>NC_080400.1:45151447-45465000 GCF_030265065.1 Corythoichthys intestinalis
TTCAGAAATAGAAATAAGGGACTCCCCCCTCCCGAAAAAAAGGAGGCTAATAGAGAGACGGGATGCTGTGGTCAATTATTATTACTTATAATTGTTAGCGTCCGCAAATGCGGAAACAAGGTTGGAACTAGAAGCAGACAACAAGCAGGGGATAGGTACAAGGGTTTAATGATTGCAAACAAAAAATAACACGCGATCGCGGGATAGAAGAAATAACAAAAGGAGTCCGTGACAGCAGGTTGACGGAGCTCAATACTGCAAACTCGAAGGTTAACTAAGACAATAGGCAGCGAGCAAAAAAGCTAAAATAAAACACTCAAATACCTGCACAGGGTAGAGGTTACAAACGAGAGCAGCACACTAACAGAAAAAAACCCAATGCAGGTGCGTAACAAACAAATGTAGCGAGACTATAGTGCGAAATGTCAAATGGCGATCAGCAAGGCAAATATGTTTGAGATCACCTGTGCTTAAATGCTGCGCTGATGAGCCTGCATTGGATTCAGGTGCGACGTCAGGAAAGCCCCCACGACCAGCCCAGCAACAAGACACAATCTAACCAGTAGCAGAATCCGACAATAATTTCATGAAAGTTGCACTGTTTGGACTTTGAGAGGTTTAAAAAGGTTTATTCAGTTCATTCTGAGTTTATTATTATGGATTTATTTGTACTTTCTTACTGTTGGGCTAGCATTATACATGTTTTATTAATTTCACAAATGTAACACTATTTTGGCCTTTGAGAGCCAAAGCTTTATTCAACTATTGCCTACTTGGGTTTAGTAGACTATTCACTTTGTACTAGTCTTTTTCCTATTTTGCAAAGGTAAGCAACAGCCTGACAAAGCCTTGATAGCAATGATTTCACATCCAATTATGTAGCTCTTTGGGAAAAAAAAAAAAAAAAAAAATATATATATATATATATATATATATTAGGGCTGTCAAACGAAAATTTTTAATCGAATTAATTACAGCTTAAAAAGTAATTAATCGTAATTAATCGCAATTAATCGCAATTCAAACCATCTATAAAATATGCCATATTTTTCTGTGAATTATACATGTATTCGGTAAAATAAATTGTTGGAATGGAAAGATAAGACACAAGATGGACAGATACATTCAACATACGGTACATAAGGACTGTAGTGGGCATTTCACTCTACTGTCATTTAAATCTGTCTATGCTGTCCTCACTCCGAAGCGTCTACTTTTTCCAAAGCTAGACAGTTAGTGAACGACGCCTTAATAATCAGACTTCTTCCTTTTTCATCTGATTTATTAATAAAATGGCCTCAAACCATTGTCCTCTTTAGACCATCTTAAAACTACAAAAAAAAAGTACACAAGCATTGCATTAGCAACAACGTTAGCTTAGCACGCTATATAGGTTAACTAAACATAAACAAAAAGTGTCTCATACAAAAAATATAACATTTCACTTATTAACATAATATGTACATTCTTTACAACAACTGTACTTACAGACAAATCTTGTCCAAGGATCATATAAGCACAACAGAGACGTCGTGCAGCCATATTGAACTGGCAAGAAAAAAATAAACCATGTCACAAAGCAACCACAAGAGTTCGCTGTTAGACAGCACGAAAAGCCTTGCTGTAAAACTTACCAAAAGGCAGAATACTGTCTGAGCAGTACATGTGCGTTAATTGCGTCACATATTTTAACGTGATTAATTTAAAAAATTAATTACCGCGCGTTAACGCATTAATTTTGACAGCCCTAATATATATATTATATATATAAATATAAACGGGGTGGTATCGGTATGGTATCGGTATTGGCCGATACTGCACAGCCAGGTATCGGTATCGGGGCCAAAAATGGTATCGTGCAACACTAGTTATAACAGTTCCACAATATCAAAAACTAAGCAATGAAACAATATATTGCGCTTCTAAAAATATTAGTATCATGATTAAGAAGGCACGATGTTGTGATATACAGCTTGAGTTAAGAACTTAATTAGGAATTACTTTTATTATTATTTTTTTGGTGACATTTAAAATTACTAAGAGAACGCAAAAAAATCCTTGCTAACACTACTGCAACAAATATTTCAAGTATATGCCAAAAATATGTACATAATTAGTTATAAAGCGCTGATTAAGTTCAATCATAGATTTAAACACATTAGTGTACAGTGTTATCATAAGATGAATATGCATAAGTTTGTCTCAAAAAGTAAGTGGTAAAATGATACTAGTATTTGTTTTAATTATAAAGGCCAAGCCTTGTAATTTAGGGATTAATTAACTTTCTGCTTCATTGCAGTTATGTTTCGGGGAATTGTAATGAATTATTTCTCCAAAACTCCCAGTAAGACAAAACGGTTATGAAGTAGCCCAAGGGAGTATTTTGTGCAAACAAGAGATGCAGATTGGATCACAAAGTGTGACAGCTAATGTGGAGTCTTGGGCTTTTAAGGACTTTTATATTCAGTCAAATATTGAAGCTCTGATGATTCTTTATTAATTCTTGACCTGACAACTTGTGGGTTGACTGACAAGGGGGCCTGAAGATGACCTGAACATTCTGGAAATTCTGAATGCATTTTTAGTTACTCATGTCACATTTGGAGGATAGCAACTGAACCAGGAATGAGGTAGTGTAGACCAATGGCAGGCAAGGCTGGGGAGCAGATACGAAACTCATATATGTATTACTACACAAAATTGCAAAAAGAGTCAAAGTATTAAAATCTTTAAAATTTTACTAAGGCACGGCAACACAATTGAGCAGAAGCCAGAACAGGGAGCATGAACATGGAATGGTAACCAACAAAAACTTGACAACACAAGAACTTTTATAAACACACACATAAGAGTGACGATGATGATAAACATCCAGAACAAGAAAAGCCAAAGAGAACAGGTGGGAGAAGCATTCAACGTCAAGAATTTCTTTTCAAATGGCTCACCTCGATGGGAATATTTGTCTTTTTGACATTTTGATTGAACCAGTCACTGCTCATCTGCACTGCAGCCTTGAGGCGCCAGAAGCCTCTAATAGGATATATGCTGATAGATTTTGGCCAAGAAAAATGCATCTCTAGTGTGGTAGAAGTAATATATTAATAACATTAATAATTATCAATTTAATTTATAATACTTTACATTCACTCGAAACGCAAAGTGGCTCAAGGGCAAGTCACAAGCAACATCTTCTGTGTGTGCATAGAGGGCACATTTTCTGAGGCCTTTGGGCATTGGTTGTCATTAAATTTGTGTTTTTATCTGTTGATAAGTGAATGACTATGGTCAATCAACATCTGCTGTGTTCATTTAAAAACTGAAGCAAAGAGTGACCTTCCACAGAGAGACAAAGCACAACAAAAACCACTGTATACTAATCAATAATCCTTCACTCTGTCTCTCACAAGTACATTCATACACACAGTCATTTAGGGAACCCAAGCCAAACCCATTCATGGTCCAGTCACCTTTATGAACTGCAAATATTTTGAATATTAATGTCTTTCAACAACTAAAAAGTGTGATTTTAAGAAGAATATCACATTTCCTGGGATAGATAAAGTCCTTAAATTGTTTGTTGAGGATTACACCCCAGTATGAATATGGCTGCAACTTTCAGTAGTTTTAATTATAGCCATATTCCTATTAGTTTCTTTGTCTCTTCTTCACCCTATTATGAGAACTGGGTCTAATTTTCCTTGCAGCATGGCATCAAGTTTTTTGTTTGCTACCATCTTCCTGAATCAAGTCTGCCCTCATGGATTGAAAAGATGAACTTCTCACTAGTGTGGTGTATGGGAAAGAAGGGAGATGATTTCGAAAACATACATCTAGACTTAAACGATAATAACTGAAATTGTTTGGGAGTCCCTTGAAATGTTGAACCACTAGCAGTAGCCTGAATGTCCTTAACGGTAAAGCCCCTTACCCATACTTCCCATTCATACAAATAAAACCTTCTGTGGCCACACTTTCATTTATCTATATCTATACCAGGGGTCGCGTTAACCGAATATTTTCCGTCGTTGACCGATTTTTTAAAACGGTGACGGAAAAAACTGAAGTCCATCCGTCATTTTGACCGGTTGCAATTCACACCCCAGACCACAGGGTGGCGAGTGAGCATATTAATTAGCTATTGTCTCTCTTGATGCATGACGTCGTTGGCCTTACTCGGAAAAATGTCAAGGCAACTGAGTGTCCGAAGTTTCTTCAAAAAGCCCCAAAACGACGATGGTGTTGATAAAAGAGGTGAAAAAACAGGGACTGCACAAGCGGGCACGCAATTCAAGTCCATGCGCAACAGGAGGAAAGTGTGAGACTACGTTCAGGCCACAGCAGGTGAACTGTTAATTTCATTGTTCCATATGCTACATATGGTAGGCTACCTACCTACTGGGGCCACAGTCAGCTGTTTTTGTCACTGCGGAGAAAAAGTTACATATTCATCTGCTTGATGTGTGATGGCAGGGTGTGGATTATCTGTTAAGCTTGTTCGGACAGAATATTAATTTAAAATGAATGAAAACTAAATACTATTGAATATGTTGAAGCGGTATGCAATGTTAAGAGTCTTGTTAGCTGTAGGCGCACTATCCTATTCCCCTCACTATCCACTCGCGGGGGCCTGCGCTTGTCAGTGACGTTCCTTATTCTCGCTATATGATTATACAACTTTAACATTTGTTAATAACACGCTCTGTGTGTAGTATCATCCATCGCTTTTCCTTTTTAAATGGGCACTTATAAGCGAACGCAAGAAGTAACAACGGGAACATTTTTAAACAGGCATTTCACGGGAGAGCATTTCGACTCTTCGGCCAATCATATAGCGAGAGCGAGTGGATAGTGAGGCTCTTAAGTGTCTCTGTCACGTGGCCGTTGTAGCCGGTAACGCGCTCGGCCAAATGGACACACAAGTACGGAAGGTGAATTATGCCAAACAAAGAGTCACCAAAATATCCTTATCATCATTTTAAAAATTTAAGTGACGGGTAAAAATAGATTATGACCGGATTTTTATGACTCTGTCAGTCAAAATGACAGACAACGAAAAAGTCTAGCGCAACCTCTGATCTATACTTATATATAAATGGAACTTTGTCTCTGAGTGTGAATTCATTCCCTATATGGACTCTGAAACTATGTATTGGGAGTGTTATTGGATGGGTTTGACCTCTGATGGCCTCCATTTAGTACGAAATATTAATTTGAAACTCCAAAATTTAGCATTGAAAACCCCTGACATTGGAGGCGATAGCGCCATCTTTTGGACAAAAGACTCGTCTCTTGTGATTGCAATGTTGCTTTTAAACTTTACGGTTTAATGTGCTGTGATGAAACAGTGTTGGTTTGAGTACTCCACAACATGCTGGAGTTTAAAAAAAAAAAGTACAATTTGTACAATTTCTTTGTGGCTGTCTGTGTGTTTGTGTTTTATGGACGCCAAAACGGCTGAGCGGATTTTGACGAAGTTTTACACAGTTGTACTTTTCGCATCTTGGGGTGTTCTTGGATGGGTCTGATCTCTGTAGGCCTCCATTTAGTGCGGAAAATTAATTAGAACCTCCAAAAATTAGCATAGAAAATGCCAATTTTCACTTATTTACCTGAGCAACCCCGGGCCATTATGCTCGATAATCCATCCAGCATACATTAAAAAAAAAAAAAAAAAAAAAGGGGGGGGGGGGGGGGGGGACAAGCCCTGATTCCGAGGTTTCTTATGTTTCAATTTAACAAACTTTGGCCCCAACAACCCTCCACAAGTAGTATGACATGATTATGCCATCTGTCATGAACATGAATTAATGCTTATGACTGATGTCTTTCTTCCTAAACCTAACCCAAAGACATTTGAATGAAAGTCAGTTTTACATAATGACGCTCAATGACATCTGTCATAAGCATTTATTCCTATTAATAACAGGAGTCATGACAGGATTAGATCTGTGTTATGACATTGTCATAACAATCCATTGAAATAAGTTGCAACTATTTTGGTTTAAACAATGACTAGTTCCACTGTTTCCACTTGTTGTACAAGGTGTATGCCCTGCAGTACTAACTAAATTATTTAGTGAACTATCAAAACACAAGTTTTCCCCACACATACAGTGGGGAGAACAAGTATTTGATACACTGCCAATGGGAAAACCCATTGGCAGTGTATCAAATACTTGTTCTCCCCACTGTAAGTACTATCTATAAGTCTTCACACAAATGAGTGGAGGTAAAGGCCACTGATCCATTTTTGTTGCTCAATTAAATTCAGCCACAGGGGTTGGCCCAAAACAGTTATTAAACCAGTACATGCTAATATAATCAGGATGTGTGACAGATGAAAGGTAAATGTTGGAGCCCAGCTGCCCTTCGCTGCCAGTCAGCATGACGATCTCCCTTTGCCATTTCCTAACCAATTAAGCTGTAAGTCACAAATTTGACTGGAGGCTCTGTGCATGGCAGAGGTGCTATGACGGCTGATTAATCTCTGACCCGGACTACAATATGTCACCATAACTGAGCCACTGGGTACCATCCTCAGAGGTGTGTGATGCAATCTGAACATGCACAAGGGGGCAAAGTCGAAAGAGAAACAGTTGTAATTAAAAAAGAAAATCTGTAGGAAATGAAACCGAGATTGATAAAGTCAACAAAGGGGTTTTGATGAATACATCAACATACAGATAATGAAAAGTAAACACAGTAGAGGCAGTAAGCCATAACACAGTAACGAACATGTAATTATAATGACAAAGAGCTGGTAGCTCATAGCTGTCCATCAATGGACCAAACCAGTTTATCACTTCAGGCTTTTTAACATCATGGGATGTAAACTCTCCCTCCAACCAACCACCACTTAAATGATCCGTGGCTTCTTTGAACCTCTGAAATTTTTGTAATCTCTAATCATCTCTGCACTCAGTGTTCTCTAGTCTCTGCACTCGCAAAAGTCTTGCCGAGATACAGCACATTTGGGATATCCAAATTCTTGTCATTATTTTCTATCGATGGATTGATCGATTGATTTGGACATGAGCATTAAAAAAAATGGACAGTTTCCTTTTTTCACATTTTTCAGAAATAGCAGAATGGTAAGAGGATAAAAGCCATGTTTGAACTACCAGTCAGTCATCAGATACCTCGCTGGGATCATAAGCTAGCCAAAGGAGGAGATAGAAGCAACAGACATCAAGACCAGAAAGCATGCATGGAGGGTTTCACTCTAAGTCCAGCAGCCTGATACTACCACAAAGTGAAAAGAGGTAGTAGAGATCCAATGGCAGTAAAGACGAGGAGAAGAAGCCCAACGTAAAGGGACAAACCCCTCCAAATTCGTAATGTACCACCAGCATGTTGGAGAAGTTGGTAACTTGATGACACCAAGAAATCCTATCAGTGGCTGGAGCATGCTGGAGTCACAGACAGTATAGCGGCACTTATCATAGTAGCACAAGAACAGGCCTTAAGTACAAGGACTGCATATCTATCAGTGAAGATCAGAACAGAGATGCAGGCTGTGACAAGATGCTCCGGAGACAGTCCAACACATTGTAGCTGGGTGTAAGATGCAATCTGGATCAGCATACGTGGAGAAGCACAACCAAGTAGCTGACATACTGTAGCATACTACAGGAACACCTGTAACTATAATGAAATAGAAGTGCCCAAATCCAAATGGGCTACACCACAGAGGGTGGCTGAGAACAATAAGGCCAAGGTTCTGTGGCACTTCAGTTTCTGGACTGACAAACAGCTCCTGGCTGACTAAGCGACTGTCTTAGTGATGGACAAACAGCAGAAGTCAGTGATAGATGTGGCAATACCAGCTGACGCTAACATCGGAAAGAAGAAAAATAAGGAAGTAGAAATGTACCAAGAGCTGAAAGAGCAGATGAAGCGACTATTTATAGTGAAGGCTAGCGTGGTACCAGAGGTAGTGAGAGCACTTAGGGCAATTATGCCCGTCCTTGACCGTTGTCACAAACTGTCAGAGTGGATGTATAAGATTCCAGGAACAAGAGCTGAAGACAGTCCAGTAGAGTGCAGGCCTAGGAACAGCTAAGATACTGCGCAGAACCCTCAAACTCCCAGGCCCGCTTGTAGAGGACACCAGCTTAAAGATACAACCCCATCAGGGTGGGAGGGATATACTAGTATATATATTTAAATTTATCATTATACTTAAAGGTTAGAATTGCTGTTCAAGCAAGGATATGGAGCTTTTACCTGGGGTGGACAGCATCATAACTTAATTAAAGCCCACATCCTAAAATGTTTTTTTTTTCTTTGTAAAAGCATGATTTAGGAAGATGCCAATCTTATCAACAAATCCAAACAAACTACGACCGCCGGGCGTAATGCATTCGATCTAATATTTTGTGATTAATGCTACATCATGTCTAGCAATTGAGAATTTTTTTGATAAAAAATCGGACTCAGAGGTGAAGGGAATAGGCACTGTTCTCGCACACACCATATAACTGTTTGCATTAGTCTAACACATTTATCTAACTATAGTTTAGGCAGACTTCACTCCATGCCCTTGGACACAGTAAAGTGAATCAGCTTATTGGGGCTCATGAGGGGGAAATGAAAAAAATGGTACCATTTCTCGTAGGCACCGTCTAACTGTTTGCCTTACTCTAACACACGTAATACAATCAATCAGGGAATAGTATCATTTCTCAAAGGTACTGTAGGATTGTTTGTACTATTCTAAAACACCTAAATAAATACCACACCATAATTTAATGAAAAGAAGCAGAATAGATACACAACGCCATCTTATCACAGAAGCCCAACGTGTGCGTCACGAGCAAGATTGACGCACCTACTATCGCAATCAGTTCTCCTGGCCACTTCAAGGACAAAGAGCAGGGCGCTCTATCCTAAAACAAGTAGCGTCTCGACCAGCCAGGATGACAAAGTTGATAGCGGGCGCTTGGGACGTCAACACCAGCATCGGTCGCTGCGGCAACCACGTCCCAGCCACGAAGGAGGACGCACGAACCTAACCGCCCAAAACCGGCCACAGAGGGATGATCCCAAAACAACACCCAGACACACCTTCGGCCCGGCCCACTCCACCGTAGCCTTCAAAAACACTGGACACTGAGATAACAAACGCTTCGCTGCTCGGAAACATGTTCTATGTAGCCTTGTTTTGGATTCAGCATTGGTCCCTCCGTCGTCTGTTTTTACCTTGTTTTTGACATTGTCGACGAATAAAATTGTCAACCTGTTTTCGGTGAGTCTTATTCAGACTTTTGGAACATGGACTCAGTACAAAGGGTTAAAAACAGAAGTGAACGCGCGGAATGTCAGCCCTCCCACACGGAGGCGACATCGACATAGTGGCACTTCGATCGGCTGTCGCCGTTTCCGTGCGGCTTGGCCGGGGGTGTGAATTTATTCAGAGGAGTGATACGTATACATCCCGAAATTATACCTAGTGAATATCATTCCAATTTGTTGACAAATACTCCAAAGAGTAGCAATTTTAGTTAGTGTCCTAAAAAAGAACACTACCCTTTACAGACCAGGGGTCGGCAACCCGTGTTTTGAGAGCGGCTCTTTAGCGCTGCCCTAGTGGCTCCCTGGAGCATTTTCAAAAATGTTTGAAAATGGACAAAGGTGGTTGATGGAAATATATTTTTTGTTTTTAGTTTTTGAAGGACGACAAAAACAACACAAACATTCTTAACGTTTTCCAATGCTGCTTAAATGTGTACAATAAATATTAAATTTCGACATTTCTGTCGACGAAGATTTGCGTCATATCCTGCGACACACATTTCTATCAGCAGGGCAGGATGCCAGGCTTGTGGCTATTGTAAACAAACCGGCAGCCGAGTACCCAGTTGGGAGTGAGAGAAAAAGTGTGATTCCATTATTTCTAAAGAACTTACAGGAGAGCAAAAATAGATTTAAGAAGTGGATGGCATCGCCAAACTCCATTACTGCTGCATGTTTTGTTGCAACCTGGAAGATAATACAGCGTGAAAAACCGTTCACAGTTGGTGAGTACATGAAGGAGACATTCATCAAAATATCAGAACACCTATTTGCAGACTTCAAAAGCAAAACCGAGATAATAAAGAAAATTTAAAGACATGCCGAGATAAGGACATGCTATGTATTTTGTTGCTTTTCGAAAACTCAAAAACGACATCAAAAATCGGATTTCCTTATTGCATTTCTATAATTTCATAAAAGCAATAAAACAATTCATTATTATTGTAATGAAGTTAAACTTTAGGTGTCACCATACAACAGAGTAGTCACGTGGTGCGTTGGATGCAAGGGCGTAGGTTTGGTCTCAACATTGGTAGGGACGATATAATAGCATAACCTGCATGTACACTTTTTGCTGGGGACGGGACATTAATAAATCCAAACAGATCGGCACAATGGGGGTCAGAGCTACAATTCTCACAAATATAAACTTAATTAATTGATAGGATAAAAAAATCAATGCAAAATACATCTGTATTGACTAATACTAACTTTCATATGTATTGGTTCAGGTGATACACTGTTCCATTCGAACTTTGTTTTCAAAAACTGCTAAAGAAACAGTTTGAAAACTTCTATAATAAATGTCTGGATTTAATTAGCAAATTTATATTTAAATATTGGAACATAACTCAAACTATATTAAAATACACAATAAATACAAACTTGTTAATAATCTCTTAACTATCCAGGAATGCAAAAAAAATAAACATTTGTCTTAAGACCACTCAATATTGATGAAAAACCTCGTAGTCCGGGAATAACAAAAATAGATAAAAAAATCAGCCTTCCTTCAGGTAAGACACTATTGTGTTTAGATGCACTGCAGGGAAAATAAACATGAAATCATGGAGGCTCTTTATGTATTTTTAGCTGACTTAGTCATTTTATTGGAAGCTAATATAGCTAATACAGATACATACAACGTGTTGCCTTCATTATTAAGCTTATTTAAGGCTTTTAATTTTTTGCGGCTCCAGACATTTTTTTTTTTTAGGTTTTTTGTTCCAATATGGCTCTTTCAACATTTTGGGTTGCCGACCCCTGGTATAGACCAATATACTTTTGTTGTAAGTTCAGTACGCAAAGGGGTAATAAAACTGTCATCACAAAATTTCTTGGAGTTCTTGGAGTAAATTGCACGTACAGTATTGTCAAAAGGACGAACGGCTGCAATTATTGGGGTCATTCATTTTTAAAGTCTGTTGTATTATACCATCATACTTAAGTTGCTGTTGCATCAGATCATCCATAACATTATCTTAAACCATAGGAATGTTTGTGCGGTGGGTTTAGTGTGTATGGAACACTGTTTTTGTCAGGGCCCGACCAGATTTATAAAAAAAAAATATATATATATATATATATATAAAGCTTTTTTATTTTTTTATTTTTATCATTTATGGTTATGAAAGCTCTTGGAAAACAGCAACATTTCTCTAACATCGATAACCTTGGGGTTATGCACTCTATTGAGTGATAATTTGTTATTTGAAAGTCAGTCGGCTATTGACAGTTCAAAATAATCAATTTTTGCCTTCGCTTTCTCCACCAATTCATGTGCTCAAGGTCTCAGCCAGCAATGAGTTATCAAATGCCCAGTTCATATTTTTAGTTCCTTCTCTGATTAATGTTTATGTTTAATTAACACAATTGGTACCGTAAATTTCACAATGTAAGGCACACCTGACTATAAGCAGCCACCCACCAAACGTGACATGAAAACAGCATTTGTTCATAGATAAACCGCACTGGACTATAAGCTGCAGCGATCCTCACTATATTATGGGATATTTACACCAAAAGATATTAACCGCTAACACTTTATTTGACAGCGGCATCATACGACTGTCATAAGACCAAATGAATCACCATGAAGCTTTGAATCAATTGGCTGCAAATCTTCATTGCTTCAAGAAGCTTCATTTGGCCATCAATGCTCCCTTGGGGGAGACAGTCAACCTCAGCTACCTCCCGCTGCCAACACTGTTGTTGTCCAACATGCCTCCTAGCATGCATTGCAGTGTTCCAGATGTAAATGACAATCAAAATTCATATTATTTATGAATGTTGTTAAATATGTTATGTGCTAATTATTTATTCAATTACTGTCAGAGTTGTTCCATTAATTGCTAGTTATGGTATTTGGCAACACTCACTGACAGTGGCGCCATAAGACTAGGCATTACTAAGACTATCATTAGACAATCTAAAGATAGTCTTAGTAATGTAGTAAAAACAAATACTTCAGTATCACTTGTAGTCAGCTTCATTGATGAAGGTTTCAAGATTTGGATTCTGTTCAAGTTTGCTATGTGACGAGTGCTAATCGTTCTTCAGGGAAAGAATACACACAGCGATTAGATTAAGAAGTATTTTGCACATGTGATGAGTTTGGAATTTTCTTTGACATCACTGTTAGTGCAAAAGAGTTGATCATAATTATCAAATTGTGCTGGGCAGGTTCGGTACAGTAAATATTGTGTAACTGCATTTTTTGATTTTTTGATTTATTTTGTAACTTCTGGTGATTTGTAGACCTTCTGGTATTTTTTTTTCTTTTTTCATATGTCTGTTTTTTTGTTGTTGTTGTTTTTTTTTCTTTTTTTTAAACCTGTCTTGTTCAGCTGCTTAGACATTTGAGGTGATGGCGCCCAGGTTGTGGAACCAATTACCACTTACTATTAGACAGGCCCCTTCACTTACGGATTTTAAATCACACCTTAAATCATTTTATTTTTCTTCAGCTTTTAATGTGCAATGGCTGTTTATGACCTTGTCTTTTATTTATTTTAATTTTATGTGTTTGTTTTATCTTTGGAAGTTAACTTATTTTGCTGTTTTATGGTATGTAAAGCACTTTGGACTCCTTGGCGGATTTTTTATATGTGCTATACAAATAATGTTGATTGATTGATTGATTGATTGATTGATTGATTGATTGATTGATTGATTGATTGATTGATTGATTGATTGATTGATTGATTGATTGATTGATTGATTGATTGATTGTGAATAGAAATCTGAGTGTCCCTGGGGTCTGAACGGTTTTAATGTATCACATGGGAGTTTTTCATCCTCCCATTGTGGATGTACATTATGTTTTAAATCTAATCTAGATGCCTCAACAATTAGCAATTACAGGCCAATATCAAATCTGACATTCCTGTGGAAAATTATCGAAAGGGTTGTGTTCGAACAGATCCAGACTTTTATGATGCAAAACAATCTTTTTAACTCATTTCAGTCTGGATTTCGGCCACAACACAGCACCGAGACCGTGCTTATCAAAGTCCTAAATGATATTCGTCGGAATACCGATGCAGGGAAATCATCTGTTCTGTTACTATTGGATCTCAGCGCCGCATTCGACACGGTTGATCACAACATACTACTCAGCAGATTGGAACAGTGGGTAGGGCTTACTGACACTATTCTTTAGTGGTTCACGTCCTATTTACATGATAGGGATTTCTTTGTGTCAATCGGAAACTATCAGTCAGAACGAACCAAATTCACGTGTGGAGTCCCTCAAGGGTCGATTCTTGGACCACTCTTATTTAACATCTATATGCTTCCGTTAGCTCAGATAATGGAACAGTATGACATCTTCAATCATGCCTATGCAGATGACACACAACTGTACATTTCTGTGTCCCCACATGATTATAGTCCCTTAGTCTCCCTGAGTAAATGCATTCATCAAATCAATGAATGGATGTGCCAGACTTTTCTCCAGTTAAATGTGGAGAAGACAGAGGTGATCAGTTTTGGGCCAAAAAAGGAAAGGTCAAAGATAAGCAGGCAACTTAGCACAATGTCACTTACAGCTACAAATCAAGTCAGAAACCTTTGCGTAATTATTGATTCAGACCTAAAATTTGATAGCCATCTAAAGTCCGTCACTAAATCCGCTTATTACCACCTAAAAAATATAACCAGAATTAAGGGGCTTCTGACTCAACAAGACATGGAAAAACTTATGCATGCATTCATTTTCAGCAGATTGGACTATTGCAACGGTATATTTACAGGTCTTGATAAAAAATCAGTCAGGAAGCTGCAGCTAGTACAGAATGCTGCAGCCAGCTACACTGGCTTCCAGTGAGTCAAAGGATAGACTATAAAATACTACTGCTCGTCTACAAAACACTCAATGGCCTTGGACCAAAATACATGCTTGACTTGTTAGATTCCTATGAGACATCTAGACCCCTAAGGTTGTCTGGAACCGGTCTTCTGCATGTTCCAAGAACAAGAACAAAGCAGGGTGAGGCAGCATTTAGTTATTATGCTCCTCACCTCTGGAACAAGTTACCTGAACGTCTGAAGTATGCTCAAACTGTTAGCTCTTTTAAATCAGGGCTAAAAACACCTTTGTTTAGCACTGCATATCCATAACTGGTTGTATATTTCAATCTACCTGCTTTCTATTCCTCTTGTGCTTATCTCCATTGCTGATTTCAATTATTATTAGTAGTAGTAGTTTTTGTCATATTTTTGTTTTATTTTTATTTATTTATTTTTATTCTATTTGTGATTAAATGAGATCTTTTGTCTTGGTTTTTACGTTGTATTGATTTAAATGTGATTTTTATGATCTTCATGTGAGGTAAAGCACTTTGAATTGCCTTGTGTTGAATTGTGCTATATAAATAAATTTGCCTTGCCTTGCCTTGCCTTGCCTTTATTAATTAGGAGAAAGCAGCGAGCAGGAAGGGCTTATTGGGGGGACAGAAAGGAAAGAAACAGAAAGAAGAGAAGAATCACCAACAAAAAGAAATACATTGTTACACGCCTTTGCTAACTATAAACATTGTGATGTCATCGTTAACTAATTGTATATACCTGTGGAGACCCTGTTGAGGGCCTGGTAACCGAGGAGAAAGAGGAGGCGAGATGACTCGGAAGGAGACGTGATTAGGTGAGGTGAAGCGTACTCAAACCAGTAACGTTGGGTGTGGAGCCCAGTATTGTGTGAATCACAATTATGTGTGGATATGTGGACATCCTATTCTATGCTACCTGATTGCTAATCCTGGCACCGACAATCTCTCTACCTGAGTGTGTCTAATTGCACCGAATCATGCGTGAACCCACTCAGAAATGACAAAGTGCTGTGTGGGGGCCTCCCCAGGGCCGGCAGCTGGCAGCCACTAACCAGCACCGCGATGGGATTGTGTGGGGAGGGTAGTGCTGTGTATGCATTAAAATAGGAGAGCCCGGCTGAGAAAGCAGTGGGACCACAGCGTAGAACTTTTTCCCAGCCTCACATCCCACAGCCCCTCGTCGTAGTTGCCCCCGTTTACTATAATGTATGTGGTGCGTGTCTGTAAGTTCTTTAACATAGAAATGTAGTGGTAAAGCAGGTTTATGTATCTTGCTATGATGCTGTTGCAGACCAGTGAAGCTGAAGTTGGACCTTTCAGACCAAATAAAACACAACACAATGCAGAATGATTGTTGTGAACATGACAGGCCATCAGAAAACACGGAGAGGGAAGAAGTCCTACCCCACATATCAAAAGATGACTTTTTTTTTGTACTTGGCATTTTGTTTTGGCATTTTTCTCCCTCCAACCTCACAGCACTGTCGTTGCAGCAAGATGATAGAGCCGAGACAAAGGTCAGTTACCATCAGGCATTTACCATGAGATTTTTTCTCCCCCGTTCTTCTTGGCTAGTGTATAACCCTTGTGACAGGGATTTAAAAAAAACTCACACACAATAGATACCATTCAAATTAGCCTCTGAGCTGCTCCTAGCCGTGTGGGAATGTTACAGCTCTTAGTCTCCAAGAGATGAATGCGGAAAAAAATGATAAATATACTGAAGTTGTGCGTGAAAAATATGAAAACATATTGTGAAATTAAATAAAAACGCTAAAAGGATCTGTCAAAATGGACAGTAGAGTTGTAAGCAGAAAATTCTGTTTGGATGCCATTACATCCGGCTGCTGTAAGCTCTCTTTATCAAAATGACTTCACAGTCACCCTCTGTGTGTCATTTTGAACACTCATCATAGTCCATTATTGTATGTGCCATTTCTGATATGGCATTACTAGCTTCCTGCTTTTCTCCCCCACAAATCTTCCATCGTGCATGATGGGATACAGCTACAGAGCAAAAAAAAAAAAAAAAAACTACTGACAGGTGTTGAAAGAAACAAGAGCTCTAAGATTTTAGATATAATTTTTTTTGTTATGTCTCCAGTGTAACAGCGCTTTGGTTTGCCACTGGTCCCCTGTGTTACATACAAAATATAATTTATGAAATCATTCTGATATTGTACTTGTACACAGTTGCCGTTGTGAAAGCATGAGCAGCAAAGTTATCGGACCTGCTACCTTTGCATCCTGTGCAGCATTTCCCTTGTTTGTGTTTGTAATTGTTAGAATGGACACAGGTGTTATTGAGTCTGATAGAAGCTGCACGTTATCCTGCACCCAGAGTCCCTTGAACCTCCTCGCCCCAGAGGCCTTTTTCTCCAGCCACAGCCTCATCCACTATAATAAATAAATAGCATTGCAGAGCATGCCATGCTCGCTCATGGCTGAGCGTAGGTCTTCCTCACAATATGAATCTTTATAAAAGTTCAAGTTGGTGTTACCATGAAGTTATGTTTGAAAAAATAAAAATACGGCATAAAATTTAATGAATTCAACCTGACGCCAGCTTGTGGCGAAATGTGTTGTTCACACTGTGAAAACACACATGTAATGCATTGTAAAACATTTCAAAGTGTGGCGAGAACAGCATGTCATTCAAATGCAGGCGTATTATACCTCTGACCGCTACCCCTTGCTAAGCTTTAAAGTAGGGCTGCGCATTTTTATCAGTTTAAGCCAGTAAATAAAAAGCCAGAAATGCATGAGATCTGAAATGAGAACCGTTGCAGTAAATTGAAATGGGTTCCAACACTCAGAAGTTGGAATGGCTTGACATTCATTTGAAGCTCCAACAGAAAATTAGTCTTTGCACAACTGTCTAATTGGCTAATAAATGCCATGAAATTCCCCAAAAAACTACTAAAATATGCTGGACTAAATGTTGCTGATAAGATCTGTGCTGCTTGTACCACAATTTTCTATCAATTGTAACAGGATAAGCCGTACCATCCAAAAATGCACAATAACAGGAAATTTCATTTTCATCTCGAGCCAGATCACTACCACAAATCAAATACACCAATGTACTCATCTTCATTATCACATTGGAACAACTCTAGAAATAGCAGGCTTACCAAGAATGTACTACACATGGCTGTCAGTGTGGACACAATGAATTACAACTGCCCAGCTCTCTTTGCTGGAATTAACCTAGATGCAACCATAAGTTGGCAATGAATTAATTAATGTAAATAATCACCCCTGAGACAATAACTCTGAACCTTTCAGCCACCCATAACGCCGCAAATATTTGCCTACTTTATAGGACTTTTACTATGTTGTATGTCACTGTTTTTTCCCCTTGATCAGTGCTCAATGGGTGTAATGTTTTTTTGTTTGTGTATTTATTTATGTATTTATTTATTTATTTATTTATTTATCTATAATCAATGGCCTTGTGCAGTAGCTGGTATAATTATCGGGGTTTTTGGGGCTGGGGTGTGCTGTGAGTTTTAACCGGTGTGGCGTTTCTAGCATTAAGATGTTAATCCGATATTGATAATTAAATTTTTTTGTGCTTTTCTTCACACCAGCCCCTGTAGATTTAAATCTCTTGCACTTTAAAGTTCAAAGCAGAGTCTAGTACTTCACTATACTTGTACATTTTTACCCATAAGAAATACCCTATTCGTATTCAGTCCTAGCCTCTTGTTCCGTTTGTTCAGAACAAGCCTGCGTGCGTTCTAATTCATCCACGAATACAGGACGGGTGGTAATTTTATTTTCCGCAATTAATATAATTTAAGTAATCAGCACTCAGCCAAAAGATCAATCGGCTTTGAGGATGAATGCGTATACATGCTTTGAATATGCCTTCCCAATTTCAATTCTGATCAGTCCACAAATAACGGAGGAAGAGTACTTTTAGTTCGTAGCCGAAACAACAAGTAATATTAATAGTAATAATCATACTTCTTCTTCCTGCCTTCGACGGGCGCGGACATGTTTCCTCCCTGCTGCTGCTTGCTGCTATCTTCATCAGTCTAGTCTGTCTGCTTTTTTTGTATTTCCTCTGTGGATCAACTGTGCTGGTCTCTCATACGAAACGAAACGAAAATGAATCTGATTAGCTGGTCTCTCAGCGCAATTGACAAGATTTTTTCAACAAGACACGGTGCACCAGGAGAGCCGTCTTGCCCAGACGGGACCTTCGCCGCTGGATATGTGAGAGATTCATGGGATCACTGGAAGCCAGCGTGTCTTACTGTCCTATCTGTGGAAGATATCAAGGATATTTGGCTGTTTGGCGTGACAGTTGTGGGGTTCCTTCTGCTTGGATTAAAGCCTGAGTTATACTTCCGCGTCAGACCTACGCCGTCAAGGAAGAATCGAGTTACGACCCTACGCCGTAGCCTGACGCGCACCTCTCGATTTTTGTAACCTTCGCGTCGCGTAGACGCGTATGACGTAGCGAAAACCGACTGTGATTGGTCCGCTCAGACTGTTGTCTCCGGTTTACCGCGAAAACACCGCCATTGTACAATAGAATCAAACATTGTTTTCTACACGCAAAAATGGACCAAGCCGACGGGAGTATCATTGAAGAGCAAGTCTCGTCAAGAAATTATTATTGTGATTGCCAAATGGCAAGGTCGGCGATCGAAAAAATAAATAAATGGAAGAACCACCGAGACGTGGGTGGTCGGAATCGAGTGGCCACACGAAGCGGTGACCCAGTCGGCCAAAAACTGCCAACTTTTTATCACTTTATGTCGTATTTTTGGTTGGTGCACTTCATCATTTACTGTGTACATATGTTTGCTGTGAGTCTGTGACTTATTTACGTGTCACACTTCAAGTATATAAAGAATAAAGCACTGATTTGGTGTCAAGAGTTGTTTTGATCTTTAATTTTCAATAACAGACAGTTCACACACACGATACATCATCACTGATTGAGAGTGCCTCGGTGCTTTTTATGATAACCTTAAAATCAAGCCTCCCAACGCAGTTTGGGAAGTTCCCTAGACGCCAGAAATCTGCTATGGCTTCCCACTGGCTGGTTGTAGGACACGGCAAACAAATCGGGCTGGAGGGCTTTGCAGACCTTGAACGCAGTGCTCGACGCCAGTTTGAAGCTAGCCGCCACAGCTAGCTCTCTCCACCTGAGTCTAAAACTCTGTGCGGCATCAAAAGTCGGCCAGACCGCCTCGAAACCGTCTTCTGCGTCGCCTGCCCCTCAACATTTGTATGTTCAATATTTATTCAGTGTTGATGAGCAGAATATTTACTTTCAAGAGTTCCATATTGCATTGTTTATTTTTCTCCGACTAGCGGAAGTAAACAAGCATGCCCCAAAACCGTACAAACATAACGCCACATCCCTCTAGTGGCTTGGCGGTGAATTACAGAGCAACGCGTTCCCTCACCGCAGAACTATCGAATGTCGAATGACGCCGTAGTTGCTACGCCGTCACCGCAACGCGGGAGTATAACTCAAGCTTAAGAGGTGCCCTGCTCTATCGGAAAGTTTCCAAGACGTCAGCTTTTAAACAAATCAACAAATTGACCACAGATCAAACGGTGCGATTCAAGGCATTGGAAGACCGCGTCGAGGCTTGGATCGAGAACTGGCTCCGTGGACTCACGGTTCGGTCCGAGGAAGGATGGAGAAAAATGGATGCTACCTTGCACCAGGTGACGGAAGTGTCGGGGCAGGTGACTGAACTGTCGAGGCAGTGGCAATTACTTAAGGGACCTGAGGTCTCGCCAACGCCAAGAGGAGCGCGAATTTGACTGACGACCATCCATATTTGTACATATTCTTATTCGGCTTAATTCGATTATAATTTTCCTTACTTTTCCCGAACACCCTTACCCCACCCCTCCCTTCTCCTGGAGAGAGCCACGCAGATGGCCCTATCTTTTGCCCTTGTGCTCTTCCCAAGGCTGGTCGCCTGATCCCACCCCCCCTTCCTCCAGCCATGACTGGTAGTTGTCCTTTTTTTCGTACAAAAAAAATCCCTGCATGTGACCTGTGCATCGTGTCATACCCATGCTATGGTGTATGATATATGTGTGTCTACCTGTAACTTGCTCTGTAATTTCTGAAGAAGAGAGAGAAGTGGCGGCGTGCAACGGCCCGATTCTAACTCATCGCGTGGAATTTCGTTGCATCTGTTGTCATCTTGTGAGAGCTGGTGGTCAATGACAAATACATTTCTGAATCTGAATAATTGAAACTTCCCTCCAGGCAGTCTAAAAATACATATAGATAGTCCCCCGACCGACTTACTTTATGACGGCTGAGTCTCATCATTTTTTTTAAAATGTTGAATTATGTTTTGGGATGCATGCGTTTATTTTGCCGCAGAAAGCGTAGAACAGGAAGTGAGCTTATGTACAGACGCGCCCACCCCACACACAGAGCAGCTGAATGACAGAAGTGACAGCCTACGCGCACATTTGTTGCTTGTGAAGCATCCAGAGGCGACGGCTGTATATAACCCTTTCTGCACTGGTTATTTTACGTTTTCAATTGTGGGCCGAGTTTATGTGACTATTTTTAATGACGTGCGGATTCTAATTAATACATGCTTATCATTTGTTATTGCTGTATCAGCAGCTACTTGAAAACACAAATTTGAATTGTTGTTATTGAAGGTGAGACTGATTTAATTTAATTTTATTTTTGTTTCATTCTGCAAGTGTTGATGTAATGAGCAGCTGAAAAAAGTCAGCAAAGCATACAGACATCTGACATTGTCATTTTGGAGCTTAGCTCACTGACTAGGTAGGACTTAGCTCCAACATCTTGGCGAGGACTGTGCAACGACGTATAATAAATGTTTTGGGTAGTTTTTTTTTTTTTTTTTTTTTTTTTTTAATTAATTAATTTATTTATTTATTTTATTTAGAGGGTGTTTTGATGTGTTTAAAGGGTTAATTTGCGGCGGACACGAGAAAATAACTTCTCAAAATGTCGAAGAGGCAGGCCACACGGAGTAATTACTTCCGTGTTCCCCCACCCCCGTCAAAAGACAGACAGACGACAGAGACGTCACCGGAGCTACCGAAAAAAAGGACTTTTGCTGAAAAGTGGCTACAGGAGGTACCATGGCTAGAAGCAAATGATGCTCACACGGAAATGCGGTACAAAATGTGCCATGAGAATCCCAATGTCGCCGATAAGAGCAGCGCATTTTATGTAGGGTCAAAGAATTTCAGCCATTAAACTTTGAAAAGCACGAAAAAAACAGAGAGCATGTGGCAATTAAGCAAACTATCGATGTTAAACAGGATCCCACTCGCCCTATGGACAAGTGGCGGAATAGGGTGGAATAAAGGTAATGAACAGCGACATGCACTGACAAACGTGTTTTTGCTCGCATTTTACAAAGCTAAACATGCACGTTCAATGAGGTCTTATGAGGAGGACATCCCACTTTTAAAAAGGCTTGGAGTTAATGTGGGAGCCGCATAATGCCCTTTATTTTGAATTGGTGTTTTTTATTTCTTTACATTTCACTTCAAAGTAATGGCAATTTTGTTGTGCCAGTTGATGTTAATAAAGCATTAATTGTTAATATAATTAATTAAAGTTAATTGGCTCTAAGTAAAGCTTGTCATAAATTTATCGCATCAGGCGGGTCGGCTCTCAAGCTCAATGAGGACCAAGTCACATCTCCAGGTCCTCCTCTGAGAACCTGGGCAAAAAAATTATGTGCACCCCTGAATATAATCTATTTGGTCAAACCAATTCGGTTGCCCAGCATGTCATTGTCTTGTTAAAATGTGTTTTTACTGCTTTTGGTAATTAGCCAAGGAAGATAGAGCTACAATTAGCAATGAACTGCGTAGCGTCATTGCAGTGCTCTAAAAGTGCCACGAATGTCTTCACTTTGAATTGTACCCATAACAGCCTGCCTCCATTTATTTTGAATAGGTGGTGACAGGTCGACAAAAGCTATCACGGCAGTTGGCTTTAGGGTTCCATTCTCAACACAAAGAAGAGCAATTTCAATCAAATAGTCCTTTGATTATGACTATTTCATGCCAATTTGAAATATGTTCAAATTTGAATACCTCTATTAATTTGCCTTCATAGCAATCAAGAAGGTATTCATCACTAAAAGAACATTAAATAACATGATTCTAAGTGAGAGCAGTTAATGTACAAATAAGGGTTGAATCCCACTAAAGCATTTTACTTTTAGCATTTTAATATTATTCATTCACTCGTCCATGTTGCAAAAATGGTTTGGCACTACTGCTATAAAGGATGTAGCATGAGCCCTCTCTGGCAAGCCCCCATCATTTTTTCCTCAAATCTTTTTGATGCCAAGCTGGCCAGCAAGGCAGTAGGCTAGAGTGTCGGTGCATTTGGATTGCTTAAACCTACAGTGTGCTTCCTTACGATTTTTGTTTACGGCAGAATGGTCTTTTGGGTGGTTTTCTTTTAGTGAAAAAATGTGTGTCAGACTGAAACTAAAACCATACTTTTAGTCACCTTTCGGCAAAAGATTTTCACCGATTGGATTTCCGGATCATCTCTTAATATCACGTTATGATAGCTTTGCTTAACTGTGTAAGGGAATTTAATCAATCCCTCAGTTTCTGGTGTAACTGCAACTTCTCCTTGGGTCAGCATGTGTAGAAAAAGAAACTTGGAGAAATAGGAACTGCATAATTAATGATAGAAAATATTGCTGTCATCCAGCATTTACTTTCTCCTCTATAATAATGAGCCAGACTGATGACCTTCAGAGCTACAAAGGGGTCTCCTTGGGCATCACAACTGTATCATTCATAGACTGCAATAAAATAGTATAAGCCATTTTACTGGCAAATATGTTAGAATTTGGTACCAGGCAGCACTCTGACAGAGTTCACATGAAGTTTCCATGGAGTAGTACGACCCTGGTTTAGTATGAGGCTTCTGAAGTACTCAATCGGTATTCCAGGTGAGGCCCGATGCCCATGAATAATTGACATGATTACCAACTTGCCACCTAGAGCAGTAGTACCGCTGGCTGTAGCACAAAGGCCCCTTAGCATCAAAGGGAATAACGTGTTAGTACAATGGCAGGTTGAAGAGCGGATAGACGCAAGAAAAGCCCAGTCGGGAATCAGACTTTCCCTATTTCATATTATTTTAGCTGACATGAAGTTAAATGAAACACGCACAAGCTTCAATGGGTGCAAATAACAAAAGGGGCTGTAATTTAGTGACATTTTATAAGGATATATCAAGAGTCAGACATTTTTGGGATTGTGTGTAGCCATCAATCACTTTTATGCTGCTGTGTTAGCCAGTGCAGGCCATTCTGGTTAATAGAAAGAATGATCAAAGTCAGCCACTTGCTCATTCCAGCACAGCACTCCTCATCTGTAAAAATGGATAAATATCAGCGTGTGTGCCCCTGGTTAGAAGCTAGCAGCTTGGCTTATTCTTAGTAATGTATTCAGGCAAATGCTCATATCAAATTCAACCACATACACACAAGGTTGATTAAAGAAAGGTCAAATTTCCATCTGTCTCCTCTGTATGCTCTTCTCTTTTCTCTAGCTCTGCCAAATAAATCTCATTAAGATTTTTTACTTTTTTGGGGGGTGGTGAAAGGAAAACATTTGTGTGCAAATATTGACATAAAATAACCCCAAAATTGCTGAAACAAGACTGTCAGATATTTGAAGTTTTGGTAGTTACATCTCACGTATAGTGTATGTGATTTTTGTTGTGTTAAGGACGCATAACGTGAGAAGTGGCCATATGGCACCTGTTTGATCTACAGAGAGGTAAATGTGGTAAAGGGAAGTACAGTACCTACCTGTTTTATTCAACAGAAGGTATCATTTCTGTCCTCTTGAACCCTTATTTATTTCAATTCAATTATAATAGCAGCTCCACCACGATTTTTCAGTCAAGTGAACCGTACGCTGGCTTCAGGGCTCTACATATGATCGGGTGAGACGAAGCCAGACTGGATAGACTGTTAGCCATGATCTAATGTCACTAAAAACAGGATACATTGTGGCATGGATATTATATACTGTCCAATGTCACCACATATGCATCAACCGTAAATTATCCAGTCCGTTGCACATGTAATGTCAGAAAGACATCAGTCATGGTCTCTCAAACAGCAGAACAGCACATTTTTTAAGGTCATTTCCTTCAGCTGCCAATGAGATTGCATATATTTTAATTAATTATGAATTGTTCCAACAAATCATAAGAATGAAGGCTACATAAAAATTACATAAAATAAAATTAAGTTTCAGTTTCGCAGCCAAAGTCTTATTTAAGGGCCATGTCTGCGAGCCATATAGCAATACAGAACTTTGGCAGAGGAGTAAAACCTGAGTTTTGTCTTACAGGAGATGGTCTGGTGCCACCAAAGTGGTTTCCAGAGACATTGCAAAGCTGAAGCTGCCAGAGCTTTTCTGTGGATAATCTCTGGTTTTAGGTCACTTTTTTTGGTTACTGTAGACCCCAGATACACAAAGTGCTTGACAGGCTCTACGAAGTTATTACCAAGGCATGAGGAGGTGGATCTGATCCATCACTGACATACATGAACTTAGTTTTTGTCCAGCCCACATTAAGGACAAGCTTCTTTGCCTCTTCACTGTATATGCTTAGATTCAGCAGACTGTTGGATGTGCTGAATAAGATGGTGTCATCAGCGTACTCCAGGTCAGTTATTTGGTAGCAGCCAAGGGACATTCTGGAGATATGTTCACAGATCCTGGACACCAAAAGGTCGATGATGGTTCACACGGACAGAGCTCGGTGCGTCACTATAAAGCAGGTTAAACAGGGGAACAATCTTAGGTGGTTCTCCGAGGGACGGCAGGATACACCACAGTGAGGAGTGGCAAACGGTGTCAAAGACAGCCTTAAGATCTACAAATCCGCAGAAGAAACACTGATTTTACGGAATTCATAGATCTTTCCTATCAGCAATCAAATGGCGGAGATGTGGTCGTTTGTAGAGCGGTTAGGCATGAAGCCAGCCTGCTGGAGACGGCTGCTGCTTAAAATGGCAGGAAGAGCAAGGGTGAGCAGGATCCTGGTGAAGAGCTTGCCCGGGATGGAGAGTAAAGTAATGCCCCTGTGATTGCCAGAGACGAGCCTGTCACGCTTTTGTTTCCAGAAGGGCAGTCGCTAGGAAGGCACTCTGTTTCCCACATATTGTGGAAGATGCCGGTTAGCCATTCCACCATACTTTCCCTGCCTGACTGCTGCTACACTAGATGACATTGACTGCTAGACTAGATGACATTGATAGCAGGGCCCTCAGGATTATCAAAAAAATCAGGTGACCCCAGCAGATTTCCGACGAAGCGCTCAGAGCCCGTACCAGCCAGCCAAGAGCATCGCGCCTGGCTGTACAGCGCCACATCCACTGTTTGGTCATGTCCTCCGGCTTCCTCCTAACCATCCCACAAAGGCCATTCTGCAGTTTGACCCAAAAGTTGCTGATACGACCACGAACATACACATAAAAAACATAGGAGTGTTTCAAGATCATGAAATTTGAAAGTAATCTAATCTGTTTGTATTTCTCATAAAGCTTCAGAAAGGAATTACAGAATGCACCAGTATTATTGTATTATTGTATTTGTATAGGAGATGTTTGCATTTATTAAAGGGAACCTTGAATAAAAAGACATATAGTTCGAAAAAGATAAATGACTGTACGAGTTATAATAATTTGATCTTAAAACCCCTCTTAATTGTTTTGTTTTAATAAAATTTGTAAAATTTCAAGCCAAAAAATAAATAGGTCACCATTTTTGTTGTTGACGTCACAGGGCGGTGACGTCGCATGAGCTCGCTGCCGAACTTCCATAGTGTCCCTCATTAACTACATAAACATGTCGTCGGTTCTGCCCTTCCAGTTTGAACCCGAACGTAATATTAATGAGAAGGATAGCCCTGTCGATATTTCACAAAACAAGCAGCAAAAGCAAAATGAACATCAAAAATGGGATGAGAGGAGTAGCTTACATTTGTCAAGTTCGCTAGTGACAGCTAGCACTCCTGCTCTAGTGAGGGAGCAGGAGAGTGATGTGAAAAATGTTTGCAGATCTTCCCGGTAAACTATTGTGTGATCCAACTTATTCCAATATTATTATGGAGACAGTTAGCATCCACACAGCGGTTTGATTTTTTTTTTTTTTTTTGCATCACCTTACCTTATTTTTGTACGTAAAGGCCCTGTCCAGGTCGTCGTGATCAACCTGATCTGTTCATAAGATGTTGCTTCCGAGAGTCCGGCCGGAAGCTTGCTTCCCGGTCAAAAAGCGACTTTGCCTGGGTTTTTTCATATTCCTGCTGCCCTGGTTATGGGAATCCTCTACCATGTGCAGTTATTTGAGTTCACTATTTTTTTCGCCTTTCTTTTACGGCTTCTCACCACGGTTTTCACTCTGTTTTTTTTCTGTTGCCTCCCGTTTCGCGATCACGTGTTTTTTTGTGTGTGTTCAATAAACCATTGTACATAACCCCTATGCATTTGTTGTCTAATTTGTGGTCAAGCCTCGCTTCCGCATTCACGGACCATTTGTTGCTTTTCATCTGATGACTTGAGTTACTGATGGCAGCTAATAGATCGATAAACAACACGCATGCCATCGATGAAGAAAAAAATAACATCGTCATTGTGGTGTTTCCTGATTTTGCTCATTTGCTCCTGTTTGGGAGCAAATGAGTTAATACAAAATTACTATAACTTGTACTCACATTTATCTTTTAAAAATCACAAGTCTTTCTATCCGTGGATCGCTTCAACAGAAAGAATGTTTATAATGTTAATGCCATCTTGTGGATTTATTATAATAAACACAGTACTTATGTACAGTTTGTTGAATGTATATATTATATACTGTATGTATGTATGTATGTATGTATGTATGTATGTATGTATATATATATCTATATATATCTCTATCCATCCATATATATATATATATATATATATATATATACTGGACTGTCTCAGAAAATTAGAATACACAATATTCTAATTTTCTGAGACAGTCCTGTATATTGTTCTATGTAAAGGACGTCAGCCAAGGTCGGCCCCCCACATTTTTACCACGCCAAATCTGGTCCCCTTTGCAAAAAGTTTGGACACCCCTGCTTTAAATGGTGGATTAATGTACAGGACTGTCTCAGAAAATTAGAATATTGTGTATTCTAATTTTCTGAGACAGTCCAGTATATATATATATATATATATATATATATATATATATATATATATCTTTCCATTCCAACAATAATTTCCAGAAAAATATGGGTTATTTTAGAGATGGTTTGAATTGCGATTAATTATGATTAATTAATTTTTAAGCTGTGATTAACTCGATTAAAATTTTTAATCGTTTGGCAGCCCTATTTAAAACATTTATTAATTTGTTTTTAAGCAAGCTTCCGGACTCTCGGGAGCAACATCTGATAAACTGAGACACAGGCAGGATGATCATCGACGACGTGGACGGCGCATTGACGAGAAAAAAGTAAGGTAAGGTGATGCAAAAATAATCAAACCGCTGTGTGTGTGTGGGGGTGTGTGTACTATTGCCATCAACACAACAGCTCTGGATGCGAACTATCTCCATTATAAAGGAACAAATCGGGTTATACTATAGTGGGGGTATTTGCCTGAGTTCCTGAATGCACCGCGTGACTTACTGAGGTGCGGCGCACAGCAGCCGTGTGTTGTATAAGTTCCCAAAATAAAGAATTACAACTTTACTAAGCGGGTGACACTTTGTAGACGTTACAATGATATTGGAATAAATTGGACACGCAATAGTTTACCGTGAAAATCTGCAAACATTTATTCAGATCACTCCCCTGTGCCGTCACTAGAGCAGGAGTGCTAGCTTTCATTAACGAACTTGACACATGTAAGTTACTCCTCTCATCCCATTTTTGATGTTACTTTTGCTGTTGCTGCTCGTTTTGTGAAATATCGACAGGGCTATCCTTCTCATTAATGTTATGTTCGGGTTCAAATTGGAAGGGCAGAACCGACGACATGTTTATTTAGTCCACGAGTGACACTGTGGAAGTCCAGCAGCGAGCCCATGTTACGTCACCGCCCTGCGACGTCAACAACACTAATGGCGACGTACTAGTTAAAATAATTTTAAACATTTTATTAAAAAACATTAAGAGGGGTTTTAATATAAAATTATTATAACTCGTACTATCATTTATCTTTTAAGAACTACATGTCTTTTTATCCAAGATTCCCTTTAATAAATGCAAACATCTCTTATACGAATGCAATAATACAATAATACTGGTGCATTCAGTAATTCCTCTCTGAAGCTTTATGAGAAATACAAACAGATTAGGAGAGAGGTTTTAATATCAAATTAGTATAACTCGTACTAGCATTTATGTTCTAAGAACTTCTTGTCTTTCTATCCTTGGATCCCTTTAACAACATCTGAATATTTTAATACCGTTAAATGTTGAAGTTGTACACACATAACCACGGAAGCCATCCTATTTCTTCTTGTGCTAATGGACACCCCTGAGTGTGAATTTAGAAAAAAAATGATGTAATTAAAACATGATTACCTGCTAAGACCTTCCCCACATTTATTTTTCTCCGCTCCATCTCCTTTCTTTCACCCATTCCTAGTTTAATATTACAACGTCTCTTGTTTCTTATTAATGAGATGCATTAAACGAGCAAGATCCACCCCTCCACCACTTCTCCCTGCCTACATTTTCTCCCCTATACTTTGAGACATTACATGCATAGAGTTCATTTGCTGCCTGAATTGTATTTGCCCTCCACTTTATATTCTGCCGGCATTGTGAACTGTGTATCCACTTTGCATTATACAATCCCCAAGGAGAAGGGGGATCCTGATCACTAGTCAAATGAAACGTGTGTGTGAACGGTGGTTGGTTCAGGTAGTCTAATCATTGCTCAGTTTACATCCATGTCATCATGAGACATACAGCCAGTGAGGTGCAAAGACAAACTTACCATCTCTTTGTGTAAGATCAGCATGATGGTGTAGAATAATTATCTATTTGTTGGAAAATAAATTGTTGGACCCTGACTAGGGTGTAACAGCTTTAGAAGTTCCAAACCACAGAGAACAGTTCATCAATAGTTACGTTGCCTTGAAATTAGTCTTGCATTAAAGGCATTATCTTTACATCTCATCTGCGTCTCAAGTCTTCTATTAATCCTTGGAACCGTTCTAATGTGTATCGGTGAGATATTACATAATGAGAACTGCAGGGAGCACCAAAGTTCAAATTGTATTTACCTCAAAGCAGATGAAGGATGGGCATAGCTATTGATCAACAAAGATGCTGACCTTCCTATCTGTGAGTACAATTCCTGACCAAAAAAAAAAACAGTACTTTGATTTTTAATACATCTATGGAAAAGTTGCCAGCAAAGTCAAAATGCACCATTTCCAAATTATGTACCTGCTGGCTTGATAATATTCAATTGTTTTTAACCTAGAGATCATCTCCAGGCTGTTTTACAGGAGAGAAAAAAATAAAATAAATGCTTTTGATCGGTCATTTATCTTGGTCCCCTTCTTTCCCCTTCGGGGCTGTTCATCATCTTTAATATCTATTCTCCTCAGTAGAGATCCCACAGTGTCAGCCCTTTTCTGCCCAAGTGTTGCCTAAAAGTGGCAGCACTCAGCTGATTTGACTGATTACAGACAGAATGGTTGCTGTCCTCACAGTTACTGTAGATGGGAAGAAAAGAGTCCGAAGAAAAAAACATTGGCACATTGAGATACAGAGGAGTGATGAAATGCACTATTATTTTTGCTCTGATTTTTAAAGTTAATTCAGTCAGTTGCTGCTGGTTTGATGGTGTATACTGATATTGATTTAGATCAATACCTCATTGCATGTATTGTAAGTAAATTACAGTACATGATGTCAGAATGATGTTTAAAAGGCGCAATGTGAAATGCTTGACTCGCAAGAAAGGAGAACCACTCCATAAAAAGTCATTTTCCCCTTCACAGTCACAGACTGTTCATACAGTATCCCGGGAGGATAATGAATCATTTGCATTTACATCAAATGGTGATGAGGGGAGTGGTTGAGGTGATGTGGGAGAAAATGAGGGAGGGTTAAGGTCAAGATGTACTTCATAGAGGGAACACTAATCTCCTCTTGGAGAAAGAAAAGGTAAGTATTACTAGTGAATAGGGAGCTAGCTAAAACCAAGTTTTAAGGGTTTTACTCTTCTTCATAAAATGGAAAACAGGCTATGATCTAGCATTTTTGCTCAATTTTGACCTTTTGCATAGCCAGACAGTATTTGTAATTTCATTTATGGATTAATCAGTGACCAATAAACTTGACTGTAGTATGTACTGTTTAAGAGGCCAAGAGGTGACACGGTATCACAATCATCTACCTCTTCAAACCTTCAACCCAGTTAGTCAAGCAATGTACTGACCTGATGCACAAAAGGAAAGGGCAGGAACCGTCAAGTTTCTCTCAAGGGGAGCTGCACTTCCACTCTGTGGGGCTACCAGTCAAGGATTACAATTTCAGCCCCACGACCCAGGGTTGTCCCCTTGTCCCATTGAGGTGCCATGACCAACTCTCAAGAGTAGGAGAAGGGAACCGCGCCAACAGATGCACAAGCCCACACCTTGCCAACCCATACAACCCTACATCCTCACCTTCATCAACCTATGAGAACCAGGGGACCCTCACGACCACCAAGTCTCAAAGTAGGAACAGCTCTCGCCAAGGAGAGTGACAAACTGAAGCCCCGCTTCCGGCAAATGTGAACAAACCAGGACGCCAGGACAGAAGGGATGAAAGCAGGGAGAAAAGGAGGAATTGACTAAGGCAGAGAAGCTCCTCCCCTTGCAGCCATCGGCCCAGACAGGAAGTAGGCATGTCATGATGTGTGAAACCCACCAAGCAAGTTCATGATAAAGCGATTAGTAGTATGTTTTGCTTCAATTGCTCTTTTTAGTTTGACCTCTTTTTTGGAATGTTATTTTTTTTTGTCACATCTCTAGTACAGCCAAGCTCATAGACTTAAGAACAGACATCTGTACAAATCCACAGAAAAGCACATTCTCACTGAACCAGACCTGCTTGTGTTGCAAGAGGTTTATATCCTTTGCAGCATGCTTCCTGCTTGCTGCTCTTTTGCCTCAACATTTCACTCATTTCTCAACGAGTGATTCCTTTCATTACCACCAAGATATTAGATCTTTATTTATCAGATAGCCTGCAGATTAATCAGCAGCATCCATCTTTAGTTGACGACTTAAGGTTGAATCCCTCAATGACAATGCATCCCAGCTTCACGGATGAAATATGAGAGGATTAAGAATACATGCTTTCCTGGGGGTAAATAAATAAATAAATAAATAAAAAAAACAGCTTCAATAATGTTGACTGGGGAATATGAAATTTGCTTGTATACCTTAGAAAAATAAAAGATGTCTTTATATACAGGACTCCCCCCCCCCACCAAAAAAAAAAAAAAAAAACTATCTGGACAAGAGCCCTCATTTGTGTAAAATACAGTGGATACACATTACACAAGGTAGCTTTCATGAGCAGAACCACTATAGGCAAAAAAAATATTTAAAAAAATAAAGACACAATAAAGAAATTTACCAATATGACATCAAGTTAATAATTTTCAGTAATATTTATTTATTTAGTATTTATGTAATTTCATTGGCAAACAGCCATATTCATCCCACCATTTGAACTCTCCAGTCATCATGGTAACAAAGAAGTGTATATAGTGGTATGAAAGAATATCTGAACCTTTTGGAATTTCTTACATTTCTGCATAAAATCACCATCAAATGTGATCTGATCTTTGTCACACAGATGAAAAAACAGTGTCTGCTTTAACTAAAACCACCCAAACATTTATAGGTTTTCATATTTTAATTAGGAGAGTATGCAAACAATAACAAGGGGGAAAAATAAGTAAGTGAACCATCACATTTAATATTTTTTGCTCCCCCTTTGGCAGCAATAACTTAAACCAGACGCTTCCTCGAGCTGCAGATCAATCTGGCACATGGACAAATCTTGGCCCATTCCACTCTATAAAACTGCTGTTGTTCAGTCAGATTCCTGGGATGTCTGGTATGAATCGCTGTCTTTAGGTCATGCCAGAGCATCTCAATGGGGTTCAAGTCAAGACTTTGACTTGGCCACTCCAGACAGTGTATTTTGTTCTTCTGAAACCATTCTTAAGTGGATTTACTTCTGTGTGTTGGAACATTGTCTTGTTGCAGCATCCATCTTCTTTTTAGCTTCAACTGTCCAACAGACGGCCTCAGGTTTTCCTGCAAAACATTCTGATAAACTTTTAAATTCATTCTTATTTTATTGATTGCAAATTGTCCAGGTTCTGAGGAAGCAAAACAGCCCCAAATCATGATGCTCCCTCCACCATGCTTCACGGTGGGGTTGAGGTGTTGATGTTGGTGAGCTGTTCCATTTTTCCACAAGACAGCAGTGGCTTCCTCCGTGGACTCCTACCATAAAAACCATTCTTGGCCATAGTTTTACACGTAGTTGATGTGTGCAGAGAGATATTGGACTTTGCCAGTGATTTTTTAAAGTCTTTAGCAGACACTGTAGCATTATCTTTTTTTTACCTCTCTGAGTATTCTGCACTTAACTCTTGGCATCTTCTTTGGTGGACGGCCACTCCTTGGGAGAGAAGCAACAGTGCCAAACTCTCTCTACTTGTAGAAAACTTCTCTGACTGTCGATTGATGAGCATCCAGACTTTTAGAGATGATTTTGTATCCTCTCCCAGCTTTATACAAATCTACAGTCCTTGATCACATGTCTTCAGACAGCTCTTTTGACCAAGCCATGGTGTACATCAGAACATGCTTCTCATCAAGACAATTCTTACCAGGTGTACTTTTTTATATAGTGGGCGGGGCAGCTTTAAACCACTCATTAATGATTGGGCACACACCTGACTTAAATTGTTTGGTAAAAATTGGTTTCAAATGCTCTTTAAGTCTTCTTAGGCTGAGGGGTCACTTACTTATTTTTTTCCCCTTCTGTCATTGTTTGCATACTATCCTCATTAAAATATGAAAGCCTATAATTGTTTGGGTGGTGTTAGTTAGTTAAGCAGACAGTTTTTTCGTCTGTGTGATTTTGAAAAAGATCAGATCACATTTGATGGTGATTTTATGCAGAAATGTAAGAAATTCCAAAAGGTTCGGATACTTTTTCATACCACTGTACATGCATATAACTCCACTTTAGAGGAGGGTAGGAAACGGATTTTTAGAGAGTGTGATGATGCGTGTATACTGTATCTTTTGAAAAATGTGAATAATTAATTTCAAAGATATGTGTGATGTGTGTTATGAGTTATTATAACATTTACATATCCTTAGTTTGTATTTTAAGAAATACAATTTGGTAGTGGTATGTAAAAAAAACAACAACAAAAAAAACACACCATCTTGAAGCCTGAAGAACGCCAAATTTACATTTAAACAGATTTCAAAGGTGCATAATATAACAGTCCAGCATTGTTTTGAGTGATATTAAGCATGCAAGGACAATGAAGACTGATAATAGTAAGGCGTAAAGAAAAAAAAAATTAGCAATGCCTATTTCATTATTTGTAAACAGATTTTCTTGAAGAAGCAATTTCATAGTCACATTATATGCAAGTCCATCATTTCTAGCTCTGAGGCGGAAAAAAGTAAATAATTATCCCCTGCTAACTCATGATCCAAAAAGCCACTTTTTCCCTCATCAATCCGATCTAAATTAAATAAATGACACCTGTAAAGTCTACAAATACTGAAGCATAACCCTGCCCACATGAACATTTCTGGTACTTTACTACTTCAAGGGACGCTTCCCAGTCTTCGTACTTTCATCAAGCTGCATCCTATCAGCCAATTAGCATGAAACTAATCAATTAAAATCCAATCACTGTCAAGCAACACAGCCAGTCAGCTTTGTGATGGCATGTCTAAACATTATCTCTCTGGCTGCCTGTTCCTCCTTGCATGAAATAGTTGAACTGCTACTTAGGACGAGCGGAGACAGAGAGGTTGTTGCCAAAGGCTAGAAGATGGATCTTCCAAAATGACACGAGACAAGAATCGATGCTTAAAGCAACCTTGATAAATATGGTAATCCAGGTTTTATGTTTGTCTGTCTATCTGTCTGTCATACTGAGATAACATGTAAGTAAGAAGCTGATATTGATTTTTTTTTTTTTTTTTTGGGAGGGGGGTGAGTTTTCTGCTTTCGGTGTGTTTGTGAGGTATCCCTTTATTTTACAATATGTGGAGGAGTATGTGAGAGTTTGTTGATTTGTGTGGCAGCCTTGATTAGCACCAAGCCAGAGGTAGAAACTGCTCTCGCAGAAAAGCGTTTTACACTTTCTCCGACCACAACAACAGTGGAGCTGGAGTAGCAATACTCATCAAAATCCCTCAAAAAACACAATTTGGAAATGTCGCAACCATCTGCCATTATCACAACATGGGAGGACAACATGAAGAAATGGCTAAGAGTCGCCACAACCAGCAGTAATAGTTTTGTATTTTATTGATTTAATGTTAGTGGATGGAAACACAATCAGGAACCTCAAAATCTCCGAAGCATCCAGTTTAATTTGTCTTAATACATAAATATGGGAGTTTTGTGTTCATGAAGGCAGATATGGAACCAAGACAGTGCCACCACAAAGCAATAACAGGTACAATTATGTTCAATTTGACTAGAATTATCTAGAATTATCACAGCTGAGACATCATTAGCTTTGCATTAGCTTCAACGATAAATGGAAAACAAACGCTCATCTGCTACAAGTCATACACGGGCTTTATACCCTAAATGTATAAATTCAAGTGTTGCACGTTTTTTTATTCGTTTGTTAACAGGTGGAAAACACTATTAGGAAAGGGAAGACAACTTGATGTACCTCACAACAACACTTATGTTGATGGACATACAGTATGTCCAGACCATGTGCATTCTACCTTGATGATGGAATGCTCGGCCTTCGTTAGCATTTTTCTAATAATTTTGTAATTTGTGATTTGTTGACCTATTTTGCACATGCACCAATTGTTTTAAATAAAACAAGAAATGGAATCATGTTGTCCAAAAGTTTTTTTTGCGATCAATACTTGCAATAAAAAAGAATGACATACAGTACTATTTGTGTTTGTATGCACATGTGTGATGAGCTCATAATCATCTAACCAGATGAACAATACTTTGTAGTATTTCCTTGTAACAAGAAAATCTGTGTCAGCCCTTTTGCATTCGACAACTGTAATATTATTTGTAATTTTGCCTCATTTTGGTCACTCAAGTGACCGGCGTGTCAATCTACACCTCATGTTAACACGGGCTGCGCAGAATTTTGTCCAACGAACGATCAACGAAGTGATAAAAACAAACACACAACACAGAAAGTTCTGGAGCTTCATCTACGTCATGCTGAATCCATTTTTGAGAGATTAGGGAAAAAAGGGATGGAATAAAGAAGGGGAGCTAAAGGGGATAACAGGTGGGTTTAAAGTCATGCATTTTTTTCCCTTTTTTTAAGTTTTGCAAGAGAATCTCAAAAACTGCCTCAACTTTTACCTCTCTCATCAAATTTCCCCGGATCACATTGTCAAGTGTTAATTAAAAAAATAGCTGTGTCTTTCATCAGACCGAGTGAGAGTCCATTAAGTAGGTGGGAGTAATGTAGATAATCCCCTTGATGTTTTACCAGCAGAACCACATTACGTTTCGCTCTGCACCCACGCCAACCCCCTCATCCCTCTCGGCCTCTATCACTTTGTCTTATCATTGCAACGGCCTAATGATGATGAAGCTGTGGACTCAGCAAACGAGTCAGATGGGCATTACCTATGCTACGCACACAAATGCCTGCACACAAGTCGCATGTAATGTTTGTTGTGATTTGTGGGGGTCATACCCTTCTGAATCAGCCCCATGAATAGCTCAAGCAAGTCGCAAGTGATTTGTATTCTAAATACAGGAGTGCCCAAAGTGGGAGCTTCCAAATTTCTGGCATAGTAGTCAATGTTTGTTTCAGGTAAAATCTACTTTGTAGGAAACTCAGGGCTGCTTAAATATAATGTAGGTTTGCCAAGTGACCTCCCCCCTCATTGGCTCATCACAGAATCAGAGACAGCTTTCAAAATGAGAGCTCAGTTTGACTGTCCAAAGAGCCACAAAGCCCATTGGAATAACTTAAGTTCTCTAAATGGCTAGTCCAAACTTGCCTGATACTGACCCCAGTTTCCTCTGATACTGTCTCATCACCATTTGACGTGGTGTTTACCATCCCACAGTGGTAGTATGCCAATGTATGACTAGGAACCTGTCTGACATAAAGTGGTGGATGAAGTACTCACTTTTTTTGACTTAGGTAAACGTGCAGATACAGGTGCAAAAACCTACTTAAGTAAAAGTACAAAAGAACTTGCTTTAAAATTTACTTTACAAGTAAAAAGTTAGTATTTTCTCCCGATGCAAAAATGTAATATATCTATACAGTCATGTGAAAAAATTAGGACACCCTATGGAAACCTGTGTGTTTTCCAACATTTGGTCATGTGGATATTTTATATCAAATTTAACAATATTGAGAAATTCAATTAATAGAACTAAACAATTAAAACTGAAAAAAATATATTTTATAACTTTCTGTAAAATGTCATTTTAAATAAATGCTATTTCCGTTGAGGAATAAATTAGGACACCCCCACATTCAATCCCACTTAAAAAGGCTAAAATCACACACAAGTGTATCACATGGAGTGCACTTGATTAGAACATCTTTACCCAGTGTTTTTAAGGAGGCTTGCCTTATTTAAACCTCACATATAGTTTCTCGTGCCCCTGACTGGTGAAGTGAGAGAAAATACCATGGTGAGATCAAAGGAGCTTTCTGAGGCCTTCAGAAAGAAGATTGTAGACGCTTATGAGTCTGGTAAGGGATTTCAAAAGACCTCAAAAGAATATAAAATCAGCCATTCCACTGTCTGGAAAATAGTCTACAAGTGAAAACAATCAGAACAACTGCCAACATACCCAGGTCTAGCCATCCAAGCAAGTTCAAACTGATAGCAGACGGTATGATGCTAAAAGAAGTCTCCGAAAACCCTAAAATGTCTTCATGGGACCTAGAGCAGGCTCTTGCTTCTGTTGATGTGAAAGTGCATGCCTCTACAATCAGTATGAGACTTCATGAGTTTAACCTTCAATGGAGGTGTGCAAGGCGGAAACCTTTGCTTTCCAAGAAGAACATGATGGCCAGACTGAAGTTTGCCTGAGTGAATCTAGACAAAGACCAGGACTTCTAGAATAATGTTCTTTGGACAGATGAATCTAAAATTAAATTATTTGTACACCAGAACAGAGGACATGTTTGGTGTAAACCCAATACAGCATTCCAGGAAAAGAATCTCATACCAACTGTGAAGCATGGAGGTGGAAGTGTCATGGTTTGGGGATATTTTGCTGCATACATACATACAGAGATCTGAGTCAATATTCAAAGAAAGAACTGGAAAATGTGTTGACTGCTCAGTTTTATTTAGAGCTGTGCAGAATGGTAAATAAACAAGCAATATAATTGACTGCACTTTAAACAGAAGCTTACCAAACTCCAAAACTTAGCTTTATGGCTGATTGCAAGCAACTATCAGATGCATACCGCCACCTACTGTACAAGAGTGTGCAGCACCCGTCTGAAGACAATCTGCTCTCATTGTTGTTTTTTATTGGTCAATATTTTGTTCGCCTGCCTTATCTTGCTTGTACTCGAGTTGCTGCTTCTAGTGCTCAATTATGGTTTAGTTGTGATGGGGGAAAATATTACATTATGCCTTTGTAATGTATGTTTGCTTCTGTGACATAGATTGTAACAGCTTCTATTGTTTTTCACCTTGTTCCCATAGTTAGGAGACGCGCTTGAGAATCTCACGAGATGACTTGTTTTGCACCATAGTATTGTTTTACTTCATGCCTGAGTCCCATAGTTACACGCCTGGGTCCCATAGAGAGAACTTGTTTTGCACCCATAATATTTACCAATTGCTTGCATCTGTTGCAGTACAGCTCATTTGTCCCATGTGAAAAGCCCTTTTTCCAAAAGTAGCTTAAGTGTTTGTGATCGGACGGGGCCGCGCCGCTCGGGGGCAGAAGTTGGCCTCTCCGCCTCCGAGGGGTGCAACCTTACAAAACCGGACATTTCCGGGCGACCCATGAAGTCCGCCAGCGGGTGGCGTATGGATCGCCTGGCTTTGTTCCTTTGCCGCTTTACTGGAGTGTTGCTAGCTTCCACTCACTTGTCACGGTAAACGATTTTCATTGCTAAAGGGACATTTTGTTTTGCTGTAACTGTAACGCGGGGATTCTGGGGTTGACAAAGTCAAATCTAGCGTCATCGTTGACATTTGTTATACTTGTTTGTTTGCTCTTGTGGGATTGTAATCAATAAATCTCATTTATTCTGCATTTTCTAATCAATCAATCGGTCAATCAATCAATCAATCAATCAATCAATCAATCAATCAATCAGGCGACAATTTGAAAAGTAGTAGAGTGAAAAATACAGATACACACTGTAAATTGTAGGGAAGTAAAAGTAAAAAATACCACTTCGTATTTGCAGTCAAATACATTTTAGTGTATCTGTATTTTACCTCAGTACAGTAACTAAATACTTTTACTTCTTTACATTCCACCGCTGCTGACATGGTGCATATGTATAAGATGTGGACTTCAAACCATCCTACCATTTCTAGGCCACTTTTCCTCACTAAGGTGGCAAATGACCTGGCGCCTATCCCAGCTGACCTTTGGCAAGAAGTGAGGTACACCTTTGCAGTCAAAAGCCAACTATTAACAAACAACCAGCCAAAGTTACATCCATTCCTCTGTGCAGTGAGTTTTATAGAAATAAAACACATGTTTTTTTTAAGTATGGGAGGAATCTGGTTTCTCTGGGAAAAGGCAACTCAAGCACAGAGAAAACATGAACATTCCCCCCAGAAATGCTGAAGCTCAGATTTGAACCGTCAGTCTCGGAAATGTGGGATGGACTTGTTAACCCCTTTCCAACTTTAATATGACCTTTCGATTCTCTGTACCATTTATTCTCACTGTGGGGGTGTGCTGCAGTCTATCTCAGCTGACTCTCTGTAGACCCTGAATGGGTTGCCAGTCCCTATTATAGGGTAAGTGTCGACAGACAACTATTTACCTGTACATTCATACTTGTGGAAAATTTAGAATGTTCAGTTAACCTACCATGCCTGTTTTGGGAATGTAGGAAATCGGAGTGCCAATAGAAAACCCAAGATGTTAATTTACATTGTGTCATGTCTCGGAAGTCATGTTAGTGTTTTTTATTTTGTTGGTGCAGAATTTCCTGCTTTTATTTTGGTAGTGGCGTTCCACCTGGTTCCCAACTTTACTTCCTGCTCTTCCCAATAAGGCTGATCATATCCACCTGTGATCCATTGTATATAGAGATGTCCCGATCGATCGATCGGGTCCGATCACGTCATTTTCAAAGTATCGGGATCGGCAAAAAAATATCGGCCATGCCTTTTTTAAATATATATATATATTTTTTTTCAATTAAATCGTTTTCTAATTGTATTTAACGTTACAGACATAATATGTTACACTTATCCAGAGTCTTTAGTTTAGGCTTAAGGTAGAGTTATCAAATTTATCCCAATAATGGCGGTAATTAATTTATTTAAAAATGTGTCACGTTAAAATATTTAACGCAATTAACGCATGCGTTGCACGAGCCACTCACGCATTGTCGAGCTCGATCTGAAAAGGCGCCGTTTCACCTATATAGAGAGATAAAAGGCAGCATAAAATGAGTAGAGTGAATTTTGGCAGCCTTTGGAGCCTTTTTTTAATTGGCTTAAGCCTTACAATCCCTCTCCCTACGATTAGAAATATCATGGGAAGCAATGTGGGGAACCAAGGTAGCAATTGCTCTTTTTCTTAACACCTTATGTTATTTCCCAACACAGAGAAGATATATCAATTGGTAGCACTGGGCACAGTCATGGTTCCACTTCCCATCATGCATTGGGGCATGGCTACAGTATCGTTTACTGAAAGCTCAACAAATACACTAGATGGCAATATTTAGTCACAATATACAAAGTCAAGTCTTTCTATCCGTGGATCCCTCTCACAGAAAGAATGTTAATAATGTAAATGCCATCTTGAGGATTTATTGTCATAATAAAAAAAATACAGTACTTATGTACTGTATGTTGAATGTATATATTCGTCCGAGTTTTATTCTTTTTTTTTTCTTAATGCATTGCCAAAATGTATATGATCGGGAAAAATTATCGGGAATGATTGGAATTGAATCGGGAGTAAAAAAAGCAATCGGATCAGGAAATATCGGGATCGGCAGATACTCAAACTAAAACGATCGGGATCGGATCGGGAGCAAAAAAAAGAAAAAATGATCGGAACAACCCTAATTGTATATACTGGACTGTCTCAGAAAATTAGAATACACAATATTCTAATTTTCTGAGACAGTCCTGTACATTAATCCACCATTTAAAGCAGGGGTGTCCAAACTTTTTGCAAAGGGGACCAGATTTGGCGTGGTAAAAATGTGGGGGGCCGACCTTGGCTGACGTCCTTTACATAGAACAATATACAGGACTGTCTCAGAAAATTAGAATATTGTGTATTCTAATTTTCTGAGACAGTCCAGTATAGTGTCCACCTAACCTTGCCCTGTGTCGGTTCATCTTGTACCCTGCCATGTTCCATGTTACCAGCTCATGTAAGCCTTTTCTTGACTAAGACTTATATTGGATTCAAATGCCCTTTTTGTTACTTTGTTGACTTTGCTCAGATTTTTGGTATCCAGCAAGCACTGTGATTTTTTTTTTTTTTTTTTTTTTAAACCTGTCCTGTTCAGCTGTTTGACACAGAGAATGGAAGTCTAAGTGCCCGGATTCTGAACAGTTTTAATGTTTCACATTGAGAGTCTGACATACTCCCATTGTGATCATTCAAAATACCTTTTTATTATGACAAAGCAGCGAACAGGAAGGGATTATGGGGGGACAGAAGAAAAGAAATACAAGAGAAGAAGGAAAAGAAACACATACACAAACAACAACTAGAAATACATTGAACATCTAAACTAGTTACTAATATGCTGGTGCTATCGTCAGCGAGATGTATTTCCGGTTTACACCATGTGGGGGCCTATTGGCCAGTGAAAGAGGAGAATGGGGGTGGGGGTGTCTATAAGCTAAGTGATTGAAAGGGGTAGAGTGTACACAAATCAGTTCTGTGATCTAGAACCCAGTAATCGTGTGAATCTCTTATGAGTGTAAGCCCGTTGGCGACCAACCCTACGCCGCCGCATCGCCAATCCCGGCACCGGGACCCCCAACCAGAGCATGCCCTACCACATCCAGCAGCATGCAGGCCCCACCGGGCGCGCGACAGCCACGCAGACGGGCGGAGAAGCCGCGCGGGCGCCAACCCAGGGCCACGGCCCCAACAAGCACTGTGATTTTTTGTTGTTGTCTCTTTTTGAACTCCTATGAACTGAAAATAAACCTTTTTGTTTAAACTGAACATTTGTGCATTTGGGTCCTTGGTGAATCCTTGTCACATTGGTAAACGATAGAATGTAATTTATGTAGAATTGTGTGTGAACACTAAAATTTGGAATGATATTAAAAATAAGAGTAATAATGTTGAATGAAGTATAATGTGAATAGTGTGGTATAATGTGAAATGATGCTGAATGCTTTGGAAAAAATGTTTAATGAAGTGGATAGATATTGAAGTTTGTATAATTTGTGGAATTTTGATCGGGAACAGTCCATGAGAGTAAAAGTGAACCTTTTGTGGGTCCAAGTTTAAAAATCAATGGGAGTCAGGTCAGATTCTAGGTCATGAAACATATTCGCCATTGTGGCTAAACAATATAAAAATGTTCCAACCACATTTGAGTGTAGCCCCAATAAAATTTCTTGACGTACTTTACACTGCGTTACCGCTTCGTTTTCATTTTTTTGTCTGACGACACAAGATCCAGCTTTTTTTACTGTTTTTGCTCGACGGGTTGATTTTGATGAATGATGAAAATCACTTTGAATCTAAATTGAATGTGCTCAACAATTTGAATTTTGAATGGAAATGTTGTGACTGATGTTCACCTGTTAGAAAAGTATATAATGGGATATAATGTTTTGTTTTTTGTTTTTTTTTCATTTAGAATTCTGGGTGAAAAAGAAGGTAAAGTTGATGGCCAAACGGTTTAGTGTCAGTCAGAAATAAAGACACATACTGTAAATATCTATTATTAACTTAGACATAAGACCACACGTGACCATGGGGGGAATAATGCACAGACACAACCATTATCTCCCATTAGGAGCTACTGTATAAAATGGCATTAGGGTGTTTCAGTAGGATTTGGGTGGAGTGAAGATTGAATTTAGAGAGAGATTAGTCTTCGTCTAAACAATTATTTGTTTCCTGACTGCCATTAAAAAGCAGCAAGTGAAGATTATGATGGTGGTAAACACTGTCATCTGTTATCGCCTAATTACTGCAGTGTTCTACTAAGTCTGATATTAGAAAACAATTTCCAGAGTCAAATTTGCACAGTCTCCATCTCAAATTGTTTAATGACTAGCCACAGTATAATCTTGGTTTGTTGTTTCTACGGACAAGAAAAAGGCTACTTGGGCTTGACAGTTCAAGCTATTTTTCTGCATTGGTGACAACTGTAAACATAAACCTAGGTTCAGTGTGGATCAAATTCTTCTTTGCAATGTTATGAATTGGGACATGGGCTTTATTTTTTTGACCATAAAAGTTTAAGAAAACATTGTTCTTCTTCGTATTGGCCTTCCATTGTACTTACATTAGTGGGTTACTTCTGTCACTTGTATATTTCTGAACCACTGTAATCTATTTTTATGACAAGCTGTGACTTAGTTGGGAAAAAAAAAAAAAAACAATAATAATACTGTGGAGCAAGCAAGATAAAAGAACAGGGAGAAAAAAAGCCTTGAGACAGAATAGATACTCTTGGATACAATAAAATACACAGTAGTGGGAAGAAAAAAAATGGAAAATCCCCAATAAATGATAAACCTATTGCAATGTATCTCCAAATATCACACAAAATTAGAAAGGTTCATAAAAATATATGGATGAACACTGACTATGAATTCAACACCCCTCAAAAAGAAACAAATAGAAATGATCAATGTGATCCTATATAGAAATGAGTGTTTTCTTTGCTTATTGCTGTCAATGTACAGTATAATGCAGTACTTTGAAAGCATTTGGAGATTCGAAATGCAACAAACAGGATTCATTGTACCTCTTGAAAAGAAAGCAAACAGATGATGCCGACAAAACAATTCATACGTCAGATATTTTGTCTGTGATTATTCAAATTGGATGATTTACATTAAAACCAAAAGACTTTCTTTTCAGTTGAAATAGTGACACATTTTACAGTATAGATGAGAACCTTGAGCCAATGAATGTAATTACTGTTTCTCCTATGAGGCATAGCTATTGCTATTCATACCTGCACACAACATATTCTACTGTACCCTCTCTGCACCAATGGTTCGTGAAATCGACTCATCAGTAATAGGTGACTAGAGAAAAAAAAAAGTGGGGAGAGAACGTGAAACGTAAAATAAAGTACCATAGCATATGATAAAATAATAAAAGAAATAAATGAAAGTTTCCAATGAACTCAGCTGAGTGAACATGTTTACGATGCTAGTCCCCATGTGAAAAGAGACCATAGAATAAAAATTGGGAGGCAAAGAGAAAGAAAGGGTTATGCCTCAGATGGAGCAGAGTACATGAAGGATGGTTTTGGAGGCCAGTTATTGATTGTGGTTTGCATCGCTGAGCTCCAGAGAGTTAATCAGATGACTTCGGAGAGGCTCGCCATACGCACGCACGCACGCATACACACACATTTGGCTTCAATCTGTCAGGAGTCAATAGTGAGGCTTCAATTGGTTTGCTAATGCAGGATGTCCATGTTGTGCATCTACACAGTACTGGACTGTCTCAGAAAATTAGAATACACAATATTCTAATTTTCTGAGACAGTCCTGTACATTAATCCACCATTTAAAGCAGGGGTGTCCAAACTTTTTGCAAAGGGGACCAGATTTGGCGTGGTAAAAATGTGGGGGGCCGACCTTGGCTGACGTCCTTTACATAGAACAATATACAGGACTGTCTCAGAAAATTAGAATATTGTGTATTCTAATTTTCTGAGACAGTCCAGTATATTAGAGAAGCTTCTAATGAACACATGACATGAGAATTATCAAACTAGAATTCCCTTGTTTAAAAATTATACTTGTATAACGCCTGTTTCGTCAAGTTCTCCTCATCAAAATCAGAACATCAAACATGATCAAAAACATGATGGTATTTTTTTTTGTTTGCCAAATTAAACAATCAAAGGTAAATGGCTAAATGGTCTCATTAATGAAAATAGGGGTTGTTATTCCTGAGGTTTGCTGATCTGAGCCTTTAGTGGCCTTGTAAGTAGAATATTGATTAACCATTCAACCAATGAGCTATGAGCAATTAACTTACTGACATTTATTATGTCAATTGTTTTGTTTTCTTTGTGTGCTTTATTATTTTTTTATTTTTACCAAAAATGGGTTTTAGAAGACATCAAAGCTGTTTTTAAGTAACTCATGATTCTATGCAGCACTTCCAAATATTACTTAAACCCCCCCCCCCCCCTGATTAAAATTACAAAAAAAAAAAATGAAAGCAAAACAACTGTTCAACAATTCTGCTTAGCATGTTCAAATTAAGACACTCGTAAGGACAAGCGAATCGGAAGACAAAAAGATGAATGTTCATACTGTATGTGTTTAATATGTGTCTTGCAATTGGCAGGCAATCGGTTCAGGGAGTACCATATCTCCTGCCCATAGTCAGCTGGGCTTTAGCCAACCCCCTTCAACCCTGGTGATGCGAAGCGGTACGGATAATATTTGAATGGATAAATGCTAACTTTGTGAAATCCCAAACCATTAAATCTAAAGTGAAGATAATTATTCCATACTATCTTTGCCTCTGTAACAATCAGGTGATGATACTCCTTTTCAGCTATTTGAGATTTCAACAAATGTGATACTTACAGTGGGGCAAATAAGTATTTAATCTACCACTAATTGTGCAAGTTCTCCCACTTGAAAATATTAGAGAGGCCTGCAATTGTCAACATGGGTAAACTTCAACCATGAGAGACAGAATGTGAAAAAAAAAAACAAAGTCGCATTGTTTGATTTTTAAAGAATTTATTTTCAAATCATGGTGGAAAATAAGTATTTGGTCAATACCAAAAGTTTATCTCAATACTTTGTTATGTACCCTTTGTTGGCAATAACGGAAGCCAATTTTTTCTATAACTCTTCACAAGCTTTTCACACACTGTTGCTGGTATTTTGGCCCATTCCTCCATGCAGAACTCCTCTAGAGCAGTGATGTTTTGGGGCTGTCGTTGGGCAACACGGACTTTCAACTCCCTCCACAGATTTTTATGGGGTTGAGATCTGGTGACTAGCTAGGCCACTCCAGGACCTTGAAATGCTTCTTACGAAGCCACTCCCTTGTTGCCCTGGCTGTGTGTTTGGGATCATTGTCATGCTGAAAGACCCAGTCATGTCTCATCTTCAATGCCCTTGCGGATGGAAGGAGATCTTCACTCAAAATCTCTCGATACATGGCCCCGTTCATTCTTTCCTTTACACAGATCAGTCGTCATCAGTCCATCAGGGCTGACAAAGAAGTGGTCCTGGTTGAGCTTACTGTCCTCTGGGAAGACTGACTGGAGGAGGCTAATGAACAGAAGAGGGCCAAATATGCTGAGTTGGTAAACGAGTAGTGCCGGAGCAATTGCTGGAAAGCCCACTGCCAACCAGTTAAAGTGGGGTGTCGAGGTTTTGCTGGCCACTCACTATGTCAAACCCTGAAAACTCCTTGGAGTAAAAGGGCAGCAGTGCCGAAGAGCCATCAAATTAATATCTGAGGCTGCGGAAAAAGCCTCAAGATGGCTATGGATCCGGAGGGGGGATCCTTGGAGTAGCAGGCCACTTGGACAGAAGTCGGGGGCTGATCACCCCCCCGGCTGGGTCGCCGGAGTGAGGGTGGCACCCTATGACCTCAGGTTCATTACTGATGATGTGTCCAAGTAGCACCTAGAGGTTTACTTAAGAACTACAATTTTAGCAAAGATGAGACATGGCTCTTTTGGTGATGGTGACTTGCGGAGGCAAAAAAATAATAGAGAGGAGAGAAAACAAAGATAAAGACAAAAAGAAAGAAAGAAAAGAAAACAGAAGAATGCTTCAGCAAGTAGCAACACATCTTTTGCCACTTTTGTACTGAAGCTTGTTTGGAATTTCGAGACACCAATTCAAAACAAAGACTAATAAAAGCTGACTTGATAGGTTCTGGTGTTTTGCTTTTAGGGTAAAAAATGTTTGATGTTCATAATATCGAATTTACGATAAAGTAATCTTGAAGTTCAATGAATAATAGAATACTGTGTGAAGACCTTTCTTTATTCTTCTAACAAGCCTTGTTTTCTCCCATTACTCATGTTCCTCATATCTACCTTATTTAGGCGTATTTCTATCATTACGCCACCTTTTGAGTAGCTGCAGATCAAGTCAGGGCAATACCATCCAGGCTTTTCATTTTCCCTCGTAAATTTCAGCCAGGCTCTGAAAATAATGACTTGTACAAATGGATCCCATGAGCATAGAGGCCGCAGCAACTCCAGCAGATGCAGAATGATTCTCATGTCATTAATAAGACTCAACCTGCTCAAACTTCTGCTGGAAAGACAATAGTGAACCCCAGCGTGATTCCTCAGTATACTAAATATCCCACGAATGAAAATTGATGCTCGATGAGGTGACCAAGGACTATGTGTGTGTTGATCTGATTTATAGGGAAATGAAGTTGGTGTATACAGGAGTATGTGTGTGTGTGAACTACATGTCTGTTGAGTACCTATAGGTAAGAAAGAGAGTGGGGTGCATGAGAGAGTGGTCATCCATCAGAACCAGGACAGGACTGTGGATGGTGATTATAGAATGGGGGCAGCGTATTCAGCGCCCCTGATTGATCTACCTCTCTCCTTCCTGGGTCATAGTTCAGAAATATACTTTTCTAGCAAAAAAAAAAAAAAACACACCCCAGGCCATGAAGAAATACAGAGGGAATATGTTTAACTATTAGTTTTTCTACATGATTAATTGTATGTGTGTGTAGTCCTGAATTAGGCTTTCATTTTTTTTTTTTCAACACCATTTTCAGAGGTGCTAAATAATTTAGCAACATTGCTCCCTGCAACGGAAAGGTTAGATAGAATATTGGGGTGTAGGAATAGCAACAAAGAGCTATGAAAGCATGACACAAGAGAGAGAAGGACCGAGACAACGTCACATGTAAAACAATGTGCATTGGTAAGAGGCTGAGATGTGCTACTGTAGAAACGAAGACACTAATTGCTCTCGCACGCAATCAAAGATAATTTTTTTCATCCTCTTTAAATTCAGCAGTCTCGATATGACAAGATCAGACAACTGGACTTTACAAGACAATGAACTGATGTGTTCATCCTGGAGGTTGCAAGCATGTACAGTACGTTTATACATAATTAATGAGAATGGATCCTCTTGGAACCACGGCCCAAGCAGGAAGTGCTCAACATAAATTTTAATTTTACATGAGTAAAATGTAAAATTTAATAAAATAAAGTTTGACAATTTTAAAAAATTGTTTATTGAAGTGATATTTATAATGATGACAAATTAATTAGGAGGTTCGATTCATACACTGTATTTATCAATGGAATACTCATCACATCCACATTGATTGCAAAGCACACAAAAATCACCTTGGACCAGCCAGTACACCCAATTTAGCCTAGAGCAGTCTACCGAATTCCAAAACATGTGAGGCATGTATTGCACTGGCTCGAAAATCAACTTCTGTCACGTTTTACACCAGAGATAATAGTGCGTATACTGCCAAGACTGAGGTTTCACTTGTTGTAGACCAGAAGAACGTACATATTAACAAATTTAAAATAAGCAGAAATATATGTAACAAACATTTTCGGTGCCATCCAAGGTTTGACTCCCCTGCTAATGAGGGAATAACTGTGTTCTCTTTGAGCAACGCATTGCTTATGTACTTGCTCCAGGGCATTGGAAACATTCATGAATAGTGTTTTTGATGTCTGTTCACTCCTGTGATGGTAAACAGCATACGGAAAACGTGTTCATGAAAATATATCGGTAATGATGTCACCAAATCATCATTAAATACTGTAGTGTGTTACGGTGAATTCCCTTTAAATTATTGGCCTAAATACATATACAATATACAGTATATGCTCTGCGATTGGCTGGCATTCAGTTCAGGGTATACCCCGCCTCCTGCCCGTAGTTAGCTGGGATAGGCTCCAGCACCCCGTGACCCTAAATAATAATACATTTTATTTCTAGAGCGCTTGTCAAGCCCCACAAAGACCCTTCACAATAAAGAAGGATGGGGTCGATGTGGAGTGTGGTGGGGGTCCGTGTGGTTAGGCGTGCTACTGAGTTCTGGAGGAGCTGCAGTTTTTGGAGGGACTTGTTTGGGAGAACAAAGAGCAGTGAGTTGCAGTAATCTAACTGGGAGGTGATTAGACAACAGACCAGAGTGGAAGCGGTATGGCAGGTGAGAGAAGGGAGGACACGACAACTATTGCGAAGGTGGAAGTAGGCTTATCTGGTGATGCCGTTGATATGTGACCGGAAGGAGAACGTGCTGTTAAGAATGACATGACAGGATGACTCTTGACGATAAGCGGTATAGAAGATGAATGAATGAGTATATAAATAAGTAAATTGTATTCTCAAATCTGTTTGAGAATTCCACTCCAAACAATTCAGAGAAATCACACAAGTTCTTGTGTGCTGATCAGTCTCTATTTGATTTCATATTACCACCTTGAAATGTGAAATCCAGGCTATGGTAGCTTCCGTAATGTTTAGTGGCCTACCCTGGCATCATCACTTTTGCTCGACACATTTAGCCTGGGGCAAAAACCATTCAGCTTGCTTCAAAATTCACATGCTTGTTCCTCGGTTTGATATATCTTTGGTGCTCTCGCTTCTATGGATTGCTTCCCCTGTGTTCCAGAACTAATCAAATAAACAATAGTTTCTCATTTACTTCTCAGAAATACTAATCTCTCCAGGTCTAGCTTTTCACCCTCCGTGAACCTTATTCACCATCTGATCAATAGCGCTCACATCGAACAGCTGCAACTAACACATGTCTGGCTCCAGTTTACAGGTTGTGTTTGTTTCTTTCTTTTGTTTTCTTTTCTGCTACTCAATCTAATACAATGACTAATCACATTTAGAAACTGACAGTTAGGACAGAAGGGGGCTAAAACTGAGAGGCCAAGAAATGGATAATGGATCCGAGCTTCTGAGTGTTTCAGGCAGGCAATTCAAGCTGCGCTGTGCCAATTGAACGTGAGAGTCTCAAAGTATGAGCTTCGCTTTCTCACCACCTGCGAGCCTTCATCCCTTCTGGTCATTCAATGCGTCCTGACTGAAATCATAATACACAAAAGACAAGTACATGAGAAATTATTAATGTTGATGAAAAGCTGACAGTACTTGCTGTGAGGCTTGCCGGAAAGTTTTGACATCTTTACCCTGGTCAGTAGGACGAGGCAGCGCCTGACTCCCCTCTACACCACCACCACATTCACACCCACCACCATCCGCCAGTCCGCACACCAATGTTTCCTCCAATTTTTTACATGTCTGAGCAGACACACAAGCTCCCTGAGCACACTGAAGACCACTGTGAGCAACATCAGATGTGCATGATGTGGCCACACACCAGTATCATGCCTGTTCAAATCTTGGATCATAGCAAGTAACATGGCTTATTAAAAGAATGAAATAACAGCAGCAATTTTCATTAGTTTACTTTAAATATAATTGATTTTGACCATTGAAAATGAAAAAGACAAACATGGTAATGATGACGATTTTCTATTGCTGAAACTCTGTTCCAGCTACCACCTCCTCCTCCTGTTTATTAGAATATGCGCCAATAAATGAAATGATTCGTTTGAATAAAGTCCTTTGGGAGGTTCTTTTCAATTATGCTTTTGTCACAAATATTGAATAAAAAGTGTGGGGGGGTGATGAAATAATTATTAAGATTAGGGTTGTTCCGATCATGTTTTTTTGCTCCCGATCCGATCCCGATCGTTTTAGCTTGAGTATCTGCCGATCCCAATATTTCCCAATCCGATTGCTTTTTTTTTGCTCCCGATTCAATTCCAATCATTCCCGATAATTTTTCCCGATCATATACATTTTGGCAATGCATTACGAAAAAATGAATAAAACTCGGACAAATATATACATTCAACATACAGTACATAAGTACTGTATTTGTTTATTACGACAATAAATCCTCAAGATGGCATTTACATTATTAACATTCTTTCTGTGAGAGGGATCCACGCATAGAAAGACTTGTGACTTTGTGTATTGTGACTAAATATTGCCATCTAGTGTATTTGTTGAGCTTTCAGTAAATGATACTGCGGACATCCCAAATGCATGATGGGAAGTGGAACAATGACTGTGCAACGTGCTACCAATTGCTATATCTTCTCTGCGTTGGGAAATAACATAAGGTGTTAAGACATTGACCAATTGCCACCTTCCTTCCCCACATTGCTTCCCATGATATTTCTAGTCATAGGGAGAGGGATTGCAAGGCTTTAGCCAATTAATAAAAGGCTCCAAAGGCTCCAAAGGCTGCCAAAGTTCACTCTACTCATTTAGCACTGCCTTTTGTCTCTCTATATAGGTAAAACGGCGTCATTACAGAGTTAGCGCGACAATGAGTGAGAGGGTCATGCAGCGCATGCATTAATTGCGTTAAGTAATTTTAACGTGACACTTTTTTAAAAAAATTAATTGCCGCCGTTATCGGGATAAATTTGATAACCCTACCTTAAGCCTAAACTAAAGACTCTGGATGAGTGTAACATATTATGTCTGTGACGTTAAATACAATTAGAAAACGATTTTTAAAAAAAATAAATATATATATATATATATATATATATATATATATATATATATACTGGACTGTCTCAGAAAATTAGAATACACAATATTCTAATTTTCTGAGACAGTCCTGTACATTAATCCACCATTTAAAGCAGGGGTGTCCAAACTTTTTGCAAAGGGGACCAGATTTGGCGTGGTAAAAATGTGGGGGGCCGACCTTGGCTGACGTCCTTTACATAGAACAATATACAGGACTGTCTCAGAAAATTAGAATATTGTGTATTCTAATTTTCTGAGACAGTCCAGTATATATATAATATTTAAAGAAGGCATGGCCGATATTTTTTTGCCGATTCCGATACTTTGAAAATGACGTGATTGGACCCGATCGATTGGGATGCCGATCGATCGGGACATCTCTAATTAAGATGTTTATTATATATTTGCTTTAATTATTGCTGCTGGCAATGAAGAAATGTTTTGCCTTTAAGAAACTGATAGGCTGACAAGATCAGCACAACCGCTGTTTTTAAAAAACAAATAAATAAATAAATAAATAAAACTAAAACTAAACAAAGAAAAATCTCACTCGGTTTAAAAGCCAATACATTTTAAAAGAACCACATTTCTCTTTTTTACTTTGGCTTGATAAGTGTAGTATCATTGCCTGTTCCTTTCGCCATGATAAGGGGTTAGCAATTTTGTATCTGTGTGTGTTAAAAACAGGAGAGCCTGGCCATAGGGCAGCAGAAGAGCAACGGGGAACTTCATCCCGCCAACTGACCTTCGGGTTCCACTGTAATTATGTATCTATACTAAATAATCTGTTACAGTTATTTTAGTCCTTTAGAGTTTAATATGGATCAAGAAGAAAAGTAAAGCTCTGTGGTTTTGATGTTTAATATTACCACAAGACACATAACCCCATAGTGTAATGGGCCATTTCATTATATGATGTTTCTCGGTAACTGCATTCTTCATTGGTCAGTCGCTAAAGAAATGTTGGCATTTTTCCATGTCTATTCCCTATAATGAATAGACATTTTGCGCTGTAAACACCACCATCTTTGTGCTCAGCTTCCAAAAAAAATGTCCTTATGTCTGCCTGCACAGGCTGAATGATCTCCATCTTCCTCCGGGCACTCTGACTTCTTCTATCACGTATTGCTGACTAATGCCAAATGCAAACAGCTTCTTCTTTTACAACAATTTTCATCTTTTTTACATTTGAATAGATAATTCATTCCAATAGATAACACCTCACAGAGACACAAAAAGATTAATGCAGTATGGTAAATACGACACATTCATCCATTAGTTGAGTCTACATTTGAATGCAATGTAACCTGAGCTGGGCCATGCACAAAGCAATCCTGTCTATTACGTTGAAAAGCAAATAACTTCTCATTTTCAGTACATGCATGCAACCAAAAAGCTTCATATACCCAATGACAAAGACATGGATACAATAATTTAATAATTTGGGTAAAGTAAAATGCTGACATTTTACAACATACATTTCCTTTTCTATTGTCCTGCCAAAGAAACATAAATACTTACTTGCAATTTCGCGAAGTCTTGATGGGTAGGTCACCCAAGTCTAGGAATACATCCACGTTCCTATCATCTACAATGTTATAGTTTCGCTTTCCCTCCTATTGTGGCGGTCATGGTATGCCTGCCAGAGTAATGTTACAACTCAGTGAGATAACAGAATAATAGCTGTGTTGGGAAAGCTGCCATCTACCCTCACAGCCCCTTGTGTACATTGAAGGTTATGGTTCTAAGCAGCCTCCCTTATCTGAAAGTAACAGAAGTATATTCTGTTTTCTCGGCTATATGTCAAACTCCTTGTTAGGGTTTGGAATAACTTTGTATCCTTTCTGTTTCGATTCACAATCAAGCTGTGGCGTTGGTCTTGCTAGCCATTTGCAGTCATGTTGCAAGCCATTTGCTGTTGTGTTGTGGCAATTGGGGTTCTTGCTTTTACCAATTTGCAATCGCGCTTTAGGAATTGGGGATCGTGTTTTTCTATTTGCAAAGTGTTTGGACTTTACCTTTTGCCTGACACCTCTCAGCCACCGTACTATACTGCTTTTTGCATCAATATGAACACAGAACTACAGCTCAACATTTTAGTTGTAATTCCCAGTTATTTACATCTGGAGTGTTTCTTTACAATATCTAAATCTAGACCAGCTTGTCCACCTCAAGCAAAGAGCCATTTTACACCAAGTTTTGGTAATTTTGTGGACAAGTCCAAGAATGCACATTCAAAAGATGGTGTGAGGTGCCTTTAAAAGGTGGGAACACCTGCAACTCTTCACACCAATAAGCAAGCTTCTTTAAAAAAACTGCTCATCTTTTCATCGCTTCTCCAACTTACATAAAGAGAGACTGCATTGATTTGGTTTGGAAATCACCTTCCACCTTCGTTTGTTGAAGACTATGATCAGGCACTGACTACAACTAGTAGTTGTTTACACAGTTACAGTATCTACGAATGTTATGAAGTACACTGCACTGCTGTACACAGCTAATGCTAGCTGATATACATCCCCTTGAAATATTATGCGAGTTATTAAAATGGTTTAAATGCTTATTAACTAGAAAGGTCAATTCACTAGAAAACCCAAGACGGCTATTAAAGTAATTTACCTTATCAAGAGGAATGTATCTGCAATTGACTTTTTGCATGTAACCTTCCCAAGCAGCAACAATAATTACACTGAACAGTATCACCCTCCTTCCCTTTTTCTACTTAGCCTGAAGTGATGACAGAGTGTCTCCATTAAATTTTATGTCTTATTTTTTATTTTTTTTAGTCTGTTCACGAGAAAGTTCTCAAGGTCTACGTTTGATTCATTAATATAGTTTACAATCTTAGTAGCACATTCCAGCTCATTCTAATAACAAGACGTGATGCTTTTGATATTTGCCAATATTTTCTTATCTGGGATTTGATCTAGCTAATCAGGCAAACCTTTAACAGCAGAAAATGTTTTAGAAAAACTGTGCTGCCTTAGTTATGATGCTAGTAAGAGTATAATTACAACTTTTTAAGTGACACCTTGACTATTATTAAACTGTAATCAAACAAGCATGAATTCCATTCAGTCAGTCAATTTCATGTCGAGTGAGCACAGCTTTTTCCGAGACCTTGAACGCATCCCTTTGCTCACACAGGCTTGACTTGAACTTATGAAGCGATACAGTTTAAAATAATTGATATAGCTTTCTGCCTGAAAACGTCTTTCAAATGTCACCAAAATTTATTAATGGCTAATGTATTTTGCTTGGGGGGAAACAAATTTATATAGTTGGTTGGCAAATGTCAAGTGGTGAGCACGGCTGAGGAATGAAGCCACAGTAGTGTCTCTTGACCTAAACACTTGAACTTCCTGTACAACATTCAACTGAAATCCTAAATCTCTACACTACAGAATAGCAATTCAAAGTCATTATTTATTTAGTAAAATGACAAAAAGCTAGGGACTCAAATAAGATGCATTCTTTTCACCAGTGAGGCTTAATAAACTCCATCACCCTTTACTACGTTTTTTGTGGCGCATTCTTAGCTGTTGGCACTCTCGGACGTGCAATGTTGAAACAAGTCAATCAGTTACAAGTCTTGTCTGATTTATTCTAAAAATAAAAAAGTGTACATTTTTTAATATCATATTTTAAGATTAATTTGCAATTATGTCCAACTGACATTTACCCTGGTGTTCTCAGCAGCTCTGTGCTAATCTTAGGATGGGAGATTCGCAAATGCCCTGATTTGTTAAAGAAGAGCTCAGGGCTAATTCCATGTACATAGCGGCATATACAATCTGAAATCTGATTGGACAAAAAAGAAATTGTCGCAGCATTTAAGACACATTTTATGAACTATAAACAAAAGGCTGTTTGAAATTAATTAATACCATTTTATTCAAGCTTTAAAGGCAGATCAGTGAAAATGTTTGTGCTAGAAGGTTAAGAAGGCCCCCAAATCACACTACCAAATCATTCAGCTGCATACTGTAGTGTTGATAGCAATGGACCCGTCCATATTCCACTGCCTAATGTGTGCATCAGAGACAACTATCGATTACATTTTTAACTTGTAAATGTGTTTATATTATAGGTAATGTCCATTTCTATAAAAGCAGGCTTGCGTATTTTATTTTATTTTATTTTAAATGTTTCACAAAACTCATTTGCATCCCTAGCAACCTTGCTGGGACTTGATTGAGTGCAGCACAGATATGCTGTGACAGTCTTTACACTGTGCCAAGATAAATCAATAACAACTAACAACTTCTCATGTCCGACAAATATTTGATTCCACGTAATTATCATACTTCAAATCCCCATAGTTGGAGACAAAAAAAAAAAATATATATATATATATATATATATATATATATTCATATTTATCAAAATTTTATGACAGAAAATGTTTACATGATCAATTTTATTTCTCAGTTAGAGGTAAAACACACACACAAACACCATGCCCCCCAACCCCTACACACATGCACTCAAACAAAATATGCCTGCAAATATGTACACGTTTCACAGCAAAAATAAGGTGAATAATTCTGTTTTAACAAGGAACTACATACAGTATAAACATTCTGACATACAGTATATTTACTGTGCCAGAGATTTGTATACTATTTAACATAACATCAAGAATAGAAATTGTCTTTATTTCTCAAATGTGAACCTCAATTCACACTACCTATTAAAATCCTACTGGCAGTTTGCCAGCCCAAGACAGCCAAAGGTGAAAACACAAATGACCTAAAAGAGGAGATAAAATGATGATGTGATCATAAAATCAAATTAAAATTCACTTCAAACTGGAGTTTTTAACCTTGTGGGTCTGGGGCAGACTAGGTTGAGAGACTGATTGAGAGGAGAGCTAAATTACTCTACCAACAAAAAAGTGATGGCTGGTGGGCGGTTGGTGGTGTGGGCAGGCATGGGGGGCGGTGGCGTGTCCGTCCCCTAATCTCTTTCCTGAAGGCCAGTTAATGGGGACGCGGATGGTCCTGGGAACCATCCTGGGTTCCGGGGGGATGACTGCAGCCCCCTTTCTAGATCCACCGGAGGAGCGACGGGCTGCGTTGACTCACCTCCCAACTGGCTGGGGGGCGGCTGTGGCCCTAGGGCGGCCTCCGCGCAGCATTTCCACTTGTCTGCAGGACTATCACACATCTGATGGGATTCACGTATGACTGGGAGCAATTAGACACACTCAAGTTGAGAAACTATCGGTGCCAGGATTAGTGATCACGCAGCATAGAATAGGATGTCAACACAATTTACACGTACAAGTGATTTATATAATACTGGGTTCTACACTTCACATTGCTGATTTGTGTACGCTCCACCCCAACTAATCAGTACTCTTTCTCACTCCCCCCTTTTTTCTCCTTGGTCATCAGGCCCAACACATGATATCAACCGTAAGTACAATTAGTGGGGTGGCATGGCTCAGTGGTAGGAGTAGCTGTCCCCCAACCTAGAGGTTGTGAGTTCGATTCTCCGCCCTGATGAACTTGCCTAAGTATCCTTGAGCAAGATACTGAACCCCACGTTGCTCCTGGTGCTGCGTCACCAGTAGGTGGATGGCGATGTAAAGCGCTTTGAGGGCCTTGAAAGGTGGAAAGGTGCTTTACAAGTATAACACCATTTACTATATTCATCGCTAGTGTAAGCTTGAATGTATTTACACTAAGCTTGAATGCTTTAATGTATTTCCTGTTATTGTTGTTTGTTCTTTTAGTCTCTCCTTTCTATTGTCCTTTCTGTCTTCCCATAACCTTTTCCTGGTCATTGCTTTCTCCTACTAAACAGAATACGATGAATGGAAGTATATCTCACTCTAATGGGATACATTAAAACTTTTTAGACCAATTGGACACTCAAAGAGTCCCATTCTCCGTGTCAAGCATCTGAACATGACAGGTTAAAAAATAAATCAACTTAAAATATTCATGTAGATTATAATACATATTTTTTCATATTATGCTGCATAGGTATATTGTTTTAGTGATAATATGAACACAGGGTTTCCCCTACACATAAATGATTGGGGCGCACCGCCACACCAAAATAAAAGCCGCCACGCCTTGCAAATTAGATTTAAAAAAAATTTTTTTTAAGGCAGTTTCAAACCAGCAGCAGCCTAGTGTGAAGGGTTCAGTGGCAACCTATTCATTATGTATTGCAATGTCCATAACTTAGCGCGACCCCCTTAAAAGATGATCGGACTGGGGAGCTGTGATGTAGGGGGAAGCGAGTAGGAAGAATAGAATAGAATAGTAGAAGAGATAGCGTGCGCATGTCGTGGCAGCCACCTGTTATTTTTGTATTGTTTTTCTTTATTATTGATGCCACAATGAAGTGGGTAAGCCAATAAAGATGCCTCTCCTTTTTCCCCTCATCCGGGGCATTACAGTATTTTGGACTTTGGAAACTGAGCAGTGGATGGCCGTCTTGGACGGAAGGCAAAGTTTGAATGAATTTGCGTCGGGAGGCGGGGCCTAAAATAGAGCCTTGCTCTATTGTCAGAGCGCCGCCGCGCTAACATCAACAACGCATCCAATAGTAGCGGGCCAGGCGTACTTATATCTGTGCTATCAGGCTGTTTCGGCAGAAGGATATGCACAATCACAGGGGACGAAACCTTGATAAATGCGCTTTTTTCAAGTTTCGCGATCTTTGGGACACTCGAAAAATGACTCTCACACCTCTCCTTGCTAAGTTAATGGTATCTTGTTGTGTGTTTGTTGGAAACATGGTTCACGAATAACAAAAAAAATACATTTACCTTCTCACCCTAACTAGTAAAACTCTTTACACAGCAATTAGAATTTCCCCCTACTCCTTGAAATGGGTTCGTTAACACAAGGACTATTATTGTTGTGGTAATGTAGTACGTATTAGGGCCATATAAAAGGAAAAAGGACTACGAGATCTAAGTCGTACTATTGCTATGAGAAAAAAAAAAAAATCGTATAATAACGTAGGGTAATGTAGCTGTAATCAGCTACACATTTTACGCAGAGGTACCGTAGCAGAGAGCTACGATATTAGCCTGGCTCATGAAATATTTCAAATAGATCTCTGTTATGGTTCTTCGTGGGAAAAAAATGTGGGGAGAAAAAAAATCTCATTTGTCATGATATGACGCCTTTCCCCGTGGCACGACATGGTGAGGCCGAGACTCCGATGCAGCCCACCACCACAGTTTAAAAAAATCCTAGGGGAAACCCTGGAACATCTGAAAAAAATGGATCTAAAAGATGGAATTGAGAAAAAAACGCTGGAGAAAATATCAAGAACTGAAGGAAGAATAAGAGAAATGTTGATGGTGAAGGTCAAGTGAAGTCAAGCCCTTTAATCAAAACAGAGGGCTTCACAGTTGACAAAATGTGATGACATCCTCTGATCTAAACGCCCCAACCAGCAATAGGCTGAACAGTAACCAAGTGAACTGTAATTTGACAATTATAGTGAATACTACCTTTTTTATTCCAGTATATAACATGGTCACTTTTAAGAGTAGCACAGATCCAGTGAAGAAAAGTGTAAGTTAGACCAAGAAGTAAAGGGAGAAACATCGTGATGAAAGACGACCTCGAGGCTCTCTGAAAATAGTAATCATGAAAACATGCAGTACTTAAGAACACATCTGGATGAATAAGACGGTTCTACGTAATTTCGAACATTTCAATGCATGATGAGAGAGAGCCTCCAACGTGAGTAAAAGGCTTAAAGTGTCCTGGAAAAAGAGAAGGCAAGTGGCCAGAAAATACAAGCAAGCTGTAAAAGCTGATCTCAAGGCTTTTAGGCCTATAGTATTTGAACTACTTAGCCCCAAATGCCCCACATGGGAGAGTATGCCGACAGAATTTCATCTACAGCAGACTGGGAGAGGTAATAGGGAGCATTAACAGAAAAGGCCCTCAAGGTTTCAAGATGCGTATATGAGAGGAGAAACTCAAGTGTGTCATGTTGTGTGTGTTACTTTTGACCTTGAGGGCACACAGTAAGTGTATTCACATGTCATTTTCCCTGCAGGCTGTATTCACAGATTCACTCTCTAAGTATCCACAAATATGTGTAGAACTATTATGCACGTAGTGGCTGGTGCAAATAGGACGTGTGACTTTCGGGACTGTTGGCAGAATGCCAGACAATTATAATGTCTACTGATGGAAAGAAAACATGACATGGACTAATGTTCTCTTCACTGCTTATGACTTTTCAGTTTTCTTGTTTACAGCATCTACTTGTAGGTGTGTTCTCACCATAAATAATCATTGTTTAGTCTTGTATTTAAAGTTAATATGGATTGATAGCATGATGCACACACATACGGAGACTTTGCCCAGACTCTCGGCCAAGTAAGCAATCTGGAAATATTGCTCATTTGGAGCACAGAAAAGCCGCATTCAAGCTAGACGGTAACGCACAGCTGCATCGCTACCATAGCGCCCTGTCTCTCGCTCTTTGCTGACGTAATTGCCACATGAATTCCGATTTGGTGGACTTGACGGTTCAGACCGCAGCCACATTCTGGAAAAATGTGGCCCAGGTCGGATTTGTTAGCATATACGAAAGTGACCTAGATCGGATTCGACATGGTCCACTTTTATGCGACTTTTCCCGTTCAGACCATTACGTTAATGGCTCACTCGAGTTGGAAAAAAAAAAGAAATCAGATACATGCATTAAGACCTGTGGTATGAACCTAGCCTTTGATATTAGTTTACCAGCTTAGATATATTGATTTAAAATTTGAAAAAAAAAAAGTTCTATCTAATACCAAAGGGTTCAGTTAATGCTAAAGGTGTAACGGTACATGTATTCGTATTAAACCGTTTCAGTACTTGGTGCTCGGTTCGGAACGGAGTCGTACCGAACGAGTTTCTGACGTAATGTTACCCTTACTTTTCGGGCTGTGAGTCGATCGGGTTACAGTTTCTTTATGTTGATTATATTTACTCCGTCTTCTCTACTATAATGAGGACGAACACGGTAGGACAGTAAGAAACGTCAAAGGCGCGACAACGTGGCCGTTAAAGTCAATCAGCCAATGCACACCAGTCGCAGTGCGGCCGCGTGTTAGACGCGTCCCAGAAGCGGCTCAACGCGATGCACACAACAAGAATGGCAGAGTTTATTATTTGACGCGAGACGCGGCCCTCCTGCATCAATACCACTAGCTAGCAGACCAGGCAGACCGGAAGTCACTCGTGTAAAAATACGGTGGATCCTGTCGATTTTCAAACTAATATGCAATCGTAAGCCACTTTTTGAGTCCATCAGATCTCTTGAGTTGTAGATCGGGGCACAGTTGACTTGTCTTTGTTGATTTACAGTTGTTTTCTCTGCTATAATAATAACCAACACGGCCCCGTGTTCAATACAAAACCCTCCTACCAAAACAAAACAAGTAGGAACTAATATTCACATAGGAACTAAAGTTATACAACATCAAATATACAATATAAATGAATACTACACCACATTTGTAAAATATAAACACATAATAAAATAAATAATAGCCCATTTAAATAAAATAAAATGAAATGAGCTAAAACACCTGTAATTAAATAATTAGAATAATACACAGATCCTGCTTACACAAATAAATTTATTAATTTCTGTGTGGCGTTTTAACTTAAGAAAATCCACCGATAAAGCTTTTGAAAACCGTTCATAAGAAAAAAAATTCATTGAGGCATTTCATTTGTAAAATACATGTTTTATTTGTCATTGGGATTGCTTTTCTCTTTAGCACAGGACTTCTTTTTTCTTTTCTTTCAGAAAGAAGAAAAAAGGGGTCTGAAAGGCAAATTGTTGTTGGATTATTATCTTTAAATACCCGCTACTTTTTGAGCAGAATTCTAGGTTTGTATAGGCTACTGTTCCTATTGTTGAAAGCACAAAAGTGTGTAATAAAAACTAGCCCATTTATATTTTGCATTTTGTTTTTTTACTGTACCGAAAATGAACCGAACCGTGACCTCAAAACCGAGGTACGTACCGAACCGAGATTTTTGTGTACCGTTACACCCCTAGTGAATGCACATGCCTTTTTTTTTTTTAGCGTGCCTTTTAGCGTGCCTATTCACACTGCCTTTGTCCATTGAGCCCGTTCAAGTATCACGCATGTGCACTAATTCACACTCCGAGATGCGCTGATGAAGCTGACCCGCATGTGCAGGACTATCAGAACAAATGACCACACATGCTGGCTCAACGTCATTCAATGATGATCATATTTTGATTTCCGAAAAGAGGACACAAATAACAGACATAAATAATTCCCATTTGGTCTTATATTCAAAGTTTAGATGGATAAATATCATGCACGCACTGTCCTTGCATGACGCACATACATACGGACAGTTTGCCCCAATTCTCAGCTGTTTCAAGATTGCTCTATTTGAGCAATCTTGAAATATTGCTCAAATAGAGCAGAAAGACAACGAAGCATTCTCAGGCTTATCCTTAACCCATTTTATTTTTTATGACTGTTGTCAAGCCCGGCCCCTCCCCAAAATCCGTGTTCAAGGCAAGCTAGGCGCCTACGCACAGCTACACCGCTACAGTGGGACTCTGTCTCTCTCGCTCTTTGATGATGTAATTGCTGCATGAATTCCGATTTGGAAGACTTGACAGTTCAGACCACCGCGACATTCTGGAAAAATGTGGCCCAGATTGATTTAAACCACATACGAAAGTGACCCAGATCAGATTTGAAATTGTCCACTTCTATGCGACTCGTCCCATTCAGACCGTCAAGTAAAGGCCTCAATCGAGTCGGAAAAACACAAAAAAAATCAGATTTGTGCATTAAAGTCCATGTGACACGAAAAAGCATGTTTATTTCACAATACATGCTGTATTTTATGCTCCTGAATGATATGGACCGCTTGGATGTGTGTGGAAGCCATCGCTATATTTATTTAGTTTTTTTAATCCCGCGCCATGAAAATGAGTGACTTCCGGCTTCGGTCTTGCATTGAGGAGGAGGGCGCTGTGACGTGGACGGTAGAAGACGTCCTCTTCACTATACAGCGTACTGTTGTGTATGAGGACGAAGGATTCAGCTGATTTTGCGGATTAATACGTTTATTTTTCGCATCACGCCAGCCGAACGGCTGCAGAAAAATCATTCTGTATGAGGGAGAGGCGTATGCGCCTTTTTGGAGTTTCAAAAGGTTCCCATTCACCGTAGATATTTACTGTGGGACCATTGGATTTACGAGGAAGTGAGTAAACATCTTGTTTTGTATTATGTCAAATACGAATACAGCGATTACAAAGTAAACACTACAAACTTTCTTTAAATAAAGGACTACTTACGTTTGATCATTGATAGGCATGTAAAATTCTTTCCTCATGCACATTAGCAGCACGTTAGCTGCACAACAACTGCAGCCACCCTCCTCCGGGGAACGAACTGTAAATTGTTCTCCGCCCGGCATTTTGCCGATCCGCGAAGACAATCGACAACCCAGTCGTCATGTCAATAAATCCAGGCTAGTTATGTGTGATTTTCCGCTTCGAAGACTTTGAAACTTCACTCGGTTCAGGTTAGCATGTCGGCTAGCTGTCACACCTTTTGGTTTGTTTACACTCTCCGAAGCCGGTGTTGTACAACACCGGGGAAGGGAAATGACATATGTCCGATTTAGGTGTCATAAAATATCGTTCGGAAGGTGCGACAGTAAAGGTGAAGTCGACAGTTTTGACCATTAGCCTATGGAGTAATTTTGCCATGTCGTCCTGAATAAATTATTTCATATTCCATTTAGCACACGACTGTTATTTGTCATGACCATGCCATTTATTTAGCAATTGGGGAAAATACTTGGATATAAAGAATATACTGTAAAAATATTGAAGTAAAGAGACAGAAACAATGACATTTTGCAGCTCTCTTCGTAGCGTTTTCCTCGTTGTGAATAGTTCCCCCTCGACGGGCTGACTGGTCCTTCTCAAGCCATTTATATAGCTATTGGGGAAAAATACCTGGATAAAAACAATATCCTGTAAAAATATTGGAGTAGAGAGACTGAAACAATGACATTTTGCGGCTGTCTTCGTCGTGTTTTCCTTGTTCTGAATAATTCCCCCTCAATGGGCTGAATAGTAAAACCGATGAGCCCAGTCTACCGCTGACGTCATCCACCTGTTGGGGACGCTAAAGCCCTATAATGGTAGGTGTGGCTAACCGGCATATTAAAAAACTAATTTCTCGTCATCTGCGCTTTGCTAAATTGTTGTATATAGTCGAATCGTCTCAAAATATGATTCTAATTCACATAATAATGCCATTTAAGACTTTTTTTTTTTTCCTGTCGTATGCTCTTTAAGACCTGCAGTATGAACCTAGCCTATGTTACTCTGGGTTCTTTCCATATAATGGAAACATTCATAATCGCTAATTCAGTAATTTTCCAATACTGATGGGCAGGCACCAGGGTGCAGTCCCATACCAAAGGGTACCCTTTATTTATTTATTCGTATATTTTGTAATGTTAAAGGTAATCACGCATCCAAAATAGATGGCAGTGCCGCTTTTATTGTCAGAGTGTGCACTGGGTGTATTAGCTATGTGTAGGGTTTTTATTCAACGGGCATGCATTGCACAGTGCACAAACATCACAGTGCGGTGGATATAATGAGAGGGATGAATTGAAAGGCAGAGGGAAATGGAGCAGGAGATCATGCAACAAAGGAAAGTCTCCCAAAAGCAAAGGCGTGTCTATATGACAAAGCGTACATGTGCTCTTTTTGGCTTTACTCCATTTAGAGCAGACAGCAAGTAAAGTAAGGTGTCACTTATCAACATTAAACCCCAATCATGCTCATAAGCTGCTTGAGGTTTTTAAGCAAAAACTTGCTGAATATTGCCAGCAATTTTTCTATAAAACTTTGTCGACAAATGGTACCATATATATTCACGACCGAGCGTGTTGGGGCTTGTGTTGGGTGGGGGTGGGGGGCACATAATAGATTCCTCTTAGGTGGACGTAAAATAAAATAGAGACGCAATGGGTTGACTGAAGACTCAAAGTAACCATATGTGTGAATATGAGTGTGAGTTGTTTGTTGTGTACCCTTCTTCCTTGCCCAAAGTCAGTCATGACATGGAACACCATTGGGGGAAAAAATGGATGAATTACTTGCATGATGGAGGACACAGGCAGTCACGGTCTATCATAAAAGTTGGTAGTTGGCCAACATTGTATTTATGATAGAAAAGGTCTCAGTAAACCCATCAACAAGCTATAATAAGCCTCACTAGAGGACAGACTTCAAGGACAAGTATCACAGAAAATTTACTTTGCTTCTCAGTGAGTCATGTATATGGTTGTGCATGTAGATATTACAGTGGTACCTATGAGTTTATATTATATATATATATATATATATATATATATTTTTTTTTTTTTTTCTAATTCCAAAGGTCCGTAAGGGCATCAAGTATTTTCACTTTATCTAAATCTAGAAAACTGCGAGTCTGCGCCAGACGAAATTGTGTTTTTTTTTCTTCAGTCCATATCTTGGCAATTTCTTGGACAGGCTCAAGTTCATTCTTTGAAAAGATAAATGAATGCACTGGATTAGGAATGAACATCAAAGACATGTTAGCAACTAATGAGAAGCCTTCATTCCAGTCCCTTTAACTGCAGCACTTTTGTTGGTGCATCTCATCCTACGCCTAACAGTAGCGAAGTGGAGTTGCTCAGTGCAATATTGTCCTGTGCTTGGTATGAGCACATGCCAAAGTACAGCAGACTTACCGAGCTGATCTAATTCATTTGGCCAGTGAAACCAACACAGTGAAGTAGGAACTTGGGGATCGCCTTTCTTCTCAATTACCTACATCCGTGTGGGATACCCTCCCACAACTCCATCCCCTATTGCAGTGTTTTTCAACCAGTGTGCCACGGCACACTAGTGTGCCATGAGAGATCGTCAGATGTGTCGTGAAAAATTCTCCTATACCACTTTTTTTTTTTTTTTTTAATTAGACGGGCCGAGTTGCAGTAGCAAAGAAGGATTACATAGAAAGTTGCAGTCGTGTCCAGATGAGCGACGTATTGCTCATGTCGCGTTCAATAACTGCTCGGATTTCTAGCCATCAGCAACCTTGCTGTCCACGACAATGTGGACCACAGCACGTCTATTGTACATCATTTGATTAGACTTGTCAAGAGTCAATATACACGAAAGTGTCCTTTCCATTTTATCCATATGTGACGACCGTCAATCCTCCCCCTGTTTTATTTCAACACATTGTCGAGGACAGCAAAAGACTGACGGCTAGAAATCCGACCAGTTCTTGAACGCGACACGAGCAGCTCACCTAAACGTTATTTCCAAACGAAACCCCTGCACTTCAAAATTAGTCGATGGACTATTTTGTTCGCCTTTGTGAAAACACAGAGAAACTGGCAACTTTTTTGACAAAAACTACACAGGTAAATGAGAAAGCCCTCAAAGCCATTGACCCCGTGTTGCTAAATAAAAAAAAGTCCCACACTGTGGCAGAGACCTTGATACTACCTGCCTGCAAAGCTATTGTCAGAGAGCTGCTCGGCCCTGATGCGGTTAAAGACATTGCTAAAGTCCCCCTGTCTGATAGTTCTGAGCTTTTCAAGCAGTTATGCTTGCCTGTCTCTGTATGTTTTCATTTTAATTCTAATTCAACCCTTTAACACCTAAGCCTATTTTGGCTGAATTTGCATGCCTTTGATGTTGCCTTTATATTTCAAAGAAAAAAATGTTCACAATGGCCAAGTTGGCGCAGCCCATCCCTCCTCCCGCAGCCCAGCAAAGGAGCCATCGTACACCCCCCCCCCCCCCCCCCCCCCGCCACGTGAGTGGCCCCACGTAAGTGCAATTTCATTGTACATTGTGTTATGACTATTCTATTCTATTCTATTCTATTCTATTCTATTCTATTCTATTCTATTCTATTCCTTGTCTGTATACATTGCCTTGTCATCATTAAGGTTGTGACACACGGGTGAGCTTGAATCTATCTCCACTCAATTTGGATGAGGAGATGGCAACACCCTGGAATAGTTGCAGGTCAATCTCAGGGCACAACCATTCAAATTGCATCTTCACCAATTCCGAGTCTTGATAACGACAAAACAGGAAGTCTTTCCGCCTGGCACTTACATACTCATTCATTTCTCCGGGGAGAGTTGGGACAGGGCCATACAGTCCCGGGCCGGCTCCCCCCTGTTTTTAATGCATCACACACCGAGGTTGTGGGATGGTTGGGACCTGTTGGGGGGGTGCCTCACGGTTACCTCCTCACGACTGGCCCCGCCAACCACGCACCTTTTTTAACGCACCACACACATCATACTCCAAAGGAGAGCTCCGCCAAAGGGCGGTGGGGCGGGCAGCTGGATAGAAATTCCATGCTACGGTCCAACTGCCCCAAGCCAAGCTCTCCTATTTAATGCATACATTGCACTACCCTCCCCTCACAATCCCATCATGGTGCTGGGTAATGGCTGCCAGCCGGGAACCTGGCAGCCACAGTAATAGGGTGGTAAGTGTAGGGATGGGAATCGAAATCCGATTCCAATTCGGAACCGGTTCCGAGTGTTTCGAGGCCTCGACATCACAATGAAAAAGCCTTAACGATCCCTTTAACGATTCCTAAAGACGCGTATTGCGTCGTGACGTGTCTTGTTGTCCAGACGCATCAAATTAGCATGGTGCCAAGAACCACTCGCTCCAAAGTTTGACTACACTTCACCAGGAAAGAGTTTGAAAATGAAAGGTTGCGACGGGTAAGCACGAGCATTGCAGCCATAAACATAACAATGACAGCACGTAGATTCAAACGCTCGAAAGTGTGTCTTCACTTCACGAGGAAAAATTACAACAAAGCGACTTGCAGTCATTGCAAGGTGGAGATAACTGCATCGGGAGGGAATACGACTGCGCTGTCCTCACAGAGAGGCTAATGCTCAGTCCTGGCTATACAGCTGGCTAAACTCCCAAATGACGATGCAGAAGACGTTGGTATAATTTGCTGACTTTATTCAACCATCACTTGAAGAGTGAAACTAAGAATAGAAATGAAACAAATCAATTTCGTCCCCAATAACAAACAGGTTTGCATCAACGTAAATCAGCGATGATTAGCTGCTAATAACAGTAATAATAAATGGTTAGCATTCGTTCGCTAGCATTAGCACATCGTTCAAACCACTACACAACTGGATTTAAGTGTCCGATCGCGAGTGGAAACACAGCAACAACAACACAAAAGATGATACATACAGGCGTTGCCTCTGTAGATATTAACATTAACAAAGAACGTAGGCTCGTAGAAGTGTTTCCCTCTCTCACTAACTCGCTCACTCACTTGGATGCGGCATTTCTTCTTCACGTGAGCGCGTTCTTCTTCGCGTGAGGAAGCGCAAGGGCGCCCCCACTTGAGCGTGTAAGCGCCACAAAACCTAAAAGGCATGCAATTCAATGTAATGGTAAAATAATACACGTTAACCAAGTAGTCCCCAAACGGCAGCCCGCGGCCCAAATACGGCCCGCCTCCACATTTGGTCCGGCCATTTTGAATTTTTTTTTTTCTCAATCGTGTTATTTATTTCCTGGCCTTTTCCTTGAAGAATTCAGAGAGGGTTATTTGGTTATTATCTATTTAATTAATAATGTTTTTATTATTAATTATTATTATTATTATTATTATTATTATTATTATTATAAAGAATCCAGAAAGGGTTATTTGATTGTGGCTTTCTGAAAAACAATATTTTTTTACATTTATGCACTTCTGCAATCGTCACACTTTTTCTGTTACAAACTGACCCCTCATCAGAGAAGGGAAAAGTTATGTGGCCCTCACAGGAAAAAGTTTGGGGACCCCTGCTTTAACACATATTGCCAAAGGCAGAACAACAACCTATCTGCCAATATATACCAATATTTTTTTTCTATTAGATAAATGTTTCAGTAAAATGTTACACATTCTTGTGTATTTGCCACTTATTGCCACAGTTAACATTGAGGCTTTGGGCCTCTTTTGATCTCGTTGTGAGTTTGTAAGATTGTGACTTCTGATTAAACAAACTCGATGCCAATCAAAACGTTTGTTCTTCTTTTTTCCCAAATTAGAATCGATAAGAGAATCGATAAAGAATCGAATCGTGAAGCAATATCGATAATGGAGTCGGAATCGTAAAAATCCTATCAATTCCCATCCCTAGGTAGGTGGGTCCCACAATTTTTTTCTATGCCGTGGCTCCCGGGGCGTGGCCTCCCCTCTGCCTGGGCTCCCGGCCGCGGGAGTGGGAGGAGGTCGGGGCTCCGATCTCGCGTCGCGTCCTCCTGCCTCCGCCTCCCCCTCTCTTTTCCGACTGGATGTCCGCCCTGTGCTCTGTCGGGGGTCGCTGGCTGGGCGCCGGTGTATCAGCTGGATGTTGCCTCCGGCGAGGGACCCTGCCCTGCCCTGGGCTTGGTGGGCCGCTGGGGGTCCAGTGGCGTGCCGTGCCGGTTGGGGGGCTGCGGCTGTGGCTCATGGGCCGGGTGGGCAGGCAGGTCTGGCGGTGGGCGTGGGGTTGGTGGTGCGTCCCCGCTCGCCATCCCTGAAGGCCGGTTGATGGGTGTGTGGGTGGCCCGGGGGACCACCCTGGATCCCAGGGGGCGGACGACGGCTCCTTCGCTGGGCCCTAGGAGGAGGGATGGGCTGCGCTGAATCCTCCCCTCCCCTCCCCGCCCACTCTCCCTCCCCGGGCTGGCTGGGTGGGGGCCGTGGTCTTGGGTTGGCGCCCGCGTGGCGTCTCCGCTTGTCTGCGTGGCTGTCGTGTGGGGCTCGCATGCGGTTGGAAGAGATGGGCCTCGCTTGGGTGGGGGGTCCCGGTGCCGGGATTGGCGGGGCGGTGGCTTAGGGTCGGTCGCCAACAGGCTTATACTCACGAGGCATTCACACGATTACTGGGTTCTAGATAACAGAGCTGATTTGTGTACTCTCTTCCCCTTTCAGTCACTTACCTTATAGACTCCACCACCCCCGTCCCCTTCTTTCCCTGGTCAACAGGCCCCCCACATGGTGTAAACCGGAAATACATCTAGCTGACAATAGCACCAACATGTTAGTAGTTTTGTGTAGACGTTCAATGTATTTCTTGTTGTATATGTTTCTGTTCTTTCATCTCTTGTGTTTCTTTTCTTCTGTTCCCCCATAACCCCTTCATGTTCGCTGTTTTGTCATAATAAACGAGGTTAAAAAAATGTAAAAAAAATTTAAAAAAAGAAAAGAAAAAACAGGAAGTGTCCCAGTGCATTTTGCTGTTGGTTTGAACGTAAATTGTGTCACTCATTGTTGGAATGGAAAGCCCTGGATCTGCTTATAATGCAAACAACCTGTGACTTCAAAAGTAGCTTATATCTCCCTCCAATGTAGTTTTTTTTTTTACAGCGTCACAGTACATTGTCATTAGTCCCCGAGCTCAGTACACTGGGAAACCACATGAATAATTTATTGCTCCATTCTCTCTTTTCTTTCTTTTTTCGGTTGTTTTAACTGTAGAACTTTTCCAATATTTCTTGCTGTTGTCAATGTGGAATTACTCCACCACCATTTCCTATTGCATGCGTTGAGATTTTAGAACAGTATGCATACACTCGGTGCCCATCAACCTGCGCCACAGAATATAGATGTATATTCCTATATTGGCACAAAGTGACCATCTAACTTCTTAACAACAAATATAACACAAACTATATCTTCCTCTCTCACTTTGCATTTATTGGATGGCTGGTTCCATTATAATATAGCTTATTGCTTTCTATTCATTTGAGTGGCCACTTGAGTGATTATGTACTGTATATTATGTTATCCCTGTGACTAAGGTATAGCTAAAATAAATGTTTACATAATAGAGCCACACAGGATGTTGTAATGCTGCTGTTATTTGATAAAGTGAGGTAGATTTTATGGCAGTGATAGTAATTTGCATAGCACAGGGAATATGCTTACTCAAGCCAACAAAGGTACTTTTACCAATGAAAACGTAGAACTGCAGATTAATACTTGTCTGCACAGGATGAGAAATCTTGTGTCTGCTATGAAGCAGTGCTCAAAAAATAATTTCTCTGACAGCTGTAAACCTAATATATGATGCAGACATTACAAATATACTTTCTCAAATCGCTATAGTTTTGTCAGCACTGTGACGGAATGATGAATTGCATCAAATGTGATTATTTTCTATTTTATGAAAAGGTTAACCTTATGCGAAAAGTCATGCCCAAAGGTTTTATATATCACAGGTGTCACATTTTCTAGAATGAACATTTAGGTGTTTATAACTATTCATTATACCGATGAAAAAAATGTGAGTATTTTGTATATATAAATGAGTAATTTGGGCTTCATTAATTTGCTCGAATATCTCTCACCCAGTCCCTAGTGTATTGGCCTGACTTTTTGCACAGGCAGAGCATGACAGTTGCCACGTTTACATGGAGCCAAATATTCCAATTACAATCGGAATATTTGTTCAAACCGAATAAATGTGTTCCATATAAACACCTCATTCGGAATGAACAGGCCCAAACCGAATGGAATTTCATTCCGATTCACAGGGGTGGAATATTCCTTTTCCCAAACCGATAAAATTATATCATGTAAACAGGGAAGCGGAATGGTGTCTGGTTGCGTTCTTTCTGCGCATGCTCCGTACTGACGTGGTGACGTCACTTGGTGACGTAAGTAACGTCACTTGCAACATGGCTTCCAAGCACACGCACAGCGCACCCACACAACTTTTTAAATGAACGGCGTATCATTCTGAAGTTTTGTTTCCACTCGAAAAGTTAAAACAGCAGCTGATCTGACGATCGATCTCCATGTTTTGCAACGTGACGCTTTGTTTTGATTAATCTGCGCATGTCAAACGGCAGTTGTCAAACGTCCTTTCGGAATAAAGGCAGTCACATGTAAACGCTGGATCGGAATAGATGAAGTGACATGTAAACAGCTGATGTGAAATTTTCATACGGAATGATTTGAATCGGTATGAATAAAAGTCAGCATGTAAACGTGGCTAGTGTGAATAAGAGTGTGACTATTTGTTTGTCTCTGTATGTGTCCTGTGACCGACTAGGGACTATTTAAGGGTGTAATCCTGTTTTCACCCAAAGATAGCTGGTATACCCTCCAAGCACTCTGACCAAGATAAACAAGGTTAGGAAGAGAGGGAGGTTTTGTCATCATTATTGCACTGCAATCTCAATTAATTTCTAAGTGTTAAATCTGTCTAGAATGAATATATTTCTACACAATATAAGCATGTGTAAGTAGAGTATGTTGCTGTGAATAGCTGTGGTGCACTCACTACCCTTTTCTTTGAATATGCTGCTTAACCTATTGCGCCATGAAACTGCATTTTATTATTCGGCAAAAATGACAATAAACTATCCTATTGTATTTGGCCTTAAATTTTATCGAGACTTTTGAAGGCCCTTTAATTTGATCAAAGTAGATGGGGTAAGTTTTTCCAGCGTTATTTCTTGAAATTGTCATTTGTATCAGCAAAAAGAAAACAGCAGGGCACATGTACAGACATAACACCTCTATCTGCCCCCTACAGATTCGTGGTCTGGCAGAAGATTTGGCAGGGCCTTGTTCCCCTTTCCAGCAGGTCCAGGAATAGGGAATCATTTCCGACCCCAGCCAAAGCAGGGGGAAACGGAATTCAGTGAGATGGAGAGTGTCATGATAATCCTCAGCAGCTATAGTAAGTATCACGAGAGAAGGAGAGTAAGAAACAGCGAAGTGGAGAAAGTCAAATGAATTTCTTCACTTTTGGTTTATCACCTGCCTCTTTTCCATCATGGTGTCAATCCACAAAGGGGAAAATAAGCTGATTAACTTGTTCTTCTATCAAAAAAGGGATCGCACTCACCCAGTTCCTGCACTGAAAATAGAGAAGTTGTATGAGATTGCGCCCTGGTACAAAAACTTTCTGACTACTCTATGAGTGATTGAGGTTTCAGGAAAAGAAGCTTTTCTGTCTCCCTGTCAAAATCCCTGCTGACAAACCAGATTTGCCCAGAGTTAACAGCCTCAGAAGCCCAGTTTAATAATTGTGATTATAAAAGAAATGTTTTCATCAGTAAATAAAGTACAGACAAGCCAGTTGACCTATAGCAAAAGCTACGCACCCCCCACCCCCTTAGCTACGGTTTCTAAGTCAACAAGTCACTCCTACAGCACAAGCCATTGCAGGCAGACGTTTAACGGAGAGTTTTAAGGGAAACCTTGGACTTATAGACTTGTAGCCTGTAATGAGCCACAATTTTTCTCTTTTACTAAAATATGTCATCAGAAACACATTAAATATTGCCATTGATTTAAAAATATATAATATTTAGTACGTCTGTTGACCTACGGGGGGCGCCATGCTTTATGGACGCTCGGGCTGATGGCATAGATTGTCACTGTCTGACTGAATACTACCGGGTTACTGCAATTCCTTCTACGCGGCGAGACGTCCAACACATTCGCTCATCGGTTAAAAGGGGCGAGTACTTGCTATTTGTGTTTTTGAGTGTTTTATTATCTTTCATTGCCTCAGATTACTTTTTGCATGTGTTTCCCTCTCATACTTTTAAGCATAGTGTTTTCTTGTGGTAGCTTTAAAGCAGATTGTTGATCTGTTTACCACATTAGTCACGGAGCATATTTAAACCCCCCTTATTTGATATTACTACTTTTAAGTACTTTCTTAAGCCATCTTTATTATGTTCTGTCTGTATGCATCTAAACAAAACAAGCAGAAAACACATGGTTGTACTCTGGGTGTCAAATTTGCCTCTTTCGCCGGTGTGGCACATTTTGGCAGAGCACTTTTTTTCCTACTCTTGTCATGTCTCATCCCGTCTTTCTTGTTCATTTTGCTTTAGCTGCTTGTTTGCTGCTGTGTTGTGCAATATGGACAGTGCTGTCATGCTCATTAATGTTCCTCTCGGGTTCAAATTGAAAGGGTTCAACGGATGACATGTTTATGTTGCAAGACCATGTAACCATGTGACATCACCTCCCTGTGAGATCAACAACAATTGCAACCTACAGTACGAAATAAACTAGTTTTATAAATTGTATAAAAACGAAAACATCAAGAGGGGTTTAATCTTTTTAACTCATATTAACGTTTATCTTTTAAGAAATACAAATATTTTCTATCTGTGGATCCCTTTAAGTGGTTAATTTTGGATAAATACCAGTTCCTCTTGCTTCATGTGAATAGTTTCTGCACTTAAACTGTTATGTACTTCCTTAATCTAAGTACATGTAAGGCCGAGACTTGAATGGAACAACACTTCTTTATTCAGTGTGCTTCTCAGCATATATGTCACAGAGACATCAAAGAGATTCCTTTTACGCCGGTAACGCACTAGAAACGTCAACGTCGTGTCAACGATCCCGCCGCGATAACGCACCAGTGACGCTTGGCGTCATTTTCCATAGTACACGTTTCACGAGCAGCGCGTTTGTGGAGCGGCTCGATCGGTTCACGCGAGGATTGCAAGATCGCGCGAGAATAGCGGGTATTTAAAGGTAATAAAATAACAACAGTTTGCCTTTCAGACCCCGCGTATTGGCCAGCTTTCTCTTTGAAAGAAAGAAGAAAAAAGAAGTCATGTGCTAAAGCAAAAAGCAATCCCAATGACAAAGATTTTAACATTTATTTTACAAATCAAATGCCTCAATCATTTTTTTTTTCTTATGAACATTTTTCTAAGCTTTATTGATGGTTTTTCTCAAGTTAAAGCACCAAGCAGAAATTAATAAATTTAATTGTGTAGCAGGATTTGTGTATTATTTGTATTGATTACAGGTGTTTTAGCTCATTTCAATTTATTTTATTTATATAGTAAGTTACGATTGCATATTATTTTGAAAATCGACCGGATCCACTGTATTTTTACACGAGTGACTTCCGGCCTGCCCGATCCTACCTAGTAGTATTGACGCAGGGGGGCCGCGTCTCGCGTCAAATAACAAACTCCGCTGTTCTTTTCGCGTGCAACGCGTTGAGCGCTTCTGGGACGCGTCCAGCACGCGCCCGCACTGCGACGGGTGTGCATTGGCTGATTGACTTTAACGGCCGCGTTTCACTGCGTTATCGCGGTGGGATCATTGAAGCGATGTTGACGTTTCTAGTGTGTTAGCGCCGTTATACTGTAATACCACACCCACAGGAAGTGCACACTATGGCAACAGCAGTATGACATAAATATGTCACATATACCTTAAGGCATTTAATGTACATACCCATCCGTAATATATGTTCAAAGAACATACCTGTTCAATTCTGGTTAGATGTATACTGCATTTTGTTGCACCTTACCTGTACGTGTGCAATAACAATAAAGTTGAATCTGAATCTGAATCAAAAACAGAACTTTGTCTCCGAATCTTCATTCAATACATGGAAAAAAATATTTAACTACTATTTTTGTGTTACAATATCAATATGACTGCAATGGTGCAAGGTCGTTAAATCTTGAAGTGGCCCCAGACATTTGCACTGTACTTTATTACATACCAAAAAGTATAGTATAGCATAGAGTATAAGGATAATTCTGTTAAGCCGCCAGTTAGAAATTCACACCATACTTGTCTCTGATGAAGACTGGAGGTACTGCTCATCCTCCTTTGTGCTCTGGACAATTTCAGATTGAAATTCAGATACTGTTATTAGCTGCCTTTGATGTCAAGAAGCCTTGTGAATTTGGAAGGATGGAATATGAAAGTGCATGTGCTGACAATTACAGTTACAAAGTTACAAAATGTTCCTGAAAATAATATGTATTAAAGTCTTCTTTACATATACCTTACAGAGAAATAAGAAGCCATGCTGCTATCACTATGAGCGAAAGCTGCTTAAGTGTGCAATGTTTTTTTTTTTTTTTTTCCAAGATTACATGTGACTCCAAGAAATTGGACATTGTGATAAAAGCTTAAGAATTTCATTCAAGTTGTAATTCCAACCGAAAATTTTAATACACACATATTATATAAAACTCCATGTCAAGACACAGTTGTGAATGCCCACAGATGGACTTTTGGGGGATTTTATAGGTGAAACATGGCAATATAACAAGGGTCGCGATGCAGAATCGTAGACATCAAGGAGTGGTCAAGATTATCTTTTTCATATATTTACCCCTTTAAAGGATTTTTTTCAATTTTCTTTGGAACAATTATTTGTCATCTAACATATCGGAGAAAATGCGACGGTAACAAAAAAAAATTACAATTAAGCGATAGCTATGAGGTAGATATCAGTGACTTTTTTACACTTTATTTCTTGTGACATCATTAGTTTAAATGAAATATTAGACATCGATGAACGATTCTAAGCTAAAAATGACAGACATTTTGAATAATAAATATAATTATCTACCTTAGTTTTATGGCTGGGTTAAAACAAAAGCGGTTGCGCGACGTCTGTAAATGGGGGTTTTTAGGGTACCAGACAAATTAAAAATAGTTTGGGGGCTTAATGCGTAATCTGCTATGGCAGCATATAGACATATTGTTCTATCAAACACAACAGTTGTTTTGGCTTAAAATACAGCAGTTTTTTTTTAAAGAGGAGTGCATGAGCAGAAACTGCTTTTTCAGTCTTGTCTGTGTTTTCCGCCATATATATAAATTCATTCATTCATTTTCCTTGCCGCTTTTCCTCACGAGGGTCGCGGAGGTGCTGGAGCCTATCCCAGCTAACTACAGGCAGTAGGCAGGGGACACCCTGAACTGGTTGCCAGCCAATCGCAGGGCACAAGGAGACATACAACCATTCACGCACACACTCATACCTACGGACAATTTAGAGTGTTAAATCAGCCTACTATGCATGTTTTTGGGATGTGGGAGGAAACCGGAGTTCCTGGAGGAAACCCACGCAGGCACGGGGAGAACATGCAAACTCCACACAGGAAAGCCGAAGCCCGGGATTGAACCCTTGATCTCAGAACTGTGAGGCAGATGTGCTAACCACTCAGCCACCGTGCCGTCCATATACTGGACTGTCTCAGAAAATTAGAATACACAATATTCTAATTTTCTGAGACAGTCCTGTACATTAATCCACCATTTAAAGCAGGGGTGTCCAAACTTTTTGCAAAGGGGACCAGATTTGGCGTGGTAAAAATGTGGGGGGCCGACCTTGGCTGACGTCCTTTACATAGAACAATATACAGGACTGTCTCAGAAAATTAGAATATTGTGTATTCTAATTTTCTGAGACAGTCCAGTATATATTCTGTAATGTACAGATAAACATTAGACTTTTATATATTTTAGATTCATTACACACAACTAAAGTAGTTCAAGCCTTTTATTGTTTTAATATTGATGATTTTGGCAAAAAAGTCAAGAAAAAACAAAAATCCCAATCTCAAAAAAATTGCATATTTCATCCTACCAATACAAAAAAAGTGTTTTTAATACAAAAAAAGGCAACCTTCAATTAATTATATCAGCTATGCACTAAATACTTGGTCGGGAATCCTTTTGCAGAAATTACTGCTTCAATGCGGCGTGGCATGGAGGCAATCAGCCCGTGGCACTACCGAGGTGTTATGGAGGCCCAGGATGCTTCGATAGCGGCCTTAAGCTCATCCATAGTGTTGGGTCTGGTGTCTCTCAACTTCCATCTTCACAATATCCCACAGATTTTGTAGGGTGTCAGGTCAGGAGAGTTGGCAGGCCAATTGAGCACAGTAATGCCATGGTCAGTAAACAATTTACCAGTGGTTTTGCCACTGTAAGCAGGTGCCAGGTCGTGTTGAAAAATGAAATCTTCATCTCCATAAAGCTTTTCAGCAGGTGGAAGCATGAAGTCCTGCAAAATTTCCTAATATCTAGCTGCATTGACCCTGCCCTTGATAAAACACAGTAGACCAACACCAGCAGCTGACATGGCACACAAGACCATCACTGACTGTGGGTACTTGACACTGGACTTCAGGCATTTTGACATTTCCTTCTCCACAGTCTTCCTCCAAACTCTGGCACCTTGATTTCCAAATGACATGCAAAATTTGCTTTCTTCTGAAAAAAGTACTTTGGACCACTGAGCGACATTCTAGTGCTGCTTCTCTGTAGCCCAGGTCAGGCGCTTCTGCCCGCTGTTTCGGGTTCAAAAGTGGCTTGAGCTGGCGAATGTGACGCCTGCAGCCAATTTCCAGCACACACCTGTGCACGGTGGCTCTGGATGTTTCTACTCCAGACTCAGTCTACTGTTCCTGCAGGTCCCCCATGGTCTGGAATGGGCCCTACTCCACAATCTTTCTCAAGGTGCAGTCACCTCTTCTGGTTGTGCAGCGTTTCCTGCAACACTTTTTCCATCCCACAGACTTCCCACTGTGGTGCCTTGATACAGCACTCTGGGAACAGCCTATTCGCTCAGAAATTTCTTTGTCTTAACCACTGGCTTGAGGGTGTCAATGATGGCCTTCTGGATAGCAGTCAGGTCGGCAGTCTTGCCCATGATTGCAGTTTTGAGTAATGAACGAGGCTGGGAGTTTTTAAAAGCCTCACGAATCTTGAGGGGTTTTGAGTTAATTTGTTGTTCTTCCAATTACCTTCACAATATATCTTGAAGTTGCTTTCAGCATGTTGTAAGTAGCAATGAAGACAAAATGGATGACCATTTCTTTCAACTGTATCGATTATTAATTTGTTGACAACAAATTTATTATTGGATTTAATCGATTTGGTATTGCAGCCTTATTAAGATGCTAGTTTAGACGGTAAGATGTCCGAAAACTGGCAAAAATGTGATTTGTTGTTTTCCAAAGTAATAGCAATTTTTTGTTCATGTCCTACTTTGACTTAACAAAAATATAATGAAGAAGTCTAATAATATTTTAAACTGATAAGTTATATATATATATGTTATAATTTTAAGAATTTAAACAGGTTTAAGGTGAAGAAGGTCCTAAATGATTAATCTGTTACCAAAATAGTTGTCGGTTAATTTGCTAATCGATTAATTGTCGATTAATAGATTGAAAAGATCAATAGATCAAAAGACTTGAGACAATTGTTGGGTTTTAATTTTGGGGGGTGAGGTGAACAGATTGCTGACTCAGTTATTCATTCATTCATTTATTTAAGAAAAGATTATTTAAGATGTGATCACTCACAAAAATGGAACTCATATTTCAGGCACCAATGAAATTATTTTAACCCACACATCCTGGTTCATTTTGCAACTGACTTCAAATTGCAGTATGTCTTGAAAGACAAAAAAAAAAAAAAAAAAAAAAAGGGAAAACAGTAGAATATCGGTCACATCGATAGGAATACATAGGGGTAACCCAATGGAGAAAGATGCAAATAACGTCAACTATTGTGGAAACTGCCTTTGTTACCTGACAAAGGACTAAGATTGATAGGTCTGGGCAATAGACTGTTTTATTTGAAATGTGACCTCCATGTCAAGCAACAAACTTTTTTTACGGTTATATTTTCATAACACACAACATACTCAAACCTTGAAATTGAGCTTCAGCAACAACTATACACAAACATTTCTAAGCACCAAGCTGTGTAACATCTGACAAGAGGCAGAAGGCAATACTTCAAAAAGGTACTAAAATACACATAACACAGCAAACACACTCAAAAACTGATAGAAAGATACAAACAGCATATTTGAAATGAAAAAAAAAAAAAAAAAGTTTTCATTCCATTTATAATGGCGCAGCCAGGAAAGTTCTTGTGCTACAGAGAAGCACCATATTCATAAATATTACATAAATATTCCTTGCAGAAAGCTCCCAACTTAAATTAACAACTTTGAACTGTTTATAGCTTCAGCATGAATAAGAACCACTATTATAACCAATTCAAACTGTATATTGATGTGAGTGTTCTTTCTGTCCATACAAAGTCTAACGTGATGGAGCATAACCTAAATTTCAAGTACAAATGACATAAAGTATTATCTATCTATCTATCTATCTATCTATCTATCTATATATACTGGACTGTCTCAGAAAATTAGAATACACAATATTCTAATTTTCTGAGACAGTCCTGTATATTGTTCTATGTAAAGGACGTCAGCCAAGGTCGGCCCCCCACATTTTTACCACGCCAAATCTGGTCCCCTTTGCAAAAAGTTTGGACACCCCTGCTTTAAATGGTGGATTAATGTACAGGACTGTCTCAGAAAATTAGAATATTGTGTATTCTAATTTTCTGAGACAGTCCAGTATATACATTTCGACATCCGAAGTGAAATCAACAAAGTTTTCAAAAAGGATGAAACAGGTGGTGGAACAAGGAAAAATTACCATTGAAATGAAGATGCAAATGATAGAAAAATCTGAGCGTGGGGTGCGCATCCGTGAACTGGCTCAACAATACAGCCGTAGAATGTCTACGATCTCCACGGTCCTCCTCCGACCACCATTCGCCAGTCTTTTTAAGTTAAGGTGACAATTATTATTGTGGTAACATCACCAAAGAAATTGTCAGCTTCGTTGCTTTTTTATCATTTATTTCAGAACTTCTCCAAGACAATACGCCTCCTGCCCGCCGCAGTTGACGGTGTTTTCAACAGAACATTAAAAGTGAAAGTGAACTGTCAACTGCACCGCTCCCTCTCTCTGTCAAGTCAGCCACGCGGTGCATTCAGGTACAGCAAAAAACGTCAGCCACCTTAAAACCTGATTCGTTACATTATTATATTTTTCGATTTTCATTCATGATTTATTTATTTTTTGCTATGTGTAATCGCCATTTGTAATTGTACCAGCAATATTTATTAAGGACTTAGTGTAGGTTTTTGGGCTTTGAAACAAATTAATGGAATATAATTAGGGCTGTCAAAATGATCGCGCTAACACGCGGTAATTAATTTTTTAAATTAATCACGTTAAAATTAGCGCTGTCAAACGATTAAAAATTTTAATCGAGTTAATTACAGCTTAAAAATTAATTAATCGTAATTAATCGCAATTAATCGCAATTCAAACCATCTCTAAAATACGCCATATTTTTCTGTACATTATATATACATTCTGTAAAATAAATTGTTGGAATGGAAAGACAAGACACAAGATGGATATATACATTCAACATACGGTACATAAGGACTGTAGTGGGCATTTCACTCTACTGTCATTTAAATCTGTCTATGCGTCTACTTTTTCCAAAACTAGACAGCTAGTGAACGACGCCTTAATAATTAGACTTCTTCCTTTTTCATCTGATTTATTAATAAAATGGCCTCAAACCATTGTCCTCTTTAGACCGTCGTAAAACTACAAAATAAAAGTACACAAGCATTGCGTTAGCAACAACGTTAGCTTAGCACGCTATACAGGTTCACTAAACATAAACAAAAAGCGTCTCATACAAAAAATATAACATTTCGCTTACTAACATAATATGTACATTCTTTACAACAACCATACTTACGGACAAATCTTGTCCAAGGATCATATAAGCACAACATTATCAGCCCGAGACGTCGTGCAGCCATAATGAAGAAAGAAAAGAAGAAAATAATAAACCATGTCGCAAAGCGACCACAAGAGTTCGCTGTTGGACAGCGCAAAAAGCCTTGCTGTAAAACTTACCAAAAGGCAGAATACTTTCTGAGCGGGACATGTGCGTTAATTGCGTCAAATATTTTAACGCGATTAATTTAAAAAATTAATTAACGCGCGTTAACGCGATAATTTGGACAGCCCTAGTTAAAATATTTGACGCAATTAACGCACATGTCCCGCTCAGACAGTGTTCTGCCTTTTAGTAAGTTTTACAGCAAGGTTTTTTGTGCTGTCTAACAGCGAACTCTTGTGGTCGCTTTGCGACATGGTTTATTGCTTTCTTGCCAGTTCAATATGGCTGCACGACGTCTCGGGCTGACACCTAGGTTGTAATGTTGTGCTTATATGATCCTTGGACAAGATTTGTCCGTAAGTATGGTTGTTGTAAAGAATTTACATATTATGTTAGTAAGTGAAATGTTATATTTTTTGTATGAGACGCTTTTTGTTTATGTTTAGTGAACCTGTATAGCGTGCTAAGCTAACATTGTTGCTAATGCAATGCTTGTGTACTTTTTTTTTTTGTAGTTTCACTACGGTCTAAAGAGGACAGTGGTTAGAGGCCATTTTAATCAGATGAAAAAGGAAGAAGTCTGATTATTAAGGCGTCGTTCACTAGCTGTCTAGCCTTGGAAAAAGTAGACGCTTCGGAGTGAGGACAGCATAGACAGATTTAAATGACAGTAGAGTGAAATGCCCACTACAGTCCTTATGTACCGTATGTTGAATGTATATATCCATCTTGTGTCTTATCTTTCCATTCCAACAAATTATTTTACAGAATATATATATATGATTTACAGAAAAATATGGCATATTTTATAGATGGTTTGAATTGCGATTAATTGCGATTAATTACGATTAATTAATTTTTAAGCTGTAATTAAATCTATAAAAATTTTAATCGTTTGACAGCCCTAGTTTTAATATAAAATTACTATAACTTGTAAATATAACATTTATCTTTTATGAACTACAAGTCTTACTATCCGTGGATCACTTAAACAGAAAGAATGTTAATAATGCCATTTGTGGATTTATTGTTATAATAAACAAATACAGCACTTATGTACAGTATGTTGTATGTATACTGGACTGTCTCAGAAAATTAGAATACACAATATTCTAATTTTCTGAGACAGTCCTGTATATTGTTCTATGTAAAGGACGTCAGCCAAGGTCGGCCCCCCACATTTTTACCACGCCAAATCTGGTCCCCTTTGCAAAAAGTTTGGACACCCCTGCTTTAAATGGTGGATTAATGTACAGGACTGTCTCAGAAAATTAGAATATTGTGTATTCTAATTTTCTGAGACAGTCCAGTATATCCGTCTTGTGTCTTGTCTTTCCATTCCAACAATAATTTACAGAAAAATATGGCATATTTTAGAGATGGTTTGAATTGCGATTAATTGCGATTAATTACGATTAATTAATTTTTAAGCTGTAATTAACTCGATTAAAAATTTTAATCGTTTGACAGCCCTAAATATAATGTATTCTTATGGAAAAATCTTACTCGACAGACTACCATTTCGACTTACAAACAAGGTCCTGGAACGAATTAACGTCGTATGTAGACGTATCGCTGTATTTTCGCGCAAGTGCAGACTATGCTGCACTTGTTTTTAGTTTAATAAGCGTTTCTGTGCCAATATAGGCATACTGCACAGCGAGGGTGCATTTCTGCACGCCCAGTGCTAGTGAAAATTTTGCGAAAGAAAAAAATATATATATATATACAGTATATATATACACACACACACACACACACACACACATATATATATATATATATATATATATATATATATATATATATATATATATATATATATATATGTATACATATATATATATATATATATATGTATACATATATATATATATATATATATGTATACATATATATATATATATATATATATATATGTATACATATATATATATATATATATATATATATATATATTAGGCCTGTCAAAAATAACGCGTTAACGAGCATGATTAATCTGGAAATATTAACGCATTAAAAAAAATAATAACGCAATTTACCGCTCACACTAAGTTTGGCCACAACTGCCCCCCGTAGTCCCACACGCTTATGTTTACATTCTCCGCGTGGCAATGCAGGACAAAATGCAGCCAGCCACTATGAGTGAGGATGATGACCCAGGACTGCTTCATGGCAAATTCCGTTTTAAAAAGCTGCCTAATGGAAATCTGGATAAAACCAGAGTTGTGTGCACATACTGCTGTGATGAACTGTCCTTCCATCGAAGCACAGAAATTCATCAACTTTTGGAAAATGAAAAGGCAACGAAGGTGGAGCAACTAGCCAGAGCTACGTTTGTTGCAATGACAGGAGCCCACTGGACATCGGTAAGCAACCATAATTATCTCGGAGTAACGGCACACTTGATCAATGATAGCTGGCGGCTGCATTAGCTGGCGTTATGTGTTGTGAAAACAGAAGAAAGACATTTCGCTGAAGCATGTGTTTGTCAGTTTCTGGATGTTGCTAAAGGGGGGGGGGGGGGGTAACAGACAAAGTTACTACTATTGGAACAGATAGCGCTCGAAATATGATGGCAGCAGGCAGGAGTCTGCCATTTGAGCATTTGCCTTGTGCTGCGCACATGATACAGCTGAATTTATTTGTGTGAAATGTTCAATTTAACAGACAAGTTGTTTACACATTTTTTGAAACACTAGCTATTGTTACTGTATTGTGCTTGTCTGCTCTTTAAGTTGGCAGTTCATTTTGGGTAATATGCCAAACGGTAATTGAGTTACTGTGGCGGATGCGATGCTTGAGTGAGTCTTGTTGGCCCGTTGAGCAGACGAGTTGCTGTGTCCGGTGTTGCGCCGAAAAATAGCCGCCCTGCTTGAAATGTCCCCCCTGACGGAAACGCTTATTTATAACGCTTTATTGAGCGTTTATTTATTTATTTTTATTTATTTGTTTATTTTATTATTGAGCACCCACACGTCACTCGTACAAACAGCTTTTTCTTACCAATCGATGGAAATGGAAACGATTCTCTTGTACCGTGAATATGTATTATTTTACTCTGCTTGAACTAATAAATGTCATACCTGTGTGATTGTCATTGGGTCATTGGTATTTTGTGTAATTTATTTATTTAAAACTGATTTTATAGTCGTAGATCCATTACTGTAATGCGTCCATGAAAACATTTGATGTTTTCACCTCAATGAAGCGTTATAAATAAGCGTTCCCGTCAGGGGGGACATTTCACGCGGTGCGGCTATTTTTCGGCACAACACCTGCTGGCCGCTTGGGACTCTCTGTGAACTCTGAATTCAGCCGTAACATGCACGGCTCTTAAGTGTCTGTCACGTGGCTGTGACGTAGCCGGTAACGCGCTCGGCCAACTATACACACAAGTTCCATGGGTGAATTATGTCATATAATGAAGGGTCACCACACTACATTGTTAGTCTGAGGCATTTCAATCTGTTAAAGCTCTTTGCTGTATAATACAGACAATTTATTTTATTTTATACGTGCTGAGTTGTTAAATAAAATTTTAAAACTCTATTTGGTTAAGTATTAATTCATTCACACATCATACATTTAATCTTAAAACAAATTTTAAGTCAATTATAGTATATTCCTAGATTTTTTTTTTTCCTGAAGAGCAACTTTAACTCGATTAAATTTTTTAATCATTTGACAGCACAAATATATATATATATATATATATATATATATATATATATATATATATATATATAAATTTTTTAATCAATAGCATCAAGTTATAAAGTCAATTATTGCTTATATGATATTGAGAAAGAAAAAGCTAAATTTGAACATAATATGACAACATAATTGTTCATTTCGTGTCATACACACGTGACTGTTTCACAACTACAAGTAACAAAGTACCTGACTTCTCATCAAGCTTATAAATGAAGCGACTAATTTAAAAGTCAATTGTCACTTATTACATTCATGTGATAAATAGGCTTAATAAATCATACTTAAGAGCGCTGGAAACAATTGACCAGGGGTTGCAAAGACAAATAGGACCCCGGGCTGGGTTGAAAAATCGGGATCAAACTAATCCCAATAGGAGACGAGCAAAGTTTCATCTCCAAAGAGTGCCTGTCGATTGTAATCTTAATTAAAAAGCCCATTTTCTCTTTGCCTGTCTGCTTGTTTCTCCTTATGTATACATCTAATCCTCTCTTCATCTTTAGGAGCTGAATTTGAGGACAAATGGGTATGATTGATGGCTGAGATAATGAGAAATGAATTGCTGATAAAAGCTTTGGGCAAGAAAGGTTGCATGGGGTACATGTGTGAGTCAGTGTATGTGCTTGTGTGTACGTGAGAGGGACCTAGAGCTTGGTGCTAAAACAACATGAGGTGATATGATGACACAAACCAGACTTCATCTGCGACATCACAAAATGTCACACTTAGAAATGAAACTGTCACACAATCTTTCACATGTTTCTCTCAAGAGTTGTATCACATCATCATGGACTGACAAGTGGATAACAGGGTAGGAACATGATGAAATGTCACCAGTTTTTTTCCACCAGAGTTTTCAATTCAACAACACACACTGTGGGTGGCAATTCCTTCTTAAACTGCAAATGTACAGTGCCTTGCAAAAGTATTCGGCCCCCTTGAATCTTGCAACCTTTCGCCACATTTCCGGCTTCAAACATAAAGATATGAAATTTAATTTTTTTGTCAAGAATCAACAACAAGTGGGACACAATCGTGAAGTGGAACAACATTTATTGGATAATTTAAACTTTTTTAACAAATAAAAAACTGAAAAGTGGGGCGTGCAATATTATTCGGCCCCTTTACTTTCAGTGCAGCAAACTCACTCCAGAAGTTCAGTGAGGATCTCTGAATGATCCAATGTTGTCCTAAATGACCGATGATGATAAATAGAATCCACCTGTGTGTAATCAAGTCTCCGTATAAATGCACCTGCTCTGTGATAGTCTCAGGGTTCTGTTTAAAGTGCAGAGAGCATTATGAAAACCAAGGAACACACCAGGCAGGTCCGAGATACTGTTGTGGAGAAGTTTAAAGCCGGATTTGGATACAAAAAGATTTCCCAAGCTTTAAACATCTCAAGGAGCACTGTGCAAGCCATCATATTGAAATGGAAGGAGCATCAGACCACTGCAAATCTACCAAGACCCGGCCGTCTTTCCAAACTTTCTTCTCAAACAAGGAGCAAACTGATCAGAGATGCAGCCAAGAGGCCCATGATCACTCTGGATGAACTGCAGAGATCTACAGCTGAGGTGGGAGAGTCTGTCCATAGGACAACAATCAGTCGTACACAGCACAAATCTGGCCATTATGGAAGAGTGGCAAGAAGAAAGCCATTTCTCAAAGATATCCATAAAAAGTCTCATTTAAAGTTTGCCATAAGCCACCTGGGAGACACACCAAACATGTGGAAGAAGGTGTTCTGGTCTTTTTGGCCACAATGCAAAACGATATGTTTGGCGTAAAAGCAACACAGCTCATCACCCTGAACACACCATACCCACTGTCAAACATGGTGGTGGCAGCATCATGGTTTGGGCCTGCTTTTCTTCAGCAGGGACAGGGAAGATGGTTAAAATTGACGGGAAGATGGATGCAGCCAAATACAGGAACATTCTGGAAGAAAACCTGTTGGTATCTGCACAAGACCTGAGACTGGGACGGAGATTTATCTTCCAACAGGACAATGATCCAAAACATAAAGCCAAATCTACAATGGAATGGTTCAAAAATAAACGTATCCAGGTGTTAGAATGGCCAAGTCAAAGTCCAGACCTGAATCCAATCGAGAATCTGTGGAAAGAGCTGAAGACTGCTGTTCACAAACACTCTCCATCCAACCTCACTGAGCTCGAGCTGTTTTAGAAGGAAGAATGGGCAAGAATGTCAGTCTCTCGATGTGCAAAACTGATAGAAACATACCCCAAGCGACTTGCAGCTGTAACTGGAGCAAAAGGTGGCGCTACAAAGTATTAACGCAAGGGGGCCGAATAATATTGCACGCCCCACTTTTCAGTTTTTTATTTGTTAAAAAAGTTTAAATTATCCAATAAATTTTGTTCCCCTTCACGATTGTGTCCCACTTGTTGTTGATTCTTGACAAAAAATTAAAATTTTATATCTTTATGTTTGAAGCCTGAAATGTGGCGAAAGGTTGCAAGGTTCAAGTGGGCCAAATACTTTTGCAAGGCACTGTACTTACTAGTGATGTCCCGATCACATATTTTTACATCAGAGTTCTAATCCAAGTTACCCGATTTTTAGGATCTGTCGATACCAAGCACCGTTTTGGTACCTAGGCAATTTATTAATTTATTTAATAATTTCTTACATAACATTCAAACATTAAACGTTTTTATTAATTTCCTTTTACAATATCCTTTTCTATCGTATTTTGTTGTCTTGTCTTCATTAAAAGCATCTTAAAAAATATATTTTTCCGCTCGATTCCGATCTACTAAAAATGCTACATAGTACAAAACATACATGTTTATTTTGATAATATCCTTGTACATTTTAGTTTGTTACTTTTTGGCCCTTTAATAAATTGCAAAAAAAAAAAAACAACACTTCTAAAAACGACATGCTTGGGCCCGATTTCCTATCATATGATCGAATCTGTCAGACCTGGATGACGAGGCGGACTCAGCTGCGGAGGTTCAGGCAAAACTTTTATTTTGAAAAACAGGTTCTTCCGCTGACATGCGGGAATGAGAAAAATGCACAAACAAAAAACTCTCCAATGGAGGAATAAGTCAAAAGCAATCACGATCAGGGTTCAAACAAAAAAGCACTCCATAAGGGAGGAAAGGGCAAAAACACAAAACGCTCCTAATGGAGGAAAAAGCCAAGATAGCGAAGATGAAAAAATTCAAACACAAAGCGCTCCAATGGAGGTTAACATTCAGTAGAACTGCACTCGACTATGACGATAGGCTATGACGAGAGGCTGACGTGACTGACCTTGGATGAAAGACACTTCTGCACCAGACAAGGGGAACTAGGGCATTAAATACACACAAGGTAATGGGGAACAGGTGGAAACAATAGGTGATTAGATGACAAGAGGAAGGGCAAGTACGAGACTATGAAGAGGGTGAAGCCTTCAAAATAAAACGGGAAGCGACGAGGCATGACAGAATCGGGGACTATGGATTATTTTGTTGCTTGCAGCACTTAACTCATTCACTGACATTGACAGTGATAGACGTGAAACTTATTTGAACTGGCAAGGCTGGTATTGAGTGATTGTGTTTCACTGTTATTTCACTGTCAGCCCACATGTCAATTTGGATTGGTCAATTTGGTCTTACGCCATCAACGGAAGCCAATGAGTTAATATGTACTTAAAAATATAAATAAATAAATACATTTTAAAACCCGATCTTTTTCATCCGATTCCAATCTTCTAAAATGACGTGACCAGGGCCGATTTTCGATCACATGATCGAATTGGGGACATCCTTAGTATTTCCTGAACATGTTTTCATCTGCATGCTGATTAAGTAATAGAAAAGGTTTTTAAGATAAAACACACGGAATATGCAAATGTACTCCAACTGCTAAACCTAGCGTTAAGATGGAACTTATTTGAGCTAAATTTTGGAAAGAGGTAGAGTACAGCCTGGACTAAAAAGGAATAACAACCATTCCCAGCAATTGGCAATTCGGAATCTTAAATTCACCGGGCATGAGTGTTTTTGGAATTTAGAATGGAAAACTTGCCAGGATAGAACAAATTCCACACAGAAAGGTCAACCCGAAATGCAGAACAAGTTACTGTGAGGCAGATGTGACAGTAAGCCTGTCTCAATATGCAATAATTCCATTTATCGCACGTTAAATAAAAATGAAGGCGGTAATTTTTCCGCTGCGATTTATCGGCTTTTTAAAAGTTCGGATTACTTGTTACCAACTACGCACAATGCATCTTCGTTCCGCATCTGGCAAAAAATAGCGCCGGAGCCAATCCATTCCCATTACATCCTTTTGTTCAACAGTATATCTGCCACGTCAGTGCTCTGGATTGACTGCGGACCATCTCCGGTGTGCCGGAGCCCACCGAATGGTTTAGGCGATTTTCTATTTTTGCTGGAGACACATCCGTCAAAATGGGCGGATCCAAGCCTGGAGTCAACAGCCCAGTGTCTTATTAACGGTTTAAACACCAGCGAACATGGACAAAGAACGTTTCATCATGAAGGTGGAAAGTTACAAAGTGATTTATGATGCAGCAGATCATTATTATAAGGACAGCCTTAAAAAGAAAGCTGTAAAGTGACCTATTAAGACACGACGTGCTGACAACTTCCTCAACCTGTGGCTCTCGGTAAACCGTCTCTTTCTCACTCCCGCATCACACGAACAAAACAACATCACTGTTGCGTGCGCTTCCGGATATTTATAACGAAGTCCGCCAAAACATTGTTACCGACTTGGCTACTACGAACAACCTCGCTTTGACTACGGACAGCTGAATGGGCATGATGAACATTGAGTGGCAAATTAAGAGCGCTGCGCTTCAAACTCGTCCTGTTTATGAAAGTCGATTGTCATATGCTGGTGTTGTGCAGTAATGAGCAGATGTGACTTCTGTGGCGTTTGCTAACTTTTTTTAATGCTCACACACACTAGATATCATGAAATAGCAAACTACATGTGCTACGTCCTATGCCATTGGCTATGCTAGCCCAGAGTGATTATGGGACACGTAGTCCATATACTACGTCGATTAATTATAAACCGCCATGACTGAATCGGAGTTAAGCAGGCCAAATCAATTCATACCAGAGACTATAAATGCTGCAAATATTGTTAATTCAGTACGTGACACAGATGGACTCGGAGCAGAAATAGGATGTTTTGCTCATGTAGTAAACCTAGCTGCTAAGAGAGCTGTAGCAATCGACAGTGTGCCCCGCCTCACTTTACAAACAGTAAAGATTGTTTTCAGCACTTTTATACAAAATTTCTTCACATCAGTAAGAAGTAAGCACATAAATATTATGCCCTAAAATGCATATTTATATGATGGCAATTTAAAATTTGCTCGTTAGCGAAAAAAAAAAAAAAAAAAAACGAAACAAAAAATACATTTTTTTTTTTTTTTTTTTTTTTTTTTTTCAGAGCATTAAATGTATTGAATCGAATCGAAAATCGTGTCCCCCATATCGAAAATCGTACCGAACCGTGACTTAACTGTATCGTTGCATCCCTATGGAACACCATAGCAGAAGCTATGAGGGGAAAAGTTTACATTTGCCTAAATACTTAAGTTATTAAGTGCGATTTCATTTTTTTTCTTGCTTTATTCTGTGTTTCTGTGCGGTATTAATATTGTTGTCTTTTACTTCACAGGCATGGTCAATTGTTTTTAGTTGTGATTTCTCAAAAAGTATTTTGAATTTAAGAGTAAACATTATTCTCGTTTAAATGGGTGTACTTGATCTATTAATATATACTGTATTCTCACTGTGTTATTGTAAATTGCTTTCAAAAAAAAAATTGGGGAGGGGCGCAATAATATCGCATATCGCAATAATTTATGAGATAAATTATCCCACACCAAAATTTGTTATCGCGACAGGCCTACGTGACAGCCACATGCCCTACCAAGCTCAAAGTTGATAGTGATTTATTCCAATTTTGTAAGCTGTTTTATAAGCACACAGTGGCAAAACAAAAGCATATTTATACAACATGTGCTCTTTTGCAGTTCACCCTGTGTGCTGAACAGCCTGACGCAGCTCATTGAGAGATGGGGAAATGAATTAGAGTGATTGAATGGCGAGAAAATTAGAGAAGGACTGAGAGATAACAAGGTGTTTATGGAAGATGCCTCACTGCAATGTTCCCCCTAGCTCACATTAGGGAAACATCACTGAGCTGAAAGGAGCGCACTGGGAAATGTGCTGCAGATAACGACCGTGATGGACCTAGATGATAGCAATCATAGTAACCATGCTAATCACAGCCCATCCTCTGAGGACTTTGATAGCATCTCAGGGGTGTGCAAGTACTTAGAGGAAAATGTTGGTGTGCCTATTTGTCCATTGTTGGTAGCTTTGTTGCAGTAATAGCCCATCATCAACCACCCGAGTGGAAGGAATAACATTGGAACTGTGAATTTTAATAGTCAGCAATGCCACAAATACATAAATGCAAAAGCAATGACATTCTGCAATACAAAAGTCTTAATACCACAAAATTCACCGCGTACACCTACATAGTCAAGCAGAACTTCACGGCTTCAGTTTTTCTTTGTTTGAGCAGTATATAAAAAGTTTATACACACATATATATATATATATATATATATATATATATATATATATATATATATACATATATAATATGATTGGCTGATTACTTGACCCCCATGGTGTCCAGAACCCTCAGTTGGAAAAACTGAGTGGAGTGGAGTCATTTTTGCACCAAAAAAAGGAAAGAAAAAAAAAGACTACTGATAGTGTAGTTGTTAAAATAGCGTCCTTTGTACTAACACCCTCTATTGTTTAATGTTTTACTTCTTCTGCCGCGCATGCTTCATGTCTTTTTAGAATATTCTCAACATCATAAAATATGCTATTTTCTATCCAATAATGTATGTATCTCAGGGGAAACAAACACCAAAAGGAAAACCATGAGTTAATATGTGTTATTTAAACCCTTATTAGTTAGAATAACATCAACTTAAAAGTATTTTAATGTGCGTGTTCATTTAAAGGTGACACCTACACAATGTTTATGTATTATGTGTGGGTATTTTCCCCAAGCAAACAGTTACGATTCCTAAAACAGTCACATTAGCGTGCTGAAAGTTGCTCCAAGGGGAGCAATGTAGCTACATCAAAAAGGCTGGATGTGCAAGTGCTGTTGCTTGAGGCAAAAAGCAGTCTGACTCTTGCTCAGGCTCACAAATATATTTCTAATGGCAATCTGTGGGGACATTTTCTTGAAAAAAGAATTACGTATTTCTCCATTTTCCCACTATGCTGCTGTCATTAATGTGAAGTAGTTAGTAGTGGGGAAGGCAGATGTTAAAACTAAAACCTGCTGCTTTCTGCATAAATCGGCGAACTTGATGATTCTGATAAGGCATCTGGTATGAGTCAATTGCCCAACAAAGTTGTCTTTTTTCCTAAGCCAGTAATCACATTATAATTGCATACTGTCTTAGTTACCTTGGTCTTTCCAAGGGAAAGAACAAGGTTATGTTGTTGTACAACTTTATTGTACTTTTTATTACCTTGGTCTTTCTGAAGGAAAGAACAAGGTTATGTTGTTGTACAACTTTATTACCTTGGTCTTTCTGAAAGAAAGAACAAGGTATTGTTATTGTGCAACTTTATTGTACTTATTATTTATTCATCTTATTCTCCGCGTTTTTTTGAGCCAACGCACAGCCCAAACCGTAGCACCGATCGGCACAGTTCAAGTATCGGCACGACCGGAATTTTCGCGTGACGATGGGAATTTTTCAAACCGCCACGAAAAATTTTCCGTTCGCCCGTAAACGGCAATTTTCCGAAAAATAAAAAAAGTTTCAAAATGTATCTAGTCCTACAATTTTTGACCAAATCACATAATTTGGGCATCAAAAATTCCGGGACGGTGAGGGGCATAAAAGTTGTATACAGAATTTGGCAAAAATTTACGGTTCCCCGGAAATTTGCCAAAAACTTTCCTATTCATTTTGAATGGAAAAAAAACGCGCGCTTCACAGCCCGAACCGTTAGACCGATCGGCACCGTTCAAGTATCGGCACGACCGGAATTTTCGCGTGACACAGGAAACTTTACAAATGGCCCCGAAAAATTTTCCGTTCGTCCGTAAACGGCAATTTTCCGTGAAAAAAAAAAAAGTTTCAAAATGTATCTAGTCCTACAATTTTTGACCAAATCACATAATTTGGGCATCAAAAATTCCGGGACGGTGAGGGGCATAAAAGTTGTATACAGAATTTGGAAAAAAATTACGCTTCCTCGGAAATTTGCCAAAAACTATCCCATTCATTTCGAATGGGAAAAGTTCCCATTCACTTAATGGGAAAAGTCCCATTCACTTCCAATGGGATTTCCCATGGAATTTACATTGCATTGATGCCATTGACGGCCATGCATGTCGAATCTACTGATGCCAATGTACTTGGATTCAACTGACTATATAGATGTCGATGCCATTGACTGCCATGGACGTCCAAAATTTTTCCCATTCATTTTCAATGGGGAAAAAACAAAATTACCCCAAATCAACAGAAAATGACCAGATATCAATAGGACGTGTCCCCCAAACTTCCCCAATTCCATTGACGCTTATGAAGGGTGCCGCCATTGACTTACATGGACGTCCAAAATTTTTCCCATTCATTTTCAATGGGGAAAAAACTAAATTTCTCCAAATCAACAGAAAATGACCAGATATCAATAGGACGTATATCCCAAACGTCCCCAATTCCATTGACGCTTATGGGGGGTGCTGCCATTGACGTCCATGGACGTCCAAAATTTTACCCATTCATTTTCAATGGGAAATTTTTTTTTTTCCCCAAATCAACAGAAAATGACTAGATATCAATAGGACCTGTCCCCCAAATGTCCCCGATTGCATTGCTACTTATGGAGGGTGATGCCATTGACGTCCAGGGACGTCCAAACTTCCCATTCATTTCCAATGGCATTTCTTCATGTTTGTTCATTCTTTTGATGCCAATGTACTTGGATTCCATTGACGCTTATGTAAGTTGATACCATTGACGTCCATGGACGTCCAAAATTTTTCCCATTCATTTTCAATGGGAATTTTTTTTTTTTCCCCAAATCAACAGAAAATGACTAGATATCATTAGGACGTGTCCCCCAAATGTCCCCGATTGCATTACCGCTTATGGGGGGTGATGCCATTGACGTCCATGGACGTCCAAACTTCCCAATCATTTCCAAAGCCATTTCTTCATGTTTGTTCATTTTATTGATGCCAATGTACTTGGATTCCATTGACGCTTATGTAAGTTGATACCATTGACGTCCATGGACGTCCAAAATTTTTCCCATTCATTTTCAATGGGATTTTTTTTTTTTTTTCCCAAATCAACAGAAAATGACTAGATATCATTAGGACGTTTCCCCCAAATGTCCCCGATTGCATTGCCGCTTATGGAGGGTGATGCCATTGACGTTCATGGACGTCTAAACTTCCCATTCATTTCCAATGGCATTTCTTCATGTTTGTTCATTTTATTGATGCCAATGTACTTGGATTCCATTGACGCTTATGTAAGTTGATACCATTGACGTCCATGGACGTCCAAAATTTTTCCCATTCATTTTCAATGGGAAATTTTTTTTTTTCCCCAAATCAACAGAAAATGACTAGATATCAATAGGACCTGTCCCCCAAATGTCCCCGATTGCATTGCTACTTATGGAGGGTGATGCCATTGACGTCCAGGGACGTCCAAACTTCCCATTCATTTCCAATGGCATTTCTTCATGTTTGTTCATTCTTTTGATGCCAATGTACTTGGATTCCATTGACGGTTATGTAAGTTGATACCATTGACGTCCATGGACGTCCAAAATTTTTCCCATTCATTTTCAATGGGAATTTTTTTTTTTTCCCCAAATCAACAGAAAATGACTAGATATCATTAGGACGTGTCCCCCAAATGTCCCCGATTGCATTACCGCTTATGGGGGGTGATGCCATTGACGTCCATGGACGTCCAAACTTCCCAATCATTTCCAAAGCCATTTCTTCATGTTTGTTCATTTTATTGATGCCAATGTACTTGGATTCCATTGACGCTTATGTAAGTTGATACCATTGACGTCCATGGACGTCCAAAATTTTTCCCATTCATTTTCAATGGGATTTTTTTTTTTTTTTCCCAAATCAACAGAAAATGACTAGATATCATTAGGACGTGTCCCCCAAATGTCCCCGATTGCATTACCGCTTATGGGGGGTGATGCCATTGACGTCCATGGACGTCCAAACTTCCCAATCATTTCCAAAGCCATTTCTTCATGTTTGTTCATTTTATTGATGCCAATGTACTTGGATTCCATTGACGCTTATGTAAGTTGATACCATTGACGTCCATGGACGTCCAAAATTTTTCCCATTCATTTTCAATGGGATTTTTTTTTTTTTTTTCCCAAATCAACAGAAAATGACTAGATATCATTAGGACGTTTCCCCCAAATGTCCCCGATTGCATTGCCGCTTATGGAGGGTGATGCCATTGACGTTCATGGACGTCTAAACTTCCCATTCATTTCCAATGGCATTTCTTCATGTTTGTTCATTTTATTGATGCCAATGTACTTGGATTCCATTGACGCTTATGTAAGTTGATACCATTGACTTCCATGGACGTCCAAAATTTTTCCCATTCATTTTCAATGGGAATTTTTTTTTTTCCCCCAAATCAACAGAAAATGACTAGATATCATTAGGACGTGTCCCCCAAACTTCCCCGATTCCATTAACAATTATGAAAGGTGCCGCCATTGACGTCCATGGACGTCCAATTCTCCCATTCATTTCTAACGGCTTTTACTTTGTTTTTTGCCAATGACTGGCATTATGATCCATTCTATTGATAGACCTGAGTGGGGCTAAGATCTGTGTCTCCACAGAGGAAAGACCAAGGTGTGTAATTTCTCCCGAAATTGCAGTTTCTAGTTATTATTATTATTCAATAAATTCTCCGCGTTTTTTTGAGCCAACGCACAGCCCAAACCGTAGCACCGATCGGCACCGTTGAAGTATCGGCACGACCGGATTTTTCGCGTGACGATGGGAATTTTTCAAACCGCCACGAAAAATTTTCCGTTCGCCCGTAAATGGCAATTTTCCGAAAAATAAAAAAAGTTTCAAAATGTATCTAGTCCTACAATTTTTGACCAAATCACATAATTTGGGCATCAAAAATTCCGGGACGGTGAGGGGCATAAAAGTTATATACAGAATTTGGCAAAAATTTACGGTTCCCCGGAAATTTGCCAAAAACTTTCCTATTCATTTTGAATGGAAAAAAAACGCGCACTTCACAGCCCGAACCGTTAGACCGATCGTTACCGTTCAAGTATCAGCACGACCGGAATTTTCGCGTGACACAGGAAACTTTACAAATGGCCCCGAAAATTTTTCCGTTCGTCCGTAAACGACAATTTTCCGTGAAAAAAAAAAAGTTTCAAAATGTATCTAGTCCTACAATTTTTGACCAAATCACATAATTTGGGCATCAAAAATTCCGGGACGGTGAGGGGCATAAAAGTTGTATACAGAATTTGGAAAAAAATTACGCTTCCTCGGAAATTTGCCAAAAACTATCCCATTCATTTCGAATGGGAAAAGTTCCCATTCACTTCCAATGGGATTTCCAATGGAATTTACATTGCATTGATGCCATTGACGGCCATGCATGTCGAATCTACTGATGCCAATGTACTTGGATTCAATTGACTATATGGATGTCGATGCCATTGACGGCAATGGACGTCCAAAATTTTTCCCATTCATATTCAATGGGGAAAAAACAAGATTTCCCCAAATCAACAGAAAATGACCAGATATCAATAGGACGTGTCCCCCAAACTTCCCCAATTCCCATGACGCTTATGAAGGGTGCCGCCATTGACTTCCATGGACGTCCAAAATTTTTCCCATTCATTTTCAATGGGGAAAAAACTAAATTTCTCCAAATCAACAGAAAATGACCAGATATCAATAGGACGTATACCCCAAACGTCCCCAACTCCATTGACGCTTATGGGGGGTGCTGCCATTGACGTCCATGGACGTCCAAAATTTTTCCCATTCATTTTCAATGGGAATTTTTTTTTTTTCCCCAAATCAACAGAAAATGACTAGATATCAATAGGACGTGGCCCCCAAATGTCCCCGATTGCATTGCTGCTTATGGAGGGTGATGCCATTGACGTCCAGGGACGTCCAAACTTCCCATTAATTTCCGATGGCATTTCTTCATGTTTGTTCATTCTATTGATGCCAATGTACTTGGATTCCATTGACGCTTATGTAAGTTGATACCATTGACGTCCATGGACGTCCAAAATTTTTCCCATTCATTTTCAATGGGAAATTTTTTTTTTTCCCTAAATCAACAGAAAATGACTAGATATCATTCGGACGTGTCCCCCAAATGTCCCCGATCGCATTGCCGCTTATGGAGGGTGATGCCATTGACGTCCATGGACGTCCAAACTTCCCATTCATTACCAATGGCATTTCTTCATGTTTTTTCATTCTATTGATGCCAATGTACTTGGATTCCATTGACGCTTATGTAAGTTGATACCATTGACGTCCATGGACGTCCAAAATTTTTCCCATTCATTTTCAATGGGAATTTTTTTTTTTTCCCCCAAATCAACAGAAAATGACTAGATATCATTAGGACGTGTCCCCCAAATGTCCCCGATTGCATTGCCGCTTATGGAGGGTGATGCCATTGACGTTCATGGACGTCCAAACTTCCCATTAAATCCCAATGGCATTTCTTCATGTTTGTTCATTCTAGTGATGCCAATGCACTTGGAATTCCATTGACGCTTATGGGGGGTGCTGCCATTGACGTCCATGGACGTCCAAAATTTTACCCATTCATTTTCAATGGGAATTTTTTTTTTTTTCCCCAAATCAACAGAAAATGACTAGATATCAATAGGACGTGTCCCCCAAATGTCCCCGATTGCATTGCCGCTTATGGAGGGTGATGCCATTGACATTCATGGACGTCCAAACTTCCCATTCATTTCCAATGGCATTTCTTCATGTTTTTTCATTTTATTGATGCCAATGTACTTGGATTCCATTGACGCTTATGTAAGTTGATACCATTGACGTCCATGGACGTCCAAAATTTTTCCCATTCATTTTCAATGGGAATTTTTTTTTTTTTTCCCAAATCAACAGAAAATGACTAGATATCATTAGGACGTGTCCCCCAAACTTCCCCGATTCCATTAACAATTATGAAAGGTGCCGCCATTGACGTCCATGGACGTCCAATTCTCCCATTCATTTCTAACGGCTTTTACTTTGTTTTTTGCCAATGACTGGCATTATGATCCATTCTGATTCCATTGACGCCAATGTAAGTTGATACCATTGACGTCTATGGACGTCCAATTTTTTTCCCATTCATTTTCAATGGGATTTTTTTTTTTTTCCCCAAATCAACAAAATATGACCAGATATCAATAGGACGTGTCCCCCAAACTTCCCCAATTCCATTGAAGCTTATGGAGGGCTCCGCCATTGACGGCCATGGACGTCCAAATTTCCCATTCATTTCTAATGGCATTTAATTATGTTTTTTCATTCTATTGATGCCAATGTACTTGGATTCCATTGACGCCTATGTAAGTTGATACCATTGACGTCCATGGATGTCCAAAATTTTTCCCATTCATTTTCAATGGGAATTTTTTTTTTTCCCCAATTCAACAAAAAATGACCAGATATCAATAAGACGTGTCCCCCAAACTTCCCCAATTCCTTTGATGCTTATGAAGGGTGATGCCATTGACGTACATGGACGTCCAATTCTCCCAATCATCTCTAATGGTGTTTACTTTGTTTAATGCCAATGACTGGCATTATTGTCCATTCTATTGCTACACCTGAGTGGGGCTAAGATCTGTATCTCCACTGAGGAAAGACCAAGGTGTGTAATTTCTCCCGAAATTGCAGTTTCTAGTTATTATTTTTTTTCTTTATTATTATTATTCAATAATTGTTGACGTTTTTTTCGGCGCGCCGCGCAGCCCAAACCGTAGCTCCGATCGGTACCGTTCAAGTATCGGCACGACCGGAATTTTCGCGCGACGATGGGAATTTTTCAAACGGCCCCGAAAAATTTTCCGTTCGCCCGTAAACGGCAATTTTCCGAAAAAAAAAAAAAGTTTCAAAATGTATCTAGTCCTACAATTTTTGACCAAATCACGTAATTTGGGTATCAAAAATTCCGGGACGGTGAGGGGCATAAAAGTTGTATACAGAATTTGGCAAAAATTTACGGTTCCCCGGAAATTTGCCAAAAACTTTCCTATTCATTTTGAATGGAAAAAAAATGCGCGCTTCACAGCCCGAACCGTTTGACCGATCGGCACCGTTCAAGTATCGGCACGACCGGAATTTTCGCGTGACACAGGAAACTTTACAAATAGCCCCGAAAATTTTTCCGTTCGTCCGTAAACGGCAATTTTCCGTGAAAAAAAAAAAAGTTTCAAAATGTATCTAGTCCTACAATTTTTGACCAAATCACATAATTTGGGCATCAAAAATTCCGGGACGGTGAGGGGCATAAAAGTTGTATACAGAATTTGGAAAAAAATTACGCTTCCTCGGAAATTTGCCAAAAACTCTCCCATTCATTTCTAATGGGAAAAGTTCCCATTCACTTACAATGGGATTTCATTGGAATTTACATTGCATTGATGCCATTGACGGCCATGCATGTCAAATCTATTGATGCCAATGTACTTGGATTCTATTGACTATATGGATGTCGATGCCATTGACGGCCATGGACGTCCAAAATTCTTCCCATTCATTTTCAATGGGGAAAAAACAAAATTTCCCCAAATCAACAGAAAATGACCAGATATCAATAGGACGTGTCCCCCAAACTTCCCCAATTCCATTGACGCTTATGAAGGGTGCCGCCATTGACTTCCATGGACGTCCAAAATTTTTCCCAATCATTTTCAATGGGGAAAAAACTAAATTTCTCCAAATCAACAGAAAATGACCAGATATCAATAGGACGTATACCCCAAACGTCTCCAACTCCATTGACGCTTATGGGGGGTGCTGCCATTGACGTCCATGGACGTCCAAAATTTTTCCCATTCATTTTCAATGGGAAAATTTTTTTTTTCCCCAAATCAACAGAAAATGACTAGATATCAATAGGACGTGGCCCCCAAATGTCCCCGATTGCATTGCTGCTTATGGAGGGTGATTCCATTGACGTTCACGGACGTCCAAACTTCCCATTAAATCCCAATGGCATTTCTTCATGTTTGTTCATTCTATTGATGCCAATGTACTTGGATTCCATTGACGCTTATGTAAGTTGATACCATTGACGTCCATGGACGTCCAAAATTTTTCCCATTCATTTTCAATGGGAATTTTTTTTTTTTCCCCAAATCAACAGAAAATGACTAGACATCATTAGGACGTGTCCCCCAAATGTCCCCGATTGCATTGCCGCTCATGGAGGGTGATGCCATTGACGTTCATGGACGTCCAAACTTCCCATTCATTTCCAATGGCATTTCTTCATGTTTGTTCATTCTATTGATGCCAATGTACTTGGATTCCATTGACGCTTATGTAAGTTGATACCATTGACGTCCATGGACGTCCAAAATTTTTCCCATTCATTTTCAATGGGAATTTTTTTTTTTTCCCCAAATCAACAAAAAATGACCAGATATCAATAGGACGTGTCCCCCAAATGTCCCCGATTGGATTGGCGCTTATGGAGGGTGATGCCATTGACGTCCATGGACGTCCAAACTTCCCATTCATTTCCAATGGCATTTCTTCATGTTTGTTCATTCTATTGATGCCAATGTACTTAGATTCCATTGACGCTTATGTAAGTTGATACCATTGACGTCCATGGACGTCCAAAATTTTTCCCATTCATTTTCAATGGGAATTTTTTTTTTTTCCCCAAATCAACAAAAAATGACCAGATATCAATAGGACGTGTCCCCCAAACTTCTCCAATTCCATTGACGCTTATGAAGGGTGCCGCCATTGACGGCCATGGACGTCCAATTCTCCCAATCTTTTCTAATGGCTTTTACTTTGTTTAGTGCCATTGACTGGCATTATGGTCCATTCTATTGATAGACCTGAGTGGGGCTAAGATTTGTATCTCCACAGAGGAAAGACCAAGGTGTAATTTCTCCCGAAATTGCAGTTTCTAGTTATTATTATTATTCATCTTATTCTCCGCGTTTTTTCGGCGCGCCGCACAGCCCGAACCGCTGCACCGATCGGCACCGTTCGGATATCGAAACGTCCGGAATTTTTGCGCGACGATGGCTTTTTTAAAAAGGGCCCCGAAAAATTTTCCGTTTTCCCGCAAACGGCAATTTTCCAGATTTTTTTTTTTTTTTCAAAATGTATCTAGTCCTACAATTTTTGACCAAATCACATAATTTGGGTATCAAAAATTCCGGGACGGTGAGGGGCATAAAAGTTGTATACAGAATTTGGTAAAAATTTACAGTTCCCCGGTAATTTGCCAAAAACTATCCCATTCATTTCTAATGGGAAAATTTCCCATTCATTTCAATGGGATTTCTATGGAATTTACATTGCATTGATGCCATTGACGGCCATGCATGTCGAATCTACTGATGCCAATGTACTTGGATTCTATTGACTATATGGATGTCGATGCCATTGACGGCCATGGACGTCCAAAATTTTTCCCATTCATTTTCAATGGGGAAAAAACTACATTTCCCCAAATCAACAGAAAATGACCAGATATCAATAGGGCGTGTCCCCCAAACGTCCCCAACTCCATTGACGCTTATAGGGGATGCTGCCATTGACGTCCATGGACGTCCAAAAATTTTCCCATTCATTTTCAATGGGGAAAAAACTAAATTTCCCCAAATCAACAGAAAATGACCAGATATCAATAGGACGTATACCCCAAACGTCCCCAACTCCCTTGACGCTTATGGGGGGTGCTGCCATTGACGTCCCTGGAAGTCCAAAATTTTTCCCATTCATTTTCAATGGGGAAAAAACTAAATTTCCCCAAATCATCAGAAAATGACCAGTTATCAATAGTACGTCTCCCCCAAACGTTCCGAACTCCATTGATGCTTATAGGGGGTGCTGCCATTGACGTCCATGGACGTCCAAAAATTTTCCCATTCATTTTCAATGGGGAAAAAACTAAATTTCCCCAAATCAACAGAAAATGACAGATATTAATAGGACGTATACCCCAAACGTCCCCAATTCCATTTACGCTTATGGAGGGTGATGCCATTGACGTTCATGGACGTCCAATTCTCCCAATCTTTTCTAATGGCTTTTACTTTGTTTAGTGCCATTGACTGGCATTATGGTCCATTCTATTGATAGACCTGAGTGGGGCTAAGATCTGTATCTCCACAGAGGAAAGACCAAGGTGTGTAATTTCTCCCGAAATTGCAGTTTCTAGTTAATTAATAATGCCATAAAGTCTAATTTTGTTGATGAGAATCATTCCAAGGGCTTCCTCGCAAAACAGTTGAGGATAAAACCAACCAGTTGTTTTTGCTTAACAGAACTTAATCTTCAATCTTTAAACGTAAACCTGAAATGTAAGGTAGGTGGCCCACATGCTGGACACATAATGATTTAGTCACAGAGTAGTTGACACTTTTACATAAAACCATTCTCACTCAATGGGTGTGTTATCATGCATGCATTTTGGTTGATTCCTAAGCGTTTTGTAAGCTTTATTGCCTGTTGTAAAGGCTAGTATCTTTTCCATGGATCCTTATCACATTCGTTACGAAGAAGTTGCTGTCTATTTGTCAGCCATACTACAAACCAAAGTCAGGAGGTAGTCTGGGATTTTAGGAAACAAAATAAAGAGGTTAATTCAGTGAAACACTGATTAGGAATCAGAGAAAGGCGAGTGGTAGGAAACCTCCACTGAGAAATATTTACTGGCCTAAGACCAATTTTATTTCATTCAAGATAAAGAATTTAAATTCTGATGACAAAATGATATGGATGTCATTCACATAAAAGATGGACAAAAATGCGTGAATTCTGATTCGCTGAGAAGCCGGGTTTCGGCTAAAATGTCAACAGGACATACACTTCTGTGGCCATTCAATACATTGTGCAAATGTACATATTGTGCCAAATAAAGTCATGTCTTCTTGATTCACTCTCTTTTGTGTACAATTTCTTTAAAACAAACTAGTGTTACACTTATGCGGTAAACAAATAAACTTAAAATCAAACAATGGACAGATTACTCAATGTTTATTAATGGCAAGAAAACAGACTGCAATGCAAACAATGAATGGGAGGACACCCTTGCATGCCAGGAGCAAGACTGACTGATCCCCACAAGAAATATAATCCAAAGTGTCTTTGCTTGAATTACTCACAAAGCATTTCCTTAAAAGTTCTGTTTGACTCTCTAATGAGTTAAATTATTAGGACAACAGTGAGCATCCCGAGACTATGTTGTTTGCAGAACATTGGCACAAATAATTACACAGCAAGAGCGCAAGTTGTAGCATAAGCTAATACATCCCCTGGTCATGTGACTGAAGTCATATGATCCAAGTCCTTAAACTGCATTCACAACGAAGGTAAACTGTCGTACTACAATGCAATGTGTCATGCTCTTCTCCAAAAGCCATTTTGTGTCCCTTAAGTCACCAAAAGTTGAAGCCCGCAAAACCAAATATTGTTGTGCCTGAGGTGCAACCGTTGGTTATCATTATGATGTAAAAAAAAAATGATTGGCTGCTTCCTCTTTGTCACTGAAATAAATCCAAGCCATCCACTTGCAGAGAAATCACTCTATGCGCGACATCGTAGGGCGGAGCCTATTAAGTCAAAATGGCAACATCGCGTTGCACTACTTGCATCGCCAGTCGCCAGGCCGCCAGTTGCGTTACAATGACTTTGTATAGGAAACCATCAGGCCGCGAGAATAAAACTTGGCCGGGGAGAACGCAGTTTGTTTTCCACCGAAGGTGGGCGGTTCTTCGTGGTTGAATCAACAACTAATCCAGCAACAAAGAAGAAAACTTCCACAGGTCACTTCCACGTGAGCCTGAATTGATTTTGAATAAACTAGCATTACATATGCGTGTTGTCCGATTTAGGGGTTATTAAAATTTGCTTATATCGCACCTGCAAAGTCGATACGTGGATTTCTTTTCAACAAAACAGGACGACACCTTTGCACTAATCTGGTGTCTTGTGCCACAGCACACTAGTGTGCCGTGAGAGATTGTCAGGTGTGCCACGAAAAATGATCCTATATCGCTATTTTTTGTTTTGTTTTTAATTTAATTCAACGGGCCAAGTTGCAGTAGCAAGGAAGGATTGGATAGAAAGTTGCAGTCGTGTCCAGATGAGCGAAGTATTTCTCGTGTCGCGTTCAATAACTGTTCGGATTTCTAGCCATCACCAACCTTGCTGTCTACGACAATGTGGACCACAGTACGTCTACTGTACATCATTTGATTAGACTTGTCAAGAGTCAGTATACTCGAAAGTGTCCTTTCCATTTTATCCTTATGTGACGACCGTCAATCCTCCCCGTGTTTTATTTCAACACATTGTCAAGGACAGCAAAATGACAGCTAGAAATCCGAGCAGTTCTTGAATGTGACACAAGCAGCTCTCCTAAATGTTATTTCCAAACGAAACCCCCGCATTTCAAATATAGTCGATGGATTATTTTGTTCGCCTGCGTGAAAACACAGAGAAACAGGTAACTTCTTTGAGAAAAACTACATAGGTAAATGAGAAAGCCCTCAAAGCCATTAACCATCTGTCGCTAAATAAAAAAAGTCCCACACTGTGGCAGAGACCTTAATACTACCTGCCTGCAAAGCTATTGTCAGAGAGCTGCTCGGCCCTGATGTGGTTAAAGACATTGCTAAATCTCCCTGTCTGATAGTTCTGAGCTTTTCAAGCAGTTAGGCTTGTCTCTCTCTGTTATTATGTTTTATTGAATAAAACATAATAACAGAGAGAGACTGAGAGCTGTTGACGATGATTCCTGCTAGGATATCAGCTTTGTGTTCATCTAACTAGGCCCAGGTTTCCCACTGACTAAGTATAAATATTGAGAAATTATTTCAAAGTAAAATATACTGTACAGAAAGTAATTTTGGAAAATTTTTGGTTTGTGGTGTGCCGCGAGATTTTTTCCAATGTAAAAGCGTGCCGTGACTCAGAAAAGGTTGAAAAACACTGTGTTATGACAATGTTCCAATATATGGAACAATTCTACATCATGTTACAGCTGAAGTATGCCTGCTACAACGACGATAATCAAATAGTTTGAATTTAACGATGCATGGAATAATACTGAAAACGGTTCAAAAACAGATAACACTTTGATCCTTTTGGGTATAATTATAAGTAAATAAAAAAAAAATTAAAAAAAAACATATTCAATAAAATGTAGTATGAAACCATTGTTAACTCATTTGCTCCCAAAAACGTATAAATACGTTCCATTTTTAGTTGCTTCAGTGTCCCAAAAACATATTTATACGTCTTTTGCGTTTTTTTTGTTTTTTTGTTTTTTAAAAAGAGGCATCTATAGACCCCAATCACATGACGTCACAACTCCGCCCCCCTGACTGGAGCCGCCATGTTGTCCGTCAGCTCGTCGTGTTTACACATTACCGCTACGTACATGCCTCCTATTGCGGCGTGTTTTTCAGCTCGTTAACATTAATAATCAAAATGGTGAAGGCGTGTGTGGCGGTTGGACTTGAAGTTCTACCGTATTCCGAGAGACCCGAAGAGGAGAGCGAGATGGACTGCTGCAATTCAATGAGAAAACTGGGCACCAAACGATCACCACAGACTATATAGTAGTCATTTTATACCTGGTAAGATGCATTAAATATATATTTAGAGGGTTTTGGGCTGACAACCACAATTAAGATCCTTGCGAGGCTAATCGCCGACAACATATAGTTTCAAATTCAAGATGTTTATTTCTTCTGCCATCATTATTTTTTGAATAATATTTAGCTGGTACCGAGTGAAAGAAGCTGGCCTCGTCTACGGATCATCAGTTAAACAGGGGTGTCCAAACTTTTTGCAAAGGGGGCCAGATTTGGTGTGGTAAAAATGTGGGCGGCTACCTTGGCTGATTTACGTAGAACAATATATTTAAACAAATTTTAGCAAGCCCTTCTGTGTGTCACATTTGCTTTATTTATTTATTTTTTTTTAATTCATAATTTCAACAATCTTGCCTTTGTGGCGTTCTCTTTCGACACTCGGGCTCTTGCGAAATACTGCTGCTGTGAAATTAAACTAGCTTCAAGTTGCTATAATTTCACGCTGCGTATCTTCCCTGTAATGTTGTCGTACATGTCAGCGTGCCTTGTTTGGTAATATCGCGTCACATCGAACTCTTTGAAAACAGCGACTGTCTCTTTGCAAATGAGGCATACACAGTTGTTGCGTATTTTATTGAAGAAATAGTCCAATATCCACCTATCCTTTTTTTTTAATTGATTGTCACCATTTTAGAAAATTGGAAGTAAGGGTCACACGGGGTAATGTTGCTTAGAGTGCTGCTCTTAAAGTTTTTCAAAGTTTCGTGAGTATAGGCTGAGTTTCTGTGGACAAGATAGTTGTAGATATCAGGGTAGCAGATGTCAGGCAAAGACGGCGAAGACAGCAGGTCGAAAAATATCGATTTAGGCATCAAATATGGATCTGGCGAATGGATCGACCGAAGCTTTTCCACATAACGCCTTTTATGCAACACATCCAATGACTTTACAGCGTCTGAAAGCACCGGGGCTTCCATGAATTGCACTATAAATTGCAAGATCAATTGAGACCATTGAGAATACGGACACACAATGACGGACAATATGGCGGCACAATACAGTGACACGTCATTGTGTAACGTTGGTGATTGGGGTCTATAGGTTCCGATCTATCTAAAATATAATGCACAAAGCTCAAAACCCATTTTAAAACAATAAAACTGGCCACTGGAGGTCAGTAGCGTATTTGGTATGAACTCATCTCGGGCCAAGAAAGGAAGTGAAGAAAAATAGTCAGGGAATAGAAGTTGGAGGGATCTTGTGAAGACGCGTGAGAATTTGAGAAAAAAGTGGAGAACGATCGGGGGGAAAAAGCCAATCGACACTGGAGAGGTGTTTTGAAAATAAAACGAAACCAACGTCAAAGAAGGATTAAAAAAAATCTATCTTGATGAGACAGACGGTGACGTCCACAACAGCGTCAGGTTCCACACGCGTTCTGCTGAGCTCACGTTGCGTTACTCCTTAGCCCGAGGTTGAAACAATGATGAAGATGATGAAAAAAGTGAGACAGATCTGTATCCGGACTCATCAGATTAGCCATGGGAGAAGCCGAGAGCTGCTTCCCGTTGTTATGGTTGCAAATAATTCAACAGCTCAATAGTTTAGTTATGTGTAAATAAATAGTTACTTTGCGATCAAAAGCTCTATTTGTCTTGTTGTTTATCTTATTTTGTAAAAAGAAAACATTATTCAGATATTTGGGATGTAACTAAATCAAACAATAGCTGTGTATAAGTCAAAGTTAAGTTTGAAATGTATGCTTTCACAAAAAGCTCAATTTCTCCATTTTTTCATCGGAAATTGGAAAATTGCTTTAACTAAGCTATTTTCTAATGCTGATTTGTAAAGAATGGAAAAAGATTAACTAACTTTTTTTCTGCTGAAAGAAGAGAGTCTAATATTTCTTTTGTTGGGTTCCATGTTTATATAGCAATAGAACAGAATTTTCTGTGGGCCTTGCAAATTCAGTCAAAATTCAGTAAAACGGCCGGGAGCGAAGGGAGTGAATGAATGGGAGTGAATGAGAGTGAATTAGTTAAAATCATTATTTTGCTTCCCATTCGTCTCCGGTATGCCACCACGATGAATGGAAAGCTAGTTCATGTACAATTTCCTTGCATGCGCTATAATGTGAGGGATGCTCATATGATGGGCATCCTGGTACTGTATGTTAGAACACCGGTTTTGACACCCCTCCATTACAAGCACAAGCAGAGCATGTCACCACACAAAAAGGCCAATTTTCCCATGTAAAAATGACATCTACTACTTCTATGCAGTATGTTGTTTAACAGTGGTAAATTCATTTTTCACAGCACATTGCACCAACGTACCACTCTGCTGCTGAAGGTCTGAAGAGAAATGCCGGTGGAAATAAATAATTGTGTGCAATGCATTAAAAAAGACACACAAGAGAATAACATGAGCCAGTGGAGGCAGAAGTCAAAATGGCCCCAAATAGTTGTCATTGGAGGTGGCAAATTCCATTATGAAGTCAGTGTAATGACCCTTATCACTGTAATAGACTCTGTAAACATTGCACCATGCCAGATGCTGATGGTTTTAGCCTGCTGGCAAGCTCTGGTTGAATGCTGCCTGAAGCAGAGGCTCCAGCTTTTCCTCCCTGTATTTGTCAAAAGGCTTAAGAGTTGTGCAGTTTGTGACTACAGAGCTCTTGTTCACAGTTATGTGTGGACAAGAGCATTAAATGTAGATAGCATTGTCGAGGCTTTGGCAAAGTTCTTCTGGAATGTAGCCCTTTTATGCTGCAGGGCACAGAAAAGACTAGATTAGCCTCTGAAACTGAAACAACAGAAGTAAATGCCAAATAAGAAACATCAGGCTGTCTGCCAAAATTTGCCCACAATGATATACACACTCAGGCATGCATATTTCTTAACAACTCAGCTAAACAACATGCAACAATCTTGTTCTGAGTAGAACTAGCTTCCACTGTAAATTGTATTCACAAGCAAATACAAATACAATCCTTATACAACCTCCTCTCTGATGTGGCCCCACACAGCTTACAAAAGGGAGGAAGAAACAAGAAAAGGGACTGTAGGTTGCTGAGATACAAACACTTTGATGAAATAAAGATCTTTTTGTACTGGAGACACAATTCAGAGAGCTGACTTGTGATGCTGTCTATTTTTAAAGCATTAGAACTATGAATCATTTAACTCAACAGAAAGAAGCAGAAAAACCTGAATTTTAAAATGGTCCTTATGGGAGTCGTCTTTGACCTTGATGTGTTTGTTACTGATTTTCATTTTAAATAGTTGGACTGAATATATGAATACGGAGCTTCACAACATACTGTGTCATACATTTCTATGTATTCACATTAAAGATATTCTTCCTCTGAGATGATGGATATAAGAACAAGTAATGAACTTGTTTCAGGTTATAACATAATATCATCATAAAGAATGTATTATCCTGTTGAATTGTTTGTGCCAGCTTCAATCTGACAAAAGCTGTATCACAAGGAACAATTCTCTTTGCCTCCAATCATTGAGGATGAATCTCTTTTGACTCAGAACACTCGCCTTGTTTCTGTGTTCAGGCAAGTGTTTAATCTTTGAATGGAATATTGGTTCTAACATTGCATGGATGTCTAAAAGAGGGCAAGACTAAGCAGCTGACAACAGCAACTGTAGCAAGTGAGGTGGGAAGGATAAAGGATGATGCCTCTGCTATCTATACTGCTGTCACCCACACACAAATTTCCTTCAGACATTAATTTACATGAATGCATTACATCGCAGCACATATGGAGTATTTATCATGAATTATATAATATGATATGCTTGTTGGTATGACAATCAATGACACTGTTGAAGTGTCTCCATACATAAGGATGCACATGTCAGCCTGACGATAAACATTATCACAACTGGAGGCTAGCACGTCTCCAGTTATTTTCTGTCATAACGTAAAACTTTTACCAACATCTACACTTTTTGTAAGATATAAATCTTTTCCCATCGCAGATAACAGGAAACAGATGAGGTTATACTGTATGTGCTTTAACTCGAAATAACTAATATAATGAAATAATAAAATAATAAATTCTGTTTGACCTCCAAAAATTAACCACAGTAGTTGCAACTGGGCCATATCGTAAAGGGAGAAAAATACTGGCATACGGTAGAAAGAGGATGAACTTTAAAAGAAGTGAGTGTTGTATTTACAGTTTAAACTCATCTTTGGAGTTTTGCTAGCGCACTTCGCAATCTGTATTTTTACGTATCGCACCTCTGACCCTGTGAGTTGCACTGAGGAGACAAGTATTTGGTTTGTACAGTAAAAGCATAATTGTTACAAAGTAATTTGAATGTTACAATGTAAGCTTACAGCTCACATCCTTGCACTGACATTAGGTTGTATGCCCTTTACTATTTACTATTACCATTCTGAAATATGCTAATGAAATGTATTTCTTTCCCTTCTTTGCTTTATTCTAATTTACACAATCATCATCAAGAACTTAACGTCAGAGATTTTATTTGTTGTTATCCGAAGAGTGTGTCTTATGAACAGAAAAACACCACTATCCGATCTGCTTCTCTTAGAAACACATTTTTTAGTCCGTTTTCTTTTGATTAATTCACTTAATTACGGTACCATTTATTTAGCAAGATGGAATGGAAATTGTCATTGTATCCGAACGTATAGGACAATTTTCAGTTATTCATTTGGAGCGGTAAATTGACAAGATTATCAATATTGGTTCGACTGATCCATATTTGTTGCCTCAAACATTTTTTAAGGACATTATGTTGTCTTCCGAAACGAGGGGCTGAATTTGGATTATCTGTAACAATACCTTTTAAATACAAGGATGACATACACTAAACAAAGTTTAAAAGCCTAGAAAAGTAGAAGGATTGGTTAATGGAGGTTTTATCAGTGAGAAAACACCTTAGAAGTTCATAATCCTCAGTAAGGTGAGTGCATTTTTTAAGTACACTGTACTAGGGCAGCAGCTATTGAATATTTTAGTAATCGAATGCGACTGAAAATTCGATTAATTCGATCCGATTAATTGAGTAATCGGATAAAACATACAGTATATTTTTTTAGGTAAAGAGCAATTATAAATTTACATGAGAAAACAATACATCTCATCTAATATTGAACATTTTCAGTCAATCTCTGTCTTTATTTTCGATGTACATTGTTGAAAACAGTCAACAATTGCATCTCAGATGTGACAAAAAAAAAAAAAAAAAAAAAACTAATCCGCTGCTTTCACTCAAAAAAACATCTTATCTCATAAAAAAATATTATTTCTTACCTAAAAATGTCATTATGCTTGATAAGACACATCACTTAAAAGTTAGGTGTTTTGCCCATGTGTTTCAATTGAATTTCCATTTATGTCAAGTGATTTTTAAGTTCTAGTTAAGTTTTAAATTAGTCTAAACTGTAATTCCTAATAGGATTTTGAGTTTTTGCAGTGTTCAAAATAAATGTATGATACCTACCGTATTGGAGCACATTAGGGACCAGTGCTACTTGGTGTTTTATCCAGCAATGACTACTGAACTTAAATTGACAGTTAGCTTTATTATGTTTTTATTTTATACCCTCATCACTCTACAGTGCTATGTTTTTACAGATTAAATAAAGCCTGTATGTAGGACACGTTAGCCACGCATCAACAGTAGTCATAATTAATAGAAACCTAGCCCTCCGCAGGGCTAATGTTACGTGAGCAAGGGACAGTAACGTTAATCTGATTTATTAGCGCTAAAAAGTCTACTGCTTTAAGATGGTGGCTGCTTACTAACGCAACCCATTCTGTCATTTCTCATCTAGTTCTATACACATGTGATATCTATGAGACACAGCAGACGCTACCTGCTACCACCGTAGCATTATGCGGGCATAGTTTTGAGCAAAGTTGGCATAGTTTGTAGCTGCTGTCGGCTGCAGTCATGTATTATTGCTTCTTCATCTACACACTTGACTTCTGCGCGTTGTCCCGCATTAAAAGTAGTCGGGCCAAAACATGATGCTTAGAGCAGGCAAAATTAAATGATTCTTTGAGGCGAATAAAATTACTCAGATCAGTTTTTAAACTCGAGTTACTCGAGTTGCCCGGTTATTCGTTTCAGCTAATTAATGTCAATTAGACCCGTCGCCTGACGTCAGTCTTAAGGGGGCATATAAAATGCATGGGACATTGCCATTGTATGATATTTTTTACTCCAATTTACTGTACATGCATTCAGCTGTTGGAATTGATGACACACAAAGTTTTACAGTTTGATTGCAGCCAACCACTTTTCATGCCGCGCCTTCTCTTTCAGACCCCGGAAAAAGTGCATATGTTTGTGTTTATTCTGCTGAATTGTGCGGCCTATTGCAAGACAGACATCCCACATTAAGTGCTTTTCGAATTTTATAGAGAATGACTTGTGGAAAGCCGCAGAAAAAGGTGAACCTTTTAGAGCCTTGTAAAGGTGTAACGTGTGTACAAGCGTAGCGACCCTGCCAAAATGTCATCACACTATTTGGTGGAAGTGCAGTGATGTCACGTGAAAAACCTCCATAAGTTATTGTTTATTCTTTGTACTTTAATCATTTGTTTAAGGTGACTCCACTTTAAATTAATAATAACCCAAAAACATGGTTAGTTTCCCAAAAAAGGATTTTCTTGGATAGCTTTATCAAATGGCACTGAGCAAGAGGAACATGAATTACAAAAAAACATGGCAATGAACAAAATCCCTCAAAGTGAGGTTGTCAAATTGTATATCCAAGTAAACATGGGATTTTCTCCACGAAAGATTTCATGAATTTTTTTTGGGCGCGGGATTATTTTGTCGCCCAGCGGTAGCCACCTGTCAGTTGCTGAGAAAATCCCTTATGTCGCCACCCCCCCATCTGATGCGAGTCATCCTTGCTCCCACCAGTAATAAACCCCTTCATCAACGAAAAAAATCCGACAAGTTAGAAAAATAGCCCAGTCCACCATGCTGCAGAGCGAGAGTCTCTTCTGGTTTCTCACTCTCTTCACAATTAAAACATTGAGAAAGTGTATGAAGTTTTTCAGGTCCTAGTTGTATGTATAATTATCATACTGTACTGTATTTGTCTATAAGTCATCTGTGATTGGCTGATGACAATTTCAGGGTGTTACCTGACTCTCGTGCAAGACATCTGAAATAAGCCTTAGCACACCCAGGACCCCAGTGAGAATAACCAGGACGGATGGAATGATTTTACTTAAAATAACTTAGTCTTGAAATAAGTGTCAAAGGAAAAAACATAAAAATAACAATATCTATTGCTTCTCTGACTAGTTGGCCCTACTATTCATAACTAGGCATTCAATAGAAAGAGAGGAAGACCATGGGAAATCTGCCAAGTATTACGGTTTGGTTCATTTTCAACACAGAACTGAACTGTTAGTTCTCAGGCAGCTCATTTCATGTAAATAAAGAATTAATTATATTGGATCATTAAGTTGAATATGGAAATCAGCCCTAGTCTGAATTGTGGTTTCTATGGTTAATGGAGTGCATTTATATTGTTCATCATCTCCACCTATCATTATGACAGCTGGGTGGGGGTATACTATTGGAAATGGACTCAGGGATAATTGGCTTGTGGCGGCTAAGCATTCACAATGCCATTGCCTGTTCTACATTGTCAGCTCGCTCCCATTCACTTAAATGCACAATACAGCCACTCACACACATTTTGGGAACAGAATGAAAGTATCCTTAATTCATCCAAAGGTATATATGAAATTATAATGGTTGTTACAATACTTCTCGAACTGCAAGCCGCTACTTGTTTCACCTACTTTGAACCCTGCGGTTTGAATATACCACAACACAATGTGGCTACCTGTGGCTTATAGTCCACTGTGACTTATATGTAAACAAATGCAATTTAATTGTGAAGTTTTGTGGGTCAGGTTTGCCCGATAGTCTGAAAATTTAAGTAAGTATATTTGGAAAACTATTTATATGCATACTTCATATATGGTGTTTGTATGGATGGAAGGTACATTGAACATAGTTGTTATTTTCACCTATCAGCCAAGTTGGGTGGGTGGTTGCCACCCATGAAGCTGTCTGGTACTTGCATAATGATTTGTATTTGTATGTCACGGAATTCAATCTTTCGCAAGTTGTTTGCTTTCAAAGGTTATTGCATAGAATCGAAAAAGGGATATCAAATGGAGATGGATATCAAACCTATATCATGTTGCAGACTGATTTTGGCATATGTTATGCGTATACAGTAACAGTGTGGGGTATTTTGAGGTTATGAAAAAAACTGACACTTCCTATTCCTATCTCTCACCTGGAGAATAGCAAAAATAAGTTGTGCATTATTGAAAGGAAACAAGGAAAACAGTAAATGATGAAAACACTTATGGTTGGAAACAAAAGATGAGGATTAAGAGGTTGGTTTTCTCCCGCTTGATTTTTCGTGGTGAAGGAAGCGTAAAACTACTTAAGATTCATGCTAGATGCGGGAATAGAGGGGGGCAGTCAACTGCTAAAAGATTAATACATGCGCCAGTAGACCAGGATATAAAATGCTTTTAGAGATACTCTGTCCAAAGGGAACAGCATTGATTCTTTGGTTGGAGCCATCACTGTCATTTGGCAAGATGGTATTCAGTAAACGAAGCAAGAGTTTCATGTCAACAGGCCTAGCCTCTCCCTGACCCCCGAATGCGCTTGTTAAGGAGGGACAATATTTAGCAGGCTGGCTTAAAAGTGGTTCCCTAAGCTTCTCTTCTATTTCACATCTTTTTCAGGTCATTATCTCGGCTTAAGGTGGCTAGATCGATGGTGGAAGAAGTGACATCAAAGTGATGGATTGATTATATCTGTGTCTTCTTCTGACAAACGCGATTGAACGTGTCTGTGATTATCCTGTGACATCACCACATCAATGGGGGCGTCATGCCTTCTATTAAACAGATCAATATCCATTTTACTCATACAGATGCTCAAAGTTGAGCAGACGTCAAAAGTATGTGTGATGTCGGGGAGGGGGGAGATGGATAAATTTGATGGTGTCAATTTTCTCACATTACAAGTTAGTTTAACGCACACAGAGAAAGACCGAAAAATAGATAGATACAGTAGAACCTCCTATAGTCAGTCTTGATGGGATGTGCCAGATCAGATATGGTTATGGACAGGCATTGTTAAGGATTTACAGGACTCAGAATGTGAAATGTAGTGCGTAAACAAGCAAATAATTTTATGTTATCCACCCACACACATACACATGATGGGTTGCATTCCAATTCAACGAAGCCTGACAGTTGGGCCTGGCAATCATTGTTGGATGTGGTTCTTCCATGGCTCAAAGGTATTGAAGCATAATTGTTGCCCAGTGACAACCCATGCGAAGAAAAAAATCACATTGAGTGAAAAGCCACTGTGTTATCAACAACTGAGAGTGCAACTATGGTGTTTATTTGTTTTGTTTTATTAGGAATATGTCAACATAAAACTTTGTCTGGGCGGTAGTTGCATTCTCCATTAAATTTCTATCCATTTATCCTGTTCAGGGTCACTGATGTAATGGAGCCTTTTCCCAACTGACCCGGTGCAAGAAGCAGGTGACATTTCCTGTGCATAATTATTTTTTTCTTGTATGATGTCACGTAAATTTGTGCATATATGATACAGGCTGGATTGTTAAGTAATATCATTAATGAGCGTAATGGGCAGGGGGTTTATTTGTTTTGAACAATTTAGTCATTGCAAAGACTCATTTATGTATCAGAGATTCATGTTTATGTATCTGCTAGATCGGGGTGCCCAAGTCCGGTCCTCGAAAGCCCCTATCCAGCTTGTCTCCCTCCTTTAACACACCTGAATCAAATGATCAGAAATGATCATTTGATCAAATGATCGCTCTGATCAAAATGATGTGCTAGATGCATGGTGTTGATAGTGTTAGTGTTATGTTAGTGCATAGTGCTTAAAAAAAAAAAAAAAAAAAAAACAATTGCACGTCCTACGATACGACTATTGCGCATGCACAAATTGCGATGGCGATGTTCAAACGATATAGTGCAGGTCTAACCACAATCAATAAATCATTATAAATTGAATACTGGCGTGCACCCCCTCAAATCAGCTGAAATCGTGACCCTGTCGACATCATCATCCAGCTGGGGACGCTAAAGCTCTATAATGACAGGTGGGTGTAAACGGCAGATTAAAAGACTCATTTCTCGTCATCTGCGCTTTGCCAAATTGTTGTATATAGTCGAATCGTCTCAAAATGTGATTGTAATTCACATAATAATGCTAGTTAAGATTTTTTTAATGCTGTCACAGGCCCTTTACAGGCAAGGCAAGGCAAATCTATTTGTATAGCACAATTCAACACAAGGCAATTCAAAGTGCTTTACATCACATGAAGATCCACGAGCAGAGATAAAATGTTTTGTAAAAATCACATTAAATAAAAAAAAAGTTAAAACAAAGACAATTGAAACAAGAAATAAAATTATACATAAAATTCACATTAAATCACAAATAGAACTTAAAAAAAAATAATAATAGAAATCAGAAATGCAAATAAAGCAGAAAATGAATAAAAACAAATAGCTTGAAATTTTAAATATATAAACAGTTATAAATATGCTGTGATAAACAAAAGCGATTTCAGCCCTGATTTAAAGGAGCAACAGTTTGAGCACACTTCAGATCTTCAGGATACTTTCCAGAGGTGAGGAGCACAATAACTAAATGATGTCTCACCCTGCTTGGTTCTTATTTCTTGGAACATACAGGAGACCGGTTCCAGACGATCTTAGGGTTTAGATGCGGCATAGGGATCCAACAAATCAAGCATGTATTTTGGTCCAAGGCCATTAAGTGTTTTGTAGACAAGCAGTAGTATTTCATAGCCTGGCCTTTGACTCACTGGGAGCCAGTGTAACGACTTCAAAACCGGTGTAATGTGGTCCAGTTTCCTTGTATTTGTAAGGACTCTGGCAGCAGCATTATGTACTAGCTTTAGCTTCCTTGCTGATTTTTTTTATTAAGACATGTAAATATACCTTTGCAGTCTGTTAAACATAGAAGGAAAACAAAAAGCAGTCAATGCCATCCACTCAACCACATGTTGCACTCAAAGGATGAACTGCAGATGCATTTGAGGGTATTTATATTCATATCCATGGTGTAGGGCTAACAACAGTTTGTACGTACATGTGATTGTGAGTTCTATGGCCAAGTGGGCATGTATGTCTGCCTTTTGAACTGGTTTCCTTTTATTTTATGATGAAATGATTACTGACCAAAAGGAGGACGAGCTCTGGTTTGGGTATACAGTATTATCTTCATAAATCAGTGGATTGCGCTTCTTTGTGCAGATGACAATGATTTAAGAATAATCTGAAAGCAATTTTTTTTAGGAAAAGAACTGAATGTTACACAATTCTCAAGTTAACTTTATCACCTTATCTGAATCTAACAAAGACCTATTGAACAACGAAAATGTCCCAAGAACAAGCTGGAATTTGAAATGAAAACCAGTTTAGTTGACACCAGGCAGAGCAATAAAATTCACGATCCAGTCTGACTTAAGTAGTATTGTGTTACAGTATTTGCAAGTGTCAAACTGTGAAAATTTGATTCATGATTGTTAATTTTTCCCATTCAATGTTGGTCCCTTGAAAAGTAGGAACCACAAGATTATATTTTGGTGATGGCCCAAAATCTATGGACTTGACTTAGGTTTCTTAGTATTCTTAGTTTTTGCTGTCTAACACATACTTATTTTATGTACAAATTTTGTAAAATGACCAATTCAATTCTGGTGAAGCGGGATTTTTCTTTGCCTTAATTTTAAGGAGCAATGAATAATGTCATGAAATATTCTACTGGTTCCCAGCAAGACTGAAGAAGAAGGACTGTCAATATCTTGCACAAGTATTGAGGTTGAACTCTGGGGCAGTTGGGGTGGACACTTATCACCCAAAGTGTCTCAGAAATAGTCTACCGTGCCAGGTTCAGTCACCCATGTAACTTTAAGGACATTTCTCTGTTCATTCAACACTAATGAAAAAGGACGGAGAAAGGCACTAAGAAGGCTGATCCTGTAAATAAAGAATGATACCAGCTCCAACCCTATTTTTCTTCTGCTCTTGACATTTTAGTACCTGTACCTGAATAGACTGCAATTTCCATTGTACAGTATTGAAAGAGTAATAATACATCTGTAACTAAAGGCCTGTGCGGTTGTGGTTGTATTAACTTTATTGCCATAATATAGGTTATCAGTTTGCAATGTATACTGGCAGGTAAACCATACACATGACAGAGGAGATACAGGTATAAGGCATTATAACTGTGTTATAAATAACTCGGGTCTGAAACATTTTGTTTACGATTAATTATCATGGGTTCTTGATTGCATCACTCTGCTTTTATAGCAACAGTATTACTTTGCATTGTTTGCTTGACACTGCAAAAGTCACCTCAATATTTCATCGTGGGGCTTCAGAGACTTAAGGGAATGCAGGACTGACAAAATCAAATGAATAAGAGTAGCTAAACATGCTGAAGGTTCATTGATGGCAGCAGTAGTATCACTTGAAGACCAGGTTAATTCAAATGCAAAATCCTTGGTTGCAAAAGTTGCTAAGAAAAAAAAATTCACATCCTTCTTCAAAAAGTGATTCGACATGAATGATCTTTTTTGTTTTATCGTATTATGTTTGTCCACATACACCATAGGTTGCTTGAGGTGTTGTTCTCCTTGGAAGTGCAATAATGAATTAAACTATGAGTATATTGAGATTTTTTCCCCGAAGAATTATAATAAAATATCCTCCGGAAAAGAAGAGTGTTATGTTTCTCCTTAGTCTTCTGTGACTATTGGTGGGAATACTAACTTGGGACCATTTTCAGTCCAATGTTTTTGGATTTGTCAGTTACTTTGTAATTTACAGATAGAGATGTTAAAATAAAATGAGTTTATGAATAATATGAATATATGAGTATGGATATTCTTGTGTAAATACTCTCTGAGTATACTTGGAATAATGAGGGCACTTGTAATTTTCTACAAACAATAATATTCATTCAATGTGCAAATGGTAGTCGGCAGGAGGAGAAGAGAAGGAATCTCCTGTTTATTCACACCAGTAGCACATAATTCAAAGTGGCTATTTATATGAAAATTCAACAGACAGCATCTTTTCAAGTAATTCAACTAAATCTCTCTCCAATTTGCAGACACTCTATACAAGCTTTTTATAACCCTCTGTTTTGACTGACTTTCCTTCAATTTCAATCTGTCAGTCAACCTCACCAATTCTCTTTTGTCGCCACTTATGCCCTCTTGAAACAGTCACAGATTGTCATCTTTTTTCCTCTACCATATGCATAATAGCTGTTACCCTCAGGTGCTGGAAATATGAAGGAATGTATGATTACGATGTCATTTCATTTACATCCTGCCTAAAAAGACGTGCATGGCGTGCATGAAACTTCAATGCCAAAAAATCATACACTCACAGCAGAGCACTAAACACCAGGCCATTGCGTACACACATAAAGGCAAAAAAAGTGCTCAAAGAAAACAAGGATAACCAAAGAAAACATTGAAAACCCCTTTCACATGGAGTTTCTGCAAAATTGACTCATCAGAGACATAAAGTCAAGCCGGAACCTATCACCCAATGCCTTTTATAGAGAGCTCAGCCCACTGGAGTAGAATTTTTCTTTGCCTGTGTGTACATCACTATGAAGCAGCTTTCCGCATACTGATCATTAGATTTGTGATGGCAGAGGGAGAGAGAGATATTTTCCTTATTCCAATAGACACAAAACAACCACTTCCATAGTCAAAAGCGCACATTGAACATAAACTCATGAATAAAACATTGAAACTAGTAAGTATTTCATATGTTTTGAGTTTTTCAAAATCCTAGCAGGATAATGTCAAACAACAGCATGCCAAAATCTATGATCTTGGACACCCACAGGATGCCATAAAAAGAGTGGTCATTGATATTTAAATGGTGCAGGTTTATGTGTATGGAGAGGCTTATGTGGTGGCAGCTGTGAGTTTTCTGGCCAACTGTGAGAGGTTGACAAAAGGATTATAAAGTGACTTTTGCACATTGTACATCTTGCATCTAAAACACTATTGCAAATGAATCACAATGTGGAAAGAAGTTTCACATACAGTGGGGCAAATAAGTATTTAGTCAACCACTAATTGTGCAAGTTCTCCCACTTGAAAATATTAGAGAGGCCTGTAATTGTCAACATGGGTAAACCTCAACCATGAGAGACAGAATGTGGAAAAAAACAACAACAGAAAATCACATTCTTTGATTTTTAAAGAATTTATTTGCAAATCATGGTGGAAAATAGGTATTTGGTCAATACCAAAAGTTCATCTCAATACTTTGTTATGTACACTTTGTTGGCAATAACGGAGGCCAAACGTTTTCTTTAACTCTTTCCAAGCTTTTCACACACTGTTGCTGGTATTTTGGCCCATTCCTCCATGCAGATCTCCTCTAGAGCAGTGATGTTTAGGGGCTGTCGTTGGGCAACACGGACTTTCAACTCCCTCCGCAGATTTTCTATGGGGTTGAGACCTAGAGACTGGCTAGGCCACTCCAGGACCTTGAAATGCTTCTTACGAAGCCACTCCTTTGTTGCCCTGGCTGTGTGTTTGGGATCATTGTCATGCTGAACGACACAGCCACGTCTCATCTTTCATGCCCTTGCAGATGGAAGGATATTTTCACTCAAAATCTCTCGATACATGGCCCTATTCATTCTTTCCTTTACAAAGATCAGTCGTGCTGGTCCCTTTGCAGAAAAACAGCCCCAAAGCATAATGTTTCCACCCCCATGCTTCACAGTGGGTATTGTGTTCTTTGGATGCAATTCAGTATTCTTTCTCCTCCAAACACGAGAACCTGTGTTTCTACCAAAAAGTTCTATTTTGGTTTCATCTGACCATAACACATTATCCCAGTCCTCTTCTGGATCATCCAAATGCTCTCTAGTTAACCGCAGACGGGCCTGGTCATGTACTTTCTTCAGAAGGGGGACACATCTGGCAGTGCAGGATTTGAGTCCCTGGCGCCGCATTGTGTTCCTGATAGTAGCCTTTGTTACTGTAGTCCCAGCTCTCTGTAGGGCATTCACTAGGTCCCCCGTGTGGTTCTGGGATTTTTGCTCTCCGTTCTTGTTATTATTTTGATGCCACGGGGTGAGATCTTGCATGGAGCCCCAGATCGAGGGAGATTATCAGTGGTCTTATATGTCTTCCATTTTCTAATAATTGCTCCCACAGTTGATTTCTTTACACCAAGCGTTTTACCTATTGCAGATTCAGTCTTCCCAGCCTGGTGCAGGTCTACAATTTTGTCTCTGTTGTCCTTCAACATCTCTTTGGTCTTGGCCATGGTGGAGTTTGAAGTGTGACTGACTGAGATTGTGGACAGGTGTCTTTTATACCGATAATGAGTTAAAACAGGTGCCATTAATACAGGTAACGAGTGGAGCATCGTTAGACCTCGCTAGACCTCGTTAGAAGAATTTAGACCTCTTTGACTGCCAGCAATCTTGCTTGTTTGTAGGTGACCAAATACGTATTTTTCACTCTAATTTGGAAATAAATTCTTCAAAAATCAAACAATGTGATTTTCAGTTTTTTTTTTCCACATTCTGTCTCTCATGGTTGAGGTTTACTCATGTTGACATTTACAGGCCTCCGTTATTGCCAACAAAGTTAAACTTTTTGTATTGACCAAATACTTATTTTGCACCATGATTTGCAAATAAATTCTTTAAAAATTAAACAATGTGATTTTCTTCTTTTTTTTTGTACACATTCTCTCTCTCATGGTTGAGGTTTACCCATGTTGACAATTACAGGCCTCTCTAATCTTTTCAAGTAGGAGAACTTGCACAATTGGTGGTTTCACTAAATACTTATTTGCCCCACTGTATGTTATAGTGTGAGCACATTTTCCTACTCATGCCCTCTCATTTGCTTTTAAATGAATTAAGAGTCTAATTTTAGAAGAAAAACCAAAGAGAAGTCCACCATGACTATTATAAGTGGTTGTGGTTACACTTACGAATACCTCGGCACGGTGACCCCAAAGGCATTTCTTAAGTGTGTGCAGACCTTGAGCATGTAAACACTACGCCATTTAAGCAACAATGGTAGGATGAAATTGACATTATCCCAGCTGAGGTGTTGCTGCAATCAATGAGGAATCTCAACAGCTTTTTTTTTTTTTTTTAAACTTAATTTTTAATGTTTCTTAATTAGCATGTTTTAAGGTTTCATTTACTATGAATATCTCTATGTTTCATTGGATTGGTAAAAAGTTGTTTTTTTGTGTCACTCTGTTACTCAAGTGGCGGGAATAAAACTACACGTGACATGTAAATGTTATTGTATCCAGAGGGTACACAAACAATGATGGAAGCTTCTTTATGACACTTTAAAGAGCTTTCTTCACCTCCATGTTATATTGCTTTTACCTGCCAGGCCAGCAGGGGCCATTAGAAGAAGAAAAAAAAAAAACAACACATTAATAATTTCATTGAGCAATATGAGTTTTTCATAATAGGACCATTTAACCATCTTGTACACAACGGGATATTATCGACACAATGAAAACTGCATTTTACGTTGCATTTTGAGTTTCCGTGGATATAGGAATTAATGAACAGATATAATGTTGTAAGAATATCCTTGCTAGATTTAAAAAAAAAAAAAAACACATAAAAGGATCTCATGAAAACAAAAAGTAAAAAGTTTTCAATCTGTGCTACTCAATATAAACATTTCTATGAGTATGAGTTCATACAGAAACATTTGAAACAAAAGTGATTTGCTGTTTTTGTGTGTGTCAGATGCAACACTCCTGCCCTTTGCTGCCCACATTGTAACATTGTTTGTGTGAATCTGAAAAGATATTTCAAAATAGCAACACATACCTACTCGAATGAGTGGAATAAGTTAGCTTCCTAAGTAGCAGAAAGATATGTTTTCCAGAAGGTTTTAAACAATGTTCCATCTCAAGAAAGGTTGAGGGAGCTTTCGGTGATATTCCGAAATGAGCGACAGCTTAAGTAAATGGGGTCTGAGGGGTCTGAAGCAGCCAACGGGGATGCTTATTAACAATGAGATGTAAAACATTCTTATATTTAAAAGGGGTTTAGAACAGGACGAGTAATCCTATTGGGCCAAAATAGTCAAAACAGTTGATGACAGTGATATTAACAACATGCCATATGCTATAAATAACAAAGAAAACCTGAATTGAAATGGATTTCAATTACATGGACAAACTTGTGTTTGACAAAGGCTTCAGTCATATTAATTAATATGCAGCAAAAAGTTACATCTCTCAGCGATGCTGGTGTGGGGCACTCTGTAAGGGCTCGGCTCAGCCATCTACACTCCCTGTAATGAGAATCCGGGGGTGGCAGTGGGGGTGGATTTCCTGGGGTAGCTGGCTCAAACACTCATGCCCAGGCAGGGATGTGCCAAAAACATCACGACAGCATTCAAACAATACGCATTAAAAAGGTGACGTAAACCAGATACGCGCACGCACATACTGTATCAAGGCAGATTAACAACAGGCTATCCTTTGAAATGACATTCAAATAAAGCTTAAGATGAGGTCTGCCAGAGTCTGTGTACGTGTCTTATGAACCATCTATTTGAGCGTCTTTCCATCCATTGTTAATTCTAACATTATTTGCAGCAAGCCTCCACTAATAGAGAAGTATTCACGGTTGAGGGAATCATGAAACCATATTTGCATGAGAATGCTTTCAAATATAATCGACGAATGTATGAGTTTGCGGTTTTAATGATTAATAATGTAAACTGCAAGGATTTGTTTGCACATGTGGATGGATATTCAGGATTCACTTACACGAGACTGTCTATGGGGCTCATTCACATCCTACGTAGACTTAGCCTTGTTTTACAACCATTCAAAACGGGAAGAAAAAACAAATCAAACGTGGCTCCTTTGAGGGAAAGGCTAAGGCAAAAGTCAGATTAAAACATTAAAACCTCACAAGTATTCTCAATCCAAACCTTTCCAACTTGAGAATATCAGTGAATTCTCAAGGAAAGGCTGAAAGTGAGAGTGAGAGCGAGAGACATCCTAGGGGAAGAGAGCAACGGTGATAAGACCTGGGTTAGTCTTCCTCTCTGTAATTGCCTTCTTACTAATGCTCCTCTCAGAAACCAAGTGAGGGAGAGGAAGAAGACGATCACCAAAGATGACGGAGGAGATTAGATTCATGATAGGCTATCATTAATTAAGACAGAAAAGGAACATTCATAGATTATGTTATGGTTGTGTAAAGGGTAAATGAGTGGAATGAATGGATGCAAAGTAGTGGGAGGAGCAGGTACACAGTGACCCAGATATTCCTCCACGTTAGCATGGTGGTAGAGTCTAAGCAGCATATAGCAGGATGAAAAAACATATAACACAGGGTGAACAACAAACAGATCACAATGACAAAAAGAGGAATGTCATATGTTATTACACCTACAAATTCTATAACTGCCTAAAATATGAGGATTTATACTTACATTGACATCTGTTTTTTTTTTGGGGGGGGGGGGTCTTTTTATTTTTTTAAATTATTCTGTTACCTACACAGAGAGAATAATGTGGACACAGAGAGAATAATGTGGTGTTTAGTGTGCCGATAAAAATGAAAGACCCTGCATGTAAAATGACATTTGCTTGTGTTTGAAACTGCGCGCACATTCATGCAAGCAAGAAACTGTGTGTGCACGTGTGTGCGCGCAGTTTTAAACACAAGCATTTTACGTGCAGGTTCTTTCATTCTCAAGGTAGTTGTTGCTAAGGCTGAATGAAATGCGGCGGTGTATCTTTAGGTCTTTTATAAAAAGCATAGCTCGTTTTATTTTCAGATGACTTGAAACAAAATTAATTGTTTGTGAATGATTGTCGTCTTTGTCACCATAAACATTCAAATGAAGGGCAGGATACTGTGTATGCAACAGTGTTCACTTTGTGCCTCTGATGAAACTCATCTGGTAGTATAGGGATGCGCTAGTTGCGTGCGCACACACACAGTTTCTGGCTTGCATGAATGTGCACAGATTCTCAAGATAGTTGTTGCTAAGGCTGAATGAAATGCGCCTGTGTATCTTTAGGTCTTTTATAATTTTTTATAATTATTTCTTATTTTCAGATGACTTCAAACAAAATTAATTGCTTGAGAATGATTGTCATCATTGTCACTATAAACATTCAAAAGGGCAGTATACTGTGTATGCAACAGTTGTTAATTTGTGCTTTTGATGAAACTCATCTGGTAGAAGAGGGATCTGTTAGTTTAGCTGGTTTTGACTATGAATATAGAATTGTGGTCCAATGACTTGCTCCAAAGTATTTGAAGTTGACTCAAAAACACTGGATTTGTTTTATATTCTTGCAGTTGCCATCATTAAATCATTGTGCCTACTGGAAGCTCAATAAACTTGTTTCTGACAAGCTTACAAAGAGCAAATGAATGTTCCCTCCTGATAAGGTTGATATTGTGGCCACATCAATAAGCGTTTAGCAATATTTCAGTCTTAAAGGAACGCGTACATGCAGCTACAAAAATGTATCTAAAAGTTTAACACAACCATTAGTTTTGTTGTTGTTCGTGTTTTGAAAAGTGCACAGATCAGTTTTCCTTTTTATATACGTATATTTTATTTGCCTGTTCTACAGGCATTTTAGGGCTGAGATGCCTGTACTCTTACCACTTAAATTTTTTTAACATAGATGAAGTTGGTGGTTCTTAGTAGGGATGTCCCGATCTTGTCTTTTTTTTGCACCCAATTCTATTCCAAGTCACCCGATTTAGAGTATCAGCAGGTATTGAGTCCCAGTTCGATTCCTGGGCAAATATATGTTTTATATATGTATCTATATACTGTACCCTAATGATCACCCCTTCATCAAATTAGTAGTTGTTGTTTCTAGTAACTCTTAAACTCTTATGTTTTAGCTCAAAATTGACTAATACCGTTTTTTTATCAACTCCAAACGTGTATAACGAGAAGTATACGCATAGAGGGGCAGAAGTAGATGTATCCGCCCGGCAGATTTTCTTGAGAGAGAAATCAACATGGGTTCCAAGAATGTTAGTGCAGGTGGTGAAAAAGGGAAAAGGTGAGGCTTACCAGTGAAATGAAGATAGAAATGATAGAAAAATATGAGCGTGGTGTGTGCGTCTGTGAACTGACTCGGCAATACAATACGATTCCCTACGATCTTGACAGTCCTCCTCCGCTCACCAGTCTTTATAAGTTAAGGTGACAATTATTATTCTGATTACATCGCCAACAAATCGCCAGCTTTGTCAGGTTTTTAATCATTTATTTCATAACTTGTGCAGCACAGCAATCTTGCTGTTCACTGCAGCTAAAAGTATAAAGTCCTCTCTCACTCTGTCAAGTCAGCCACGCGGTGTATTCAGGTACACCACGCAAAACACATCCGCCACATTAGAACCCGATTCGGTACATTATTACAGGTATTATTATTATTATTGCTATTTTTGTATTATCTTTCCGGTTTTTATTCTTAATTCATTTTTTTTGCTCTATCTAATTGCTATTTGCAATAGTACCAGCAGCATTTATTAAGGATTATTGTAGGGTTTTGGGCTGTGGAACGAATTAATGGAATTAAAATGTATGCTTATGGGAAAATCCTGCTCGACAAAAAATATCTACATTAGACTCTTTATGATTTTTTTTTTTTTTTTAACCAAATTCCGCACCTCTGAAAATAAGTCACCGGCCTCGATTTCTGATCACGTGATCAAATCGGAACATGTTTATTTCTTTGTATTTCACTGTGAACCGTTTCACGGGTTAAGATGTGGGTTTAAAAAAACACTTTGTGTTTTAAGTAAAGCAATTGTGTTAATGCATTGTTCACCTTTATATATTACATAAATAAATTATAGGTGATAGGAAGTTCATATTGTTTTACGTGCTGGTCCCGCAAATAAAAACATTTTGAGGTCCAGACCGTTACCCTGAGAAATCCCATGCAGCCAACCAAAATATAATTGAGGACGCCTGATCCAGAACAAATACCATGTGTTTTCACTTTCTAAGAGAAAAATGTTTTTCATCATTGAAATGCTGAACATTCTCCGACCATTTATGCCTTCCCATCTGTCACTCATCAATCACTGCTGAAGCTGATCATATCTGTGACAGCCTGTCAGGTCCTGAGTGTTTTCTCACTTATCTCCACCCCTCCAATCATTTTGCACACTGCTGTAAGTACATGGCCGCTCCCAGCAAAGCACAAGTTATCTTATGCTTGGACAATGAATTGCTCCATTGCTGTTTTCTGGTGCATTTCAGCACCAAGGACAGCGTTCAACAGTTCTGCAGTAGCTATTATTCACATGTGTACTATCCCACTGTAGCATGGTTTTCTAAAAAATAAATAAATACGTAGATAGATGTCATTTGGAAATTACAGATGCATATTATTACTACTATCATGATGAAATAGCATTTTATCATTTTAATGTATATGTAAGTGGACTCATGCAGGCGGAAATTTAACTGCCGACTAACCCTTTACCAATGATTTATGTTCTTTAATGTTTTGTTTATAATATGTTTGTATAAGCATGTATCATTGCAAAAAATGGTTTGCATTATAAGTGATGTGCAAGTACATCAGTTTTTCTAGGGCACTTCAGTTTATCATTGGCTTATATACGAGAAAGCAACAATTACCTTTAAGTATAAATTGATGAATTTGTTGAAACGCAGCAGCACAGATTTAAGAAGCAGATTTACAATGTGTGAGCGTTCAACATTAGTGTGCGTCCATGTGTGTGTGTGAGCTCATGTCATATAAGAAGGAAACAATGAACGCTTGATGAATATGTTTGTGCAGGCTGCCAGTATCTGTGGATAATCATCAACCTTGCAAAACATTAAACAAATACGCTGCGATAATGGTTTTTGTTTGGGTTGTGTGTGTGGAATGTCAATGAAGACCGAGCATTTTCAAGGAGGAAATGGTCATCTGATATTTAATAAGACAAGAAAGACTGATCTAAAATTGACTTTGGCCTTAGGAGTAGAAAGCAGGCTCAATCTTTGTCCAAACCTATAGTCTGGTTAACCAGCTACTTACTAATTTTCTGCAAGAAATCAATACACGATGAGACACCGCACGTAAATGTAGTATAAAACGTTTCCAGTGATAACGCATAATTTATAAATGCATGTATAATCCTACAATGGTGCATTCAGACATACTACTGAGAGTGTTTGTTTAATATTTTAACACAATTTCAAAGGGGTAACGGCATTATTCTATAAAATCAAAGCAAATATTGCAATGTTGTTTTTTTTTTTGTTTGTTTGTTTTTTTTTAAACAAGCCTAAAATATCTCCAGTCCATTACTTTTAATAGTCTTGTATCGCAGAGATATGTGAAGTCAAATCTGCATCTAAAAGTATATTGGCAATGATCTCAAGTCAAATTAAGAGTATGTAAGATAAATACAACAATAAAACGGACCAAAAAAAATTGGAGCTCTGATCCATCCAGCCTAAATCGGCATAGTAATTTGTGGCCAGCCGTGGGAGGGATCATCAAATAAAATCTGTACTCACCTTTACTAATACATAAATTGTCAGTAACAATAAACAGATATAAAAATGGGAAATAACTAAGATATGATGGCACAAAATGTGTCCCAGTGGCATAGTTAGTCCAAGTACTCACTTGAAATGGCGACAATCACAACTTGGAACATTCAGCCTCTCTCATCCCTCTTCATTTGCACTACAAACTGCAGGTTTGCCTCGATTTGAAAACCGATGGGAAAAGATACAGTTATTTCCCTGCCCCTATAATATGGCTATAATCAATGATATTGCCCTTTTCATTTGCAAATATGTTCAGTTACACAGCTCACACATCTTCTGCATATCTTAGTTTGAAGTGATCAAAGATGCATTATTTGTGAAAGGGTTTTAATATCATTAAATTGCCTTTATTTGTCTGTGATCAAGATTTCTATCCCCAATGACTATTAAAATGTGGCACCACCTGACTACAATTCATGTTCAATTTAAGTAGGGAAAGAAGTAAATGAAACATACTTGATCAATTTGTTGATGGTTGACATGTCAACTTAGCTATTTATAAGATAGCTAATATTTATTTCTTCAATCAGCACAAGCACCTCGAAAATTAAGTGTGGCCTCTCTTCCTGCCGCTTCTACAATTTGAGCGGCAAATGAATTGGCTTGACTGTCTGAATATATGCTGCCAAGAATGGACAAAAGGAAAATATGATGAGGAGACACCCACCCTCTTTGCAGTGCACCCAGGACTCTTAGCTTCTGAACAATGTGCTTGCACACATTGTTACGTCGTTGCAAGGCACCCTGCTTCGCTGCTTTGACATTTAAAATGACAAAGGGAGGTGAAGACAGGGGGGAAAAAAATCTTGCGCCTTAAATAGTACATTGCCTGTGGTTTTTCTGAATAGAGAAAAAAATCGTGGAGCACCAATTACAGTGCTGCTCGAAAGTTTGTGAACCCCACAGCGATGGTCAGATTTTTTGTAAAAAAAACTAAAATAACCTTATTAAATGTTAAGTTATACCCAAATCCACAATACTGACATTCCAAATAATGGACTGAAACAAAAGAAATAGTTATATTGTCATTCTTTATTTAACAAAAGTGGTTGATTTAAGAAAAACTCAGATATCATGTGTGCAAAAGTATGTGAACCCCTTCAGTTAATAGGATATTGCGCCTCCTTTTGCAGAGATTACCTCAACCAAACGGTCTCTGTAGTGACTAATCAGCCTCTCACATCTACTTTGGGGGATTTTTGCCCATTCTTCCTTGCAGAACGCAGTCAGTTGAGAGAGGTTTGATGGGCGTCTGGCATGAACTGCTCGCTTCAGGTCCCGCCACAGCATTTCAATGGGATTTAGGTCAGGACTTTGACTGGGCCAGTCCAGAACACGAATCTTCTTCTTTTTCAGCCATTCCTTGGTTGTATTGCTGGAATGCTTTGGATCATTATCATGTTGCATGATCCACCTTCTGCCAAGCTTTAACTTCAAAACAGATGGCGTCAGGTTATGTTCTAGGATTTGACAATATTCCTCAGAATTCATGATTCCCTGGACTATATGGAGTTGTCCAGGTCCTGAGGATGAAAAGCAAGCCCAGATCTTGACATTCCCACCTCCATGCTTCACTGTTGGGAGAAGGTTCTTTTGGTGGTATGCAGTGTTGACTTTTCGCCAGACATGGCGGTTTTGGTTGTGACCAAACAGTTCAATTTTGCACCTACATCAGTTGATGAAAACTCTTTTTAATTTAGTCTCGACAACACAACTGTTAAAAAAACAAAAAAAAAAACTACTGAATTGATTGATTAGGAAATCAGGTTGAAATAATAGAAAATTCCAAAATGTTGAGGGGGTTCACAAACTTTTGAGCAGCACTGTACATAGGGAAAGCGGTGCCCTCTCTTGTTGGCTTTTTTACTAGGGTAACTACTAGTCCTGGGCAATTTGACAAAAATTGTAATCACGATAACAATTTTCTTCTCTGTCGATATCGATAATTCTTTTGTTGATGAAAACATTTGCTGCTTTAACCAACTTTACTGTCAGAACAAAGATGCATGGTGACGAACTACTACACGGCATTTCACAAATATAAGGAACATTGCACAAAATTAAAAGTTAACAAACTGCAGAACATTGCACACGAGGTAATCATAATGCACAATGCACAAAAGGTAGACATGCAGTCCAGCCATCCATCATCTACCGTTTAATCCAGGTTCGGGTCGTGGGGGCAGCAGCTTTAGCCAGCCAGTTTAGCCCCAACAACTTCAACCAGCTCCTCCGGCGGGATCCCAAGGTGCTCTGAGGCCAGCAGAGAGACATAGGCTACGTTCATACTACAGGTCTTAATGCACGAATCCGATTTTTTCGTGTTTTTCCGACTCGAGTGAGGCATTAACTTGACGGTCTGAACGTGACAAGTCGCATAGAACGGGACCATTTCAAATCCGATCTGGGTCACTTTCGTATGTGGTCTAAATCCGATCTGGGCCACATTTTTCCAGACTGTCGCGGCGGTCTGTACTGTCCAGTCCCGCAAATCGGATTTCATGCAGCAATTACGTCATCAAATAGCGAGAGAGTCGTTACCGTAGCGATGCACCTGTGCATTATTAGCGCCTAGATTGCAGTGAACACGACTTTCGGGGAAGGGCTGGGCTTCACAACAGTCATAAAAAATAAAAATGGGTTGAGGATAAGCCTGAGAATGCTCAGTTTTCTCTGTTACAAGTGAGCAATATTTCAACATTGCTTACACGGCCGAGAGAGAGTCGGGGCAAACTGCCCATATGTGTGTGACGTGCACGGACAGTGCGTGCATGCTATCGATCCATATAAACTTTGAATATAAGCCTAAACGGGGATTATTTATGTCTGTTATTTGTGTCCTCCTTTTGAAAAGCAAAACATGATATCCCTGGAATGACGGATGACGTGTGTCATTTGTTTTTCATGCTTCTGCGCATGCGGGTCTTCTTGCTTAGCGCGTGTCGGACTGCGAATTAGTGCGCATGCGTAATACTTGAACGGTCTCAATGGATAAAAGCAGTCTGAACGGGCACGCCAAAAAAACGGATATGACAAAAAATCGGATTCGTGCATTAAGACCTGTAGTATGAACGTAGCCATAGTCTCTCCAGCATGTCCTGGGTCGTCCCCAGGGCCTCTCCAGGGAGGCGTCAAGGAGGCATCCGAACCAGATGCCCGAGCCACTTCAAGTGGATCCTCTCAACGCGGAGAAGTAGCAGCTCGACACCGATTCCCTCCGGATGACCAAGCTTCTCACCCTATTTCTAAGGGAGAGCCCGGACCCTGCGGAGGAAACTCATTTCGGGCGCTTGGATCCACGATCTTGTTCTTTCGGTCATGACATACATCTCGTGACCATTGGCGAGGGTAGAAACGTACAGTAGATCGACTGGTAAATCCAGAGCTTTGCCTTTCGGCTCAGCTCCTTCTTCACCACTACTGACCGGTGCAGAGTCCGCATCACTACAAACGCTACACCGATCCGCCTGTCGATCTCCCACTCCCTCCTACCCTCACTCGTGAACAAGACCCCAAGATACTTGAACTCCTCCGTTTGGGGCAGGATCTTATCCCTGACCTGGTAAGGGCACTCCACCCTTAGACCAAGGTCTCGGATTTGGAGGTGCTGATCTTCATCCCAACCACTTCACACTCTGCTGCGAGCCGCTCTAGCGAGAGTTGGAGGTCACGGCTTGATGAATCCAATAGCACCACATCATCTGCAAAAAGCAGAGATGCAATGCTGAGGCCACCAAATCGGACCCCCTAAACGCTTCGGATGCGCCTACAAATTATGTCCTTAAAAATTAAGAACAAAATCAGTGACAAAGGCGAGCCTTGGTGAAGTCCAACCCTCACTGGGAACAAATTCGACTTACTGCCGGCAATGCGGACCAAACTCTGACACCGACTGTGCAGGGGCGGAATAGCTCTTACCAAGGGGCTTGGTACCCCATACTCCCGGAGTACCCCCCAGAGCACTGCCCGAGGCACACGGTTGAGCGCCTTCACCAAATCCACAAAACACTTGTAGACTGGTTGGGCGAACTCCCATGCACCCTCAATGACCCTGCCGAGGGTGTAGAGCTGGTCCACTGTTCCACGGCCGGGACGAAAACCACACTGCTCCTCCTGAATCTGAGATTCAACTTCGTGACGGACCCTCCTCTCCAGCACCCCTGAATATATCTTACCTGGGAGCCTGAGGAGTGTGATCGATCTACAATTGGAACACACCCGCCAGTCCACCACCACCACCACCCCAGTCTGCCAATCCAGAGGCACAGAAAAAGAAGTCTGTCCACAGTATCAGGCTTTAATACTGCCTTGTGACAGGTCACGATGTTCCCTCCTATACCGAATGCCCTTACAGAGCTAGTGTTCATGTTGCATCAGCACCCCCCTTCTTTCCAGTGATCGGGTGGTGTACTTAGAGTTTAAATGTATTGACTTTTATCGAACATTTTTACTATTCCTGTTGACAAAAAATTGATGACCATAATAATCGTTATCATTTTATAGCTCAGGGAAAGGTGTATTGATACACTAAAATATAATTTCTCTTCGGTTCAATTTCTTGAAGTACTCTGTTCTGTTCATTTTCAATAAAAATGACTTTTGTTCACTCCAATTCCGTCCGCTTTCAAAAGTGCAAGGTAGCGCCTGCCCACAAAGTTACTAAAATCCACTCTAAAAGACCCCTTTACCTGGCAAAAAATGACTAGTTTTAAAAAGTGTATGAAAATAGGGCCTAGGGGTCATTGATAAAGTGGTCTTGAGCTAAACAATATGTCAAGAAACTTTTTTTTTTTTTTTTTTTAACTATTTTACTTTTTTTTTTTTTTTTTTTGCTGACGTAGTTGTTTACAAAGTAGTGAGCCCAGCCAGCATTTTGGGATGTTCTTTATATAACCAATTATGATAATGATACTCACCAGTTCCAATAAATCGGTTTTCTTTGGAATGTTCTAAAATTGTGTTTGTTGTTGTTGTTGTTTCAAATTCCTCAACGTTTGCAGTCATTTGGTACCTCTACCGCAGTTTATTTGATATGTACAAGCATTAAATTCATAAATGAGAGAACATTTGAACAAGAGAAATAACAATAATCAGTTTGGGTACATTAAATATCTTGTATTTGTATTAGGGCTGGGCGATATGGCCTTAAACATGTATCACGATAAATTGAGCAGATTTATCTCGATAACGATAAATGACGATAAATTCACCCAAGCGGACTGTTATATAATTTGAAAATCTGAATCAATGCATGAAATACAGATTAACTATTTCTTGTTGATTTATTTACCAGCATTCAATTTGATATACGGTATTTAACAATTGTACATGCAGTCTAAACATTAAATTTATAAAAATTAGGGCTGTCAAAATTATCGCATTAACTGGCGTTAATTTTTTAAATTAATCACGTTAAAATATTTGACGCAATTAACGCACTTGCCCAGCTCAGACATATTTAAATGTCACTAGAGTGAAAGGCCCACCTGTTGTGTTTTGCGGAGTTTTGCTGCCCTCTGCTGGCGTTTGGGTGCGACTGATTTTATAGTGTAAGTAATTATTGCCATCAACAATGGCGGGCTACTAGTTTATTTTTTGATTGAAAATTTAACAAATTTTATTAAAACGAAAACATTATGAGGGGTTTTAATATAAAATTTCTATAACTGATTTAGAACTGATTTATTGTTATAATAAACAAATACAGTCCTTATGTACCGCATGTTGAAAATATATATCCATCTTGCGTCTTATCTTTCCATTCCAACAATAATTTAGAGAAAAATATGGCATATTATATAGATGGTTTGAATTGCGATTAATTACGATTAATTAATTTTTAAGCTGTAATTAACTCGATTAAAAATTGTAATCGTTTGACAGCCCTAATAAAAATGTATTGTAAGCAATAAGAATTCAAGTATGAACATTTATAACAGCGTGTATGATTTGAACAATGTACATTGTCAAAATCAATATGCCTGTGCAAACATGTAATTGTAACACAAATGACTTGCAGCTTGAACAGTACACTTCAAAAAGACAACTTATTGTTAATGGCTGCTGTGATATAATTATTAAATACAAGTGTTTACTTTATGGTTTAAGGGTTTTTTTCCCCCCCAGTGCATTTTTTCATAAATGCACGCACAATAAAAATAGCTGGGGCCATTTCTCGGTCATTATAAGTTTCGCCGTTGGATTGTACTTTATGCAGAATTCTTTACCATCACAAAAGCTATCAGAGGAATCACACACACAGACAGATACAAAATAACGCCACATAGTAATTTCTAGATGCAGTCCGTGCCCAATCCACTCATTAAGTTCAACCGTTTCGACAAGGTTAGAGCCTCTATCCGACTCCATAACGTTCATTTGTAGCGTTAGCCGCTAGCTAGCGTTAGCCTGGCTACCAGTAGAAAGCACTGAAAGCACCATCTCCGGAAATCGTGAGAACAAAGGAGGACAGCGGGTGAAAGCCCGTCTGGATGCCACCAAGAGTCTAGTAAATGTCGGTTGAAAGTTTGGTGAACCTCCCTTAAGCCACACTCCATCACGTTTTGCTTGTAGCGTTAGCTGCTAGCGTTAGCTTACCGGGCTTTTGTTTGATTGGCTTCCTGATGATCACGTGACTCCCTACGTAAGCACATTCACTGCTTTCTTAAAGGGGAATGAACATAGACGAACAACACAGAATCAAAGCGGGATGAAAAGACTATTTTCTTGTTTTATTAATTTACCGAATTTACCGACATGGTCAAAATTACGTCGGTCATCGTTAAGAATTTCGGTGACGGTAAATTTTCGGTTTACCGCCCTGCTCTAATTTGTATTGCGTTCAAATAGGTTGAAAATGAATTTTTAATTACTCAGGATCTTAGCATCAGGAATATTGCGGTTTGTAATGACACGAAAAATCTTTAAAAGGCTACTTTCTCATCTCTGCACTACAAGCCAGATCCTTATTTAGTTGGTTTCTTGCAGAGTTCACAGCCCTCAATCTCAAATCCCGCAGTTAGTGTATAATCCATCATAACGAAGGCTACAAGTATAATAGTAATAAACAGTTTTTACCTTCAAATTTCCCCTTCATAGCAATAAAAACAAAGGCATAACATTAAGGAAATTAATTTGACTTGTTTTTTTTGTTTTGTTTTTTTTCGACATTGCACGCACTGATTGCGATTGTAAATAGCTTTTTTTAATGATGGTCTTCCAAATGTTTGTGTAGTAAAGCGATGCTAGGCGAAACACAAAGATACACTAATTTCAATATACATGACGAAAATGATCATGTACTTTTTGGGGTGTGCCACTGTATCAGGGTATTTTTATATTCTGATTATGGTGATGATTATCATGATAATGCAGAGGGTTAGAATGAGTACAATGTTTACACAAGTACACTGTTTTATGAGTACATTTTTCCTTTTAACATCAAAGCAGAAGTGATGTGCTGTAAGGTTCAAGGTTGGGCAGATTCACAAATGTGGTATTAACCTAATGTGTTGGGTTATTTTACATTTGGTTTACAACAATTTGTGTTATGTTTATCTTTTCATGTGTGCCATTCAGTTTGTAGTTATATGACAAAAATGGAATGCAAAGCAAGCATAATTATATGACTATTCTGCAAGAAAATATTGCTTAGTTCATGCACACAGTTGAGTTACATTTGCATTTTCCCCTATTACACACCAGGCTTCACTGCACCCCTCAGTAAGGTGAGCATCAAAAGTTGGCATGTGGGGGTGACATTTAAACTGCCCCCAAATTTGCCAAAATGGATGCATAACGATGAAGAAAAGTGTATATCATGGTTGCATGACTTACATTTTCATAAAAGATGAAAAGATGAACATGTTCTAACACATATTTAGTCAATTACATGTACACACAACAGTATAAATTTAATGAATTTTTTGCGACGTTTCAGGGGAAGCTGGGCTTCCCTTACAGTCTTAGGCAATTGTCTCTGATGTACAGTATATATTTAGGTTATATACCAAACTTACAAAAATGATTCAAAATAAACTAACTTGATATTACCTTGTAAATTAATTTTAATTGACTTTTTATTTGTCATATGTTTTTCTTTCAATTATGTTAGGGGAGCCTAAGCCTCACCTGCCTTTCACTGACGGCATGTCACTGTAAAGCAACCATCTGCACCCAATATGAAAGTGGCTAGAGCATTAAAGCACAGGGCAAAGCAGTGTTATAAATATGTGTGATGTTCTTCCATATTGCTGAGCCTTGCTGGCTGACTGCAATAGCCCAGCTTGGATTTGGCCCACATCTTGTCAAAGCCTTGTTGGAGGATTTATAGCATGCCCCCTAATACATGTTCCCTCTCCAATAAGCAAAGATAAATGTCCTTGTTTTGCTTCCTACCCTTTTTTTCATGTTGCATAAACACAACAGACAAACCCACACATACTGAAACCCTGGGTTTAAATTTTGAATTATGGAACCCCATACCAACATCATCTGATATCTCCAGACACCACTATTTAGTGGCAACCGAAAGCTTGTTCAAACCTGGATGTTGTTTCATAATACGTAGACTGAGAGTAGAAATGTGCTGTATTTTTATCTGGATGTAATGAAGCCACAAAAATCTTAACCCAACAAAGAGAAGCTGTGGGAAGCTGAATTAAAATACACTGTGTCGATAATGAGCTATCTAAATTCAGAGTTTATATTGCTCGGAATTACACAAAAGCGTGGCTCCAGGCAGCACTAGCTGAATTTCAGCAGCTTTTTCTGCTCGACTGCCTGATCATTCCCCATGTTAAACGGCGACACGGTCAGTTCTGGTGAAAGCGTTTGAGATGCTGAATGTATCTGCAGGGCAATATTTTTAGTTTAAACCAACATCTTTTCTGCATACTTGGTGGCTGTCAACATGTTGGCTGCAATCTGTCACTCTCCCGCATGTGCGTGGCCAAGCACACCTAAACACACTCGAATGCACAGCACGGGATGTTAGCTCTTTAAGCCCTGATTGCTGACAACTCCGAAGCACATACTAAGTGGATACACACACATTTAGACACACGCGCCGACTTAAAAAGGATGACTCGAGGGTGACAGCGGTTAAAGGAGAATGCACGTCCACGCTTTCCTGGAACGAATCTGTGGCTAAATAGAAAATGACAGGAGTAGCGGCTCTTCAAAGTTATCTGGAAAACAGCATTGCATACTAGCGCTACAAAGGCGGATCCTCCACTACATATGACATGAAAGAACTATTTTGAGTTCGACTTCATGAACTATGAGAGGTTTGCAACTTTCTTGCAGCCTGTTTCTTGCCGTTTCTTCAATCACGACCGCAGAAAGCAACAACAATCAGTCTTTAAAAACCCTTACTAGTATCCAACTACGTCAAGTGTCAACTAAATACATTTGGCCAGCAGACTCATTCACGCATTACTTTGTAAAAGTTTTAGAGTAAACTTTCTAACTTTTTATCTCTGATCTTAGTCCAAGACTTGAATCAGAGGACTTTGTTTATGCCTGAGGGAAATTGGTGAAATATACACAGGAATGTATGAATACACAAAAGTTAAATAGGTCAACTAGATTATAACTTGCATGAGAAATCTTAAATTAACTAAAAAGCCCACACCAAAACACAAATCAATAACTGTGCATGGTGCTCGGAGTTTTAGTCTATTAAAAAATTGTGAAATCACAACTTTGGAACCTTTGGAGTGGCTATTATTACTGCTTTTAGAAAGTTGATTTAAAAAATAAATATTAATTTCGAAAGTGATTTGTAACACAAATGTATATATATATATATGTACTAAGTATTTTCTTTCTCATTTTTCATTATGTTGTATCATATGACAGTCACAATGTAAACTTATTCGTTAGTTATCAGTAATTTTCCTTCCTACAAGCAAGGTCATACACCCACCGATGGAAGCTCACATATACAGTATAGCACTTCAGAGGATAGTGTGCACACATCACTCTAAAGTTGCTTGTTCAATAGATATAAGGTCAAAGCTTAAACTGGAGGTCAGGTCAAGGCCTGTGTGTTTTCATCACAGCTTGCCAGGCACCAACAGCCAGTTCTTACCTGTGTCAAATGGCACCAGGGATGACATCTTTATACACACGTTGTGTGTCAGGACAGTCAGGCCAAACTGACAGGTGTCACCTTGTTTTTCTCCTGTGCTACAGCCATGCTCAGTCTGCAGGGAGTTGATTAGCAAGAACCTGTTGCCACATTTACCCACGGCACAATGCCAAGCTCATAAGAGAATTGAGCAGACATGCTGCATCGGGGACAGTGGTACACCTAAAATTAGCTCAGCGATGAAGCGCGACTGCCAACAGCATGGCACATATTTATGACATCTGGGTGTCATTATCACATATCTGAGGGTTAGGGTATTTGTCATCTGTTCTGAAATTCTAATGAGCTAATTACAGCAGTATATTGAATTAGTGTGTTGATAAATCATATCAATGCTTCATTTGCATTGTTTTTATAGTTCATTTACCGGTAATACATACTGTATACTGATAATGTAATTAAAAGTAATCCAAAGGCATTATGGACTGATACAGGAAAAAAACAAACAAACGTTGCAACGAACAATTTGAGCGTTTCCATTTGTCTAAGTTTTCCGCTGTAGCACTGAATGTTCCATCACAAACTAAAATTGAATGGACATAGAAATAATGACAATACAACTATTTTATGTTTTCCCCTTCATTACAGGTAAAAAAAAAAAAAATTCACACTCATGTGCAATTTAATAGCACTACTGTATATGTCATATTATTTCGAACAAATTAAAGGGGAGCACAATGCAGTGATTTATGCTTGGGTATTTAAATAGGTTAAATAAAGAATTGTGGGATTTTTTTTTCAATGTATTTGATTATACATTTTAAATAACTATTATCTATTTTAAGTGAGAGTGAAATAAATTATCGTCTTGGAATGCACCAAAAAATTTCACTTTGAACAGGAATGCTATGCTACAAAATTATATTCAAGCCCGCACAAATGATACAACGCTTGATATCAGTCTTAGAAATGGTCTATAATGAAGGCATGATCAGCTCACTACAGTTCTGATGCAATACAGCTCTGTATATTTCAAACACTTTATTTACATCTGCAGAATCTAATGAAATTGAATTCAACAGTGGTATTTTAAAATGTGACAAAGATCACCCAAGCCCTGCTTAGCTATTAGATTTAACAATGTGAGTACAACTACGGTTATAGTTTTGCAGTGGTGTTGAACTCGACTCTACCATTTATTTTGAATTTGTCTGAATGACACCACCAAAATATTTAAACTGTTCCCAGTATTGTCTTGTATTATAATAATAATTGATATTATTATTATTGTAGGTCTCGCTATCATTATTTTAAATAAAAAATAACAGAACTTTAAATAAAACATTTTTAATGAGTACAGTGTATTTCACTTGGCAGGTGAACCCAAGAGAGCACTGTACCTATCATCAAGTAACGACTCATTTGAGGAGCAGTGAGGTGAAAGCGGAAAGAGCAAACATCATGCAGCAATTAGTAATCTGCATCACAAGGGCATCCCTGTATCAACATAGGCGCCATCGAGTTAGCGTCCCACAGCGCAATATAGCAATGGCTTCTTTAAATGCAGTACTAGTACTTATATATAGTATTTCCTACCTTTGGAGTGAGCTGCGCTCAAACCCAGAGCGACCACAGCCAACACACCGGCTGCTGCCAGCATCTTCGCGGCGAAGACCTCTTTTATCTTCTTCTTTGCTTTGTATCTTGAGCTCTTTTCCTCTTTCTTCCTCCTCTTTACGTACTCTTGTGGTCGGTCACTCCCCACACCCTCCGAGTAGTGCGGAACACGTCGCTGACTGGATGCAGGACAAGGCTCGCAAGCGTGTTGTAAAATGTAAAAGACGGATCCGCGGTGCACTGTGCGCGGCGGTGGAGAGGAAGCAAGTGGAGAGATTTCTGCTCAAACGGGACCAGGAGCTGATACTAGCCCGGGACTGTGCCGGTGTATACGTCACAGGGAGGAGAGAAATTAGTTTTTCCCCCACCTTTCGCCATGCAAAGCCATGCCTCCTTATCCTCCACCTTCATTACATCTGCTCACGCTTGTACACCTTACATTCAGTAAGAACTCTGACTTGTACTTGTTTTGTTCATTGTTATCGCAAAGAGAGCTACGCGTACAGCAGGAGAAACTCCACAATCGCACTTGAAAAAAAAATATAATGGGCTAATATTCCCAAACTCCATACTATCTGTGTCCAGTTGATTTTTATCGCAGCAGATCATACAGTTTGTAGGGTTTTTTTCCACCTCACCTCTAAGTGCCGTTATTTGGCAGTTTTTTCATTGTTTTGGCTCTAAACCTTATTTGAATTATTTTGTGAGGGCAGAATGCAAAACTGGTCTCGGGTTTTCTCTATCAAGTTTTTGAACCACAAAATCCACGTTTTCTCCTTTAATATAAATAAATAAATAAATATATATATATATATATATATACACACACTTTGTGTGTATATACACTTATACACACAAAGTGGGGCAAATAAGTATTTAGTCAACCTCTAATTGTGCAAGTTCTCCCACTTGAACATATTAGAGAGGCCTGTAATTGTCAACATGGGTAAACCTCAACCACAAAATCACATTGTTTGATTTTTAAAGAATTTATTTGCAAATCATGGTGGAAAATAAGTATTTGCTCTATACCAAAAGTTCATCTCAATACTTTATGTACCCGTTGTTGGCAATAACGGAGTTCAAACGTTTTCTGTAACTCTTCACAAGCTTTTCACACACTGTTGCTGGTATTTTGGCCCATTCCTCCATGCAGATCTCCTCTAGAGCAGTGATGTTTAAGGGCTGTCGTTGGGCAACAATCTGCTATGGCAGCATATAGAAATATTCTTCTGTCAAACACAACAGTTCTTTTGGCTTAAAATGTAGCAATTTATTTTAAAGAGGGGTGCAAGAGCAGAAACTCTTTTTTCAGTCTTGTCTGTGTTTTACCATATAAATGTACAATCAGAGGTGGGTAGAGAAGCCCAAATTTTTACTCAAGTAAAAGTACCGTTACTTCAAAATATTACTGAAGTAAAAGCAGTCCAAAAAATGTACTCAACTACAAGTAGAAAATTATTTGGTGAAAAGAATACTCAAGAATACTCAAGTCATGAGTGATATTGTGCGTAACTGCTTATATTTTTGTTGGATTTTTTTTTTTTTTTTTTTTTTAAATAACAGTGTTTTTTTTTTTCTGGGCACAAACTTATCTATATGGACGGTTGTTAAAATGATACTGTACAATAACCCATTACATAACCACATTAAGCCAAAGAAATACCAAAAATAAATAATTGAGTTCCGACGAGAGAAAATAAATTACATACATCAAGCATCAGTCATCATCAATCAAGTGTCCAAAGGGCATGACTGACTTCTGGTGGAGAAAATAATTCCAAGTTTGAATAGTGAAGAGTTCCTTCATGATTACTATTTTGAAATTAAAAGGATCATATCTCCACTTTTCTGTGGTCAATTAGTGTCAAATAAAAACTGGGGGAGAGGTTAAAATCTGCGCTTTCGAGTCATGTGGAGACCAGCGCTCTATATCAAATACTTGCTGCTCATGCTTTAAAGATGCCACAGGACTGAACAGGTCTGCGTGAAAATAGAACGGCAAGCTTGCGTCTGATTGGTATAATGGAGTCATATGATTATTGTTGCGACGTTTCATTGGTAAAATCTGCAGAGCTACTCCGGTAATACACCAGGCACGTCTCTACTCTCTGCATCGCTGGCAAAAAAATAAATAAATAAATAATCAGTCTAATATGAAGAATAAAGAAGGAAAATTTAACGACTTGTATAGCCCAAAGTAGCAGAGTAATACCCCTTTCCCACTGGCCAAAAAACCCATGTCAAACCCCTAACAATCGACCTTTAGTGGCAGTGGGAAAGGTGCAGCGACCCGCCTCGACCCGTGTCAATCAACCCGCCAAGCGACCCACGTCATGCAGTGTGAAAGTGAAACCCCGGGTCAACAGTCAACACCCTAATCTACGTGGTGACGTAGGCTCTTACGTGATGCGTCATAACAACGTGCCAGGCGCCTCCCATTTAACACGCCCCACAAACATAGTTACGTCGATGCTCATAACAAAACTAGTAGAAGAAGAAGAATTCACGTCGCCTACGTTGCTTTAGCACAAGCAGAGTGTTGATTATCTGCTGCATTTCGATCATTTTGAGGGAAGTAAAAAGCATGAAAACAGACAACACAAACGGAAAGGAGGCTTCCATGTTGCTCTGCATTGTTTACTTCCTTGAACTGAATGAATTCGGTCGCACTTGTTGACGTGCATTTTAGCGTTGTGACGTCACGTAACCTTATGCACGGCTGAGGAGGGGTGGGGGGTTAGACGGGTGAAGAAAAAAAAAGACACAGCTTTTTTTTTTTTGTCCATGGGAAAGGTGCCAAATGCCAATTGCTAGTGGGTTGCATCGGCTTGGAAAAAACGCGCGTTGACCCACTAGTTTCAGTGGGAAAGGGGCATAGGAGTAGTGTTTTTTTTTTTTCCCCACAAATCTACTCATCTGAAAAGCAAAAAGTATAACTAAGTAAAATTACTCTTAGAAGTACATTTTTCTCAAAAAGTTACTCAAATAAATGTAACGGAGTACATGTAACGTGTTACTACCCACCTCTGTGTACAATATATTGTATACAAAATGTACACAGTACATTTGAATGATAAAAAAAGGCCCAATAATATTCTAAAACTATATTTAATAAGGTTTCAACATACACTTCACCATCAGTTGATAAGACAGCCCCTACTGACAATGTGCCATGCCTTCCCGTAGGGGGCCCACCCAGGCAGAACGTTGAGTTGGCTTTCACTGTGAACTCAAGCCCACGCTGCGTTCTAACCCCGGATTTAGGTGGAAACGTTTTACTGCATACAAGCAGGAAGGAGTGTCTCAAGAGTGATTTGGTCGCGGATTCAAGGTAATTATTACATTAAATAGGACCATGCATGCACTTTCAACTTAAAAAGCTCTTTGTTTTGTGACAGCTACCACGTTGAATCACACGATAGCATAATTTTAGTTTGAAATATTTACGTAAAATTTATTCTAACTTCCCGTTTGTTTGTTTTTTTTTTTGCTTTCGATCAAGAATCTAAACTGTTCTATGTTTATATTCATCGAAATTCCGGGATGTACGCATTTATTTACGATAATTTTCACCTTAAAAAGCTCTTTGTAATCATAGCCGCTATGTTGTATCTGTACACAGTAGCATAACTTTACATTCAAATGATCAGGTAGTTTTCGTCCAAATGCCTGTTTTTTGGCAAAAATGTATGAATTTAAACATTTCTGCCTCCATACAAAAAAAAATAATTATTTTGTGCAACATTTCATTTTAAAATGACGAGGGCCAGATAGCCAGTATTGTGTCAAATTTTGCACCCAATCACAAATTTGCGGTTCTGCAAATGCACGTAATGTTAAAAATGGCCACGAATGCAGCGGGTCCAAAGTAAACACTACAAACTGTCTTTGAAGAAAGGAATTGAATTTACGTTTGATCATGGACGGACATGTAAAAAAAGTTCCCCTCAGACACATCCATGTTAGCTGCACACAACAACTGCATGGCGTTCTCTCTGTTAACTGTTAATTTACATTAATTTACATCATTTTCGTGTTGCACATGTATGTTAATGATGTAACTTGTTTATCTAACACCTTTGGATAACATTCAGAATCAAATTGAATGTAAATGCCACAAAAGCTCTGAGAGCAAAATATTATAAGGCTGAGAAATTTGATAGAAGTCCGGCAAGACATGCTGAGGCAACAGCAATATCGGAATTCAACCTAAACAAGTTGTGATTGTATATAGAAAAATACAAATTTTACTTTTTGAGTAAAATTAAGACGTTTCTGCATGCTTTGTGATTTATTAGCTGTTGAAAACTAAAAATAAAAAATATAATAAGTTGCTATTTTGGGCAAAAACTCATATGATATGTTAAATATTGACATTGATCCTGAAAATATAGGTGATTAGAAAGTGTAAAAAAAAAAATTTATCTGGATTTTATTAGGGAACAAATTTGAATTTGCTAATGGAGACTCATATATGCCTAAGGGAGGTGTGTGTTTTGGTTTTAGGTCGCTAGCGGCTTTGGTTTTGAAAATGTATGAATTTTAAGTTTTTGAAAATAGGATCGGCCCCGTGTCCCGTCAACTGATAGTGAAGTCAATGGGTTCAAAATGGGGACAAATAGGGACGGGCCATCAGGTCGAAGAGGTTGTAGGCGTGTCCGCTGACTTTACTCAAAAACCAGACCTCACCCAAGTGACAAAAGTCAACTTGTTACCATTGCTTGTATGGATGATACTTTGTTTAGATGGTTCCCATGTCTACAGAATCCATCTACCAAGCCTGCAAGACTTTAAGAACACGAGGAGAAGCATCTCTCCCATCAGTGGGGTTTAGCGAAAGAGAAACAACCAGCTGGCAGCGGCCCAGGAAGCCCAGTGTTATGGAACCATGTACTGTAAAATGTTTACTTGCCTCATCATATTCTCACACATACACAGCCATGTGATGGATAACCTAATTTGAGATCACATGTCAATGAATCTCAGCATTATGGAAATTGAAAGTAATGGGCCGCAGACAACAATAGTGAGTGGGCTGACTCAGTTTTTGTCATTTTGCAGTAGTTTTATTATTGTCGCCTAATAGATGGGACTAAATGATTAGTGCAGTAGTCCTATACATTGGTGGCCAAAATATTTTAAAAATGTCATAAAAAAGTGAAGTTTCTATTATTTTGGGGGTAAAAACATTTATCCATTAACATTAGGGGGGAAAAATCATCTTAAACTCAAGTATACTTCATCAATGGTCCATAAACAGCTTTATTTTCGATAACATGTCCGATGTGTCTGGTCTTGGAATCTGCCAGGTTTTTTACACATAATTTATCAACATCATTGCACCAAAGAGTACTAATTACAGCTTTAAGCACACCCTATTTAGGTGGATGGCTACTGGACACCTTCTTTATAATTGTCCACAAGATTTCATTTGGGTTGAGATCTGGTGAATTCCTGGGCCACTCCAGAATTTCGACCCCTTTTTATTAGAACTGCCTTGTGGCAATGCACAAAATATTTTTGAAACACTTCACAAGCGTGAAAATCCATAAAATGCACTCTAGATGATAGTCACAAATGTGTGAATTCCAGCATTGTTCTTGAAAGATGCCTCTTCTCAGTTCATTTTGTACTTGCGTAACTAAAAAAAAAAACTCCCAAAATTAACTTATAACTTAACAACTATAGTTCTGAGTGGCTCAATTTGCGAGGTTCCTTCAGAAATTAATGACATATTTCAGGTTTGTGATTTGCCATCGAGAGCCACCCAATACGCAGTGGGCTTATCAGGTCCCTGAGCCCTGGGTTTTTCATATGCATATGGGGTCATCCAGACAATATCATGCTTCTGAGGCTCATGGCCAAATATGACTGGAGCGGATATGGGCCAGATGTACACCAAATTTAGGCCCAATTTCATGAAACGGACCCGCCCCAGTGTTTGTTTGAACAATGGGCCTCACTCACTATGGCTTCACTTGCCGGATAAGCAAACAGTTTTGTGCCAGAACTGGTCCAAAGTAGCAAACACAACATTATTGTATGGCCTGGATACAGCACACATGTTACCCAATCTGGGCCAGATGTAGTCCAGATTCCCAGATATGAATCCATAGAGTTTGGCCCATTGTTCAAATAGACACTGGGGCAGATTCATTTTATGAAATTGGGTCGAAATTTGCAGTACATCTGGCCCATGTCCACTCCAGTGATATTTTGCTATGTGGGTAACGTTAACACGCGAATGAATAACTTGTTTAACAGTCAAGCAGTGACATTTTTTTTTTTTTTTAAATAATTTTATTGTCATCATCATCGGTATCACTGACAATCATTGACAATTACAAAATGTGATATGATTTGCCCGAAGGAACCGAAGAAGAAGACAAAGGCGGACGGGAGGAAGCATACGCTTATCAGTTTCCCGTCCCCCAACTAAAGATTGTATTCAGACATGGTACATACATCAGATGGCCACAAAACTGTACAATAAAACAATCTACAATCTGGGTTTAGTAACTCAGCGTCCAGTCAAGCAGCTCGATTAATTTCAGGGCGTACAAGGTTATGGCTTTCTCATGTCCCTGACATTTTTGCATCTGTTTGCTGTGGGAACATTTTGTTGTGGCTATGTGTGTGGCAAAAGTGATTATGTGTTATCACAGCTGGTGTGAGTAGCGACTCAAAATGCTTTTCTTATAAGTGTCTTAAAAAGATACATTGCTAAGGTGTTGTAAGACAAGGCCCCAAAGCCTTATATAAAGGAATGTTGTTTTTAACCTCATCAACTGACATCAAGCTGCAAGGTAACATAAATGGGAATGTGTTGTTTTCAACCTTACCAAGCTGACTCCCAAAACATCGGCAACCATACCAAGATGACTCCCAAAACATCGGCAACCTTACCAAGCTGACTCCCAAAACATCGGCAACCTTATCAAGCTGACTCCCAAAACATCGGAATGTGAACATAACATGTTTTTCTCGTCAACCGTGTGAAACATCTAATCGCACTCGAACGGGAGGGGAAGTTACGGGGCGCGGTACTTGCTATAAAGAAGCGACGGAGACAAGTACAATCAGAGTCTGCTGTGGGTTTACGCGCGGACGCCCAGCCTTGGTATTTCTTCGCTCACTATTACTGAGGACGCCCGGCTCTCCGTCCTTCCAGCACACGGTAATGAGATTTATGTTATTGCATGTAATCTATGAGCTGAAATACAATTGTTGCTTGTTTGCTTGTACGCTTTATACTGTGGGTTAAATAAAATGTGCCGCTTGTTTAACGCAGTGAAGTGTTATTGTTTGCTGTCCATGTAAGTCGCCGACGATCCGCGATCCTGAAGTTAATAATAAGTCATAGCAATTGATTATGAGTTGTGACTATTATATTATTTGATACTGTAATTGATTATAAGCAGTGTCTACTCAGAGAATGGTTGTCTGATTGGATATAACAGACAAATTAACCCATTGTAGCCTGGTGATTGGGTATCAGCCTCGCTACTATTCATTTTCATTGATACTGTGATTGATCATAAGCAGTATCAGAATTGTTTCAAAACAGGTGTACATGGTGGCAACAATTGGCGCACACAAAGATCACTGTAACAATTTCATCAGACATGAATGTATGAGGATTAACGTCTCCACAGCGAAAAACATGCTTATTATTAGTTTTTTACAGTATCTTTTCCATATACTCAGTAAACTAGACATTTGAATCAGGAGCTCGGTAGACACAGCAGATAAATAATGTGTTCAAGATTCTTGTAGAGACTCCTGCCGTTGATAAGTTTCAGCTTACCGTCCAAATCCACGAGTTGTTATACTGGTCCGCTGTGGAGTATTTACAGTTATCCAGCTATTGTAGAAGTTGTGGTCCAGAAGTGTGGTTTCAGATGTCATCATTTATTTTCGTCAGCTGGTCAAGACTCGTAATAGCTTTAATCTTCATATCTTGCATCTTGACAATTATCCTGCAATCCGAGACCCAGGTGTTGGCTGTTTTCCCAGCTTTCTTGAGTTTACGTGCTTTTCTTGCAATTTCGGCATTTCGGTGAGTCAAGTTGTCATTCAAAAAAATATTCGACCCTTTCAGGTGGTGGCGCTGGTTAAGCAGGGCAGTCTTGGTCTTGTGGTCTGCCAGCTTCATGAGCACCGTCGCCGAAAGCAGCGACGGATGTCCAGCGGTTCCATATTTATTCCATACTCTTTCAGCTTAGCAATTGCTAGTTGCGCCACTCTGTCACCTGGGCTAGGCGTCATTTGTAATCCAGAAATGATGAGCTCATTTGCGCGTCGGCACTGGTCGAGATCGTCAGCCAAAATTTCCAGCCTCTTGATGCAAACATCTCTCTTCTCGACCGCCTGCTTGAGTTTCTCGTTTTCAGCGCGAATTAACTGGAGCTCTCTGACGATTTCTTGATTCTGGTTTTGAATCAAGCCAGTCAAGGAGACCTCCAACTTCTGTATGGAGGATTTTATTTCATCCAGGTCTCCAGGTTTCAAATTCTTTGGAGCCATACTGGGAGTCGAGCTTGCTGGCCCTGAGCGCTTATCGGTTAAGACAAGAGAGTGCTTCAGGAGCTCAGAGAGTGCATCTGTACACGGTGAAGGCTGGAACAAGAATAATTTCAAATGACCGTTCAATGACTTCAAAATGCAATTATGACTTTGAATAAAGCATTTACCATAAAAATTTGGTGTCTGCCGAGATGCTGTGTCCTGACTCCTGTGTGTTCTTCTGTTTGGTGTCGCAGGGTGAGCACTGCCAGGATGTCACACGGTCTTCCCCGGAACAGTACATAACCTATCATTTGGACTGTCAGATTGGGAATCTGTGCCGCATCTAGCGCACTGACATTCAGCGGGCGTGATTGCTATGTGGATCTTATGAGCTGAGGCCAGATCTGGCACAAAGTCATCTGCTATTGGGGTATAGACATGTGTTATTTACCATGGTTAAAGATTAAATCACTGAATCTGTAGATTCTAAATGGTCATATCTTTGATGTGAACATTAACACATTGTCTGTCTTCAGGGTCAACTGAGTCAGTCTAAGGTGCCAGCTGGATTACGTGCTAGCTCGTCTGTGTTCATGACCCTAATGAGGAAAATGGCAGCAGAAAATGTATGGAAAGATGATTCTGATTATTCTGAATTGTGCATTAATGTTTTTGTCTACTAATGGAATTATATTAAAAATATTTTAAAAGGTGCAGTTCTCAGCAGTTCAATAACACTGCTAACACTATAAACTGAGCTTTCTCTAAAAATATCTTTTAGACGGGAAAACCTTTCAATAAAAAAAAAGGAAACGTAGAACCCTATAATTAACATTCAGTTCTTGTACTCAGATTATTTAGCCTAGCATCTTGTTATATAATGGAATGAACCTTAGAACGCTCTCTACGTTTAGACCATGTCATTGCTTTCTAAGGTATGCAATCACATTAATAAATGATGACGTTTTCAACATTAAATGTGTGCGTAGGCTTGTATTGGCATGCGTGTGGGAGTATCAGCACAACCCAACCTCACTCAGAAGGATTAATAATACATTACATTTCTCAACTTTCATGAGCAGCCTTAAAAATACTTTGCTCTCAGCAGGTGAAGAATTATTATCGTAGAGAGAGGTGTTTACCAAACTCATTTATAGTGGAAGAGAACAATAAATACAGAAATTCTATATAAAATATATAATAAGATGAAGAATTCATGGTTACTTAGATTTTGTAAAAATACAATACCACAGCAATGGGGAAATACATACCTGGATTACTATACCTGTATTTTGTTACAAGTTTTAAATACATACAATATTTACACACACAAATAGGAGAATGTGTTTTTCTAGAGTTTTATAGTTAGATTATCTTTATTATTATGACACTACCTAATATATAATATATATTAGGGCACTACCTAATATATAACTAATATATCCAATATTTGGATTCATTAGCAAAGAAACATTATATCGCCTCGTTTTCTTGTGTAAAAGTAAATCCGTTAAATTCCACCTTTTTATTATAATAAACGGCTGCAGAGCACTAAGGTTTTAATGAGTCACATACTGTAGGTGATGTAGTCTCACTGCTGCTGCACATATTACATATTTTAAATGATTTGCTACATTTATGAGTTATAGTAAATACAGCAGTATTAGTCTATTTCTTACACTTTACTGATCTCAGAGGAGAATCTCCTGTAATATTCTCTTTACATATGAGGAGATAACAGTCAGGTGGTGCATTACGTCTCATAAGGGCACTAATCACAGAAATCTATAAGTTTTTATGATGACATCGCCACTGAGAAAGGCTAATCAAGTCCTATAAATTCAATTATTTTTAGATTCTTTTTGAAGCAATCTATCACTCATTTAAAACAGGTGAATGAGCCCAATGTGGGTTGATTCATCTGCTTTCTTTTTTTTTGTTTTTTTTGCCACACTCCGTCAATTGTTTGTTGTCGAAATCTCATACTAAGACGTGCATTGTTGAAGCTTTTAGACATGTGACCAGGCATCTTTTTTAGGCATATCTTGTATATCCATTCACTTTCAACATTCGAGGGAAAGGCAGACTACACCTTAAACTGGTTGCCAGTCAGTCGTAGAGCACACAAAAATACAAACAACCATTCACACTCACAATCACACGGTCACTGGTTGTAAATTGATCCCACCATGCGTGCAATGACGTCAGGCGAATGTAGCATATTGTAAAATTCAAAATTTTTATCTTATTGAGTACTGTATTTGGTGTTTAAAACGTCATTGTACACAAATTCTGAAAAAATTACACAGGAAACTAAGGTGCCGTTTACATGCTGTAGCTCAGAGAAAAAGACACATTTAATGTCTGCATTTAAATAGTTCCGTCTTGAGTCCGTCTCCATTTGAAAGATGTCGCAATTCCGCATGAAAATGATGCAGTATTCATACCAGGACAGGGGCAGTGCAGTTCTACAAGGCGACAGCCAATGATGCACTTCCTGGACAACTGCCTCCTCAGCCCGGAAAACAACATACTCGCCCACTCGAAGTAATGGTGTCCACGCGTTTTTTTTCTTTTGCTTCAAAAGGCACAGAAACACAAACATAAAACATATTTACATTAAAAATTATAAAAACAAGTAAATTAAAGCTAAAGTTCCTCCATATTTGCTGTTTTGAATGTTTAGTAGCAGCAACTGCGCAGGCCCAAAGTGACGTGTGCGAGTGTTGACGTCATCAGAGCAAGAGCATTCCATTCATATGGTTGCTGAGCAATCCCCTCAGTCGAATTGTTCTGCCTTGAAAACCGGAATCAAAATTTTGCCTCTTCACCCTCTGTTTTTGCTGTCACCGTGTAAAGGCGAAGCCATGCCGCAACACAATTGTTGCGCCTTGGTGTCGCAGCGTCACCGTGTAAATGGCCCTTATGTCTTTTCATATTTTGGCATCAATAAAAGAATGATTGCAGTTTTACTCAATAAATTAGCTAGTATGCTTCAAAGGCTTGGTAACTACCTCTTCATTAATACCACTACCACTTCGATAATCTTCACCCACCTCAGCACACACGCTTCCTCACATTTTGCAGAGTTTTCCACCCAATTTTGCCTCAAGCAGAGCAGATTGTTTTCTCAAGCTCTAAGGTTGTGTTCAGACTGCAGGCATATCTGATTCCAATCAGATTCCTCCTCATATCTGATTACCAGGGCTGATTGTTCACACTATTTTTAGCAAGTGTCCAAATCAGATTTGGGCCTATTCAGAAAGGGCCACATTATTGACATGCTTGAAAAGTTTGCCATGACAACGAAGGCGTCATCCAGCATAAAGTGACGTCACAGACAGTCAGAACCTACATTATCTGAGCGGTTCGGACTGAGAAGCAGCTTGTCCATATCGGATATGAAAATTCCTCCCGTATGTGCTTCAATCCATCTAGCAAAAATCTGATTTTTTGTGCTTTATGAACGTTCAGACTACATAAGAGCCATCCAGTTTCAATCTGGATGGGCTAAAAATCAGATTTTGGCTGCCTCTGTCTGAAGGCCCAACAGGTCACTGGGCTTAGTGGCAATCACCTTGCTTCTGCAATAGCGCCACGGAAAGAAAGTCAAGTGTGAGGTCAGAGGAGCATGGAGCCCACTTGAGGGAACTGGAATGAGTTCTAAAATAATTCAACAATGAGGCTATTTAAAGTTGTATGATGAAATACACCCAGTTCACTTCACCCCCCCCCCCTCCAAAATTATAAACACTGCATTGGAAGTTTTTTTTTCTTTAAGTCCATCTACAATTTTGATTGGATGATAAACGTTTTGGCAATGTTGTTTTAGCATTTATCAGCTATTCCAAATTTTGGATCAAGGAAACCGTGTACCAAATTCCAGACACTGCCTAACAGTTGAGTTAGTTTTGGCTGCATTGCATAGCGGTTTATAGGCATTTTACACAACCTCTGTGGATGGCTGGGAAATTAAATCAACTTCACTATACAGGACATGTCAAAGTCGTGTGCTCCTCTGCTTTCACTGCTGAAATTGGTCCTCTTGTCGACTTGTTCTCCCGGTCGCCATCTCTGAACCCTCGTCTTCAATCTTTAGAACCTTCCTCAGCCCCCCTCAGAAATCCCGCTAACAGAAAATGTCATTCTTTTCAAGAGATCACCAGTCACCATTTCTATTTGGTCCATCTTTCTTCGTGAATCTCGTTTTGCAGCCGCTTTTTCCTGCAGTTGACACATGGCCTAATCCCCCCCATTGTCACTGCATCCACATCTCTCTATCAGCCCCTCTTCAACCCTACATTCTAGTTAGTGTGTGTGACAAAGTGCAGTGACTCAGGATACTCCCACTGACAGCTGGCCGAGGCTGAAGGGAGAGAGGTCGGATGAAAGGAGGGAGAAAGACGCAGAGACATTATCCACCTGGTGTTTGCCCCCAGCTCTCCTAGAGGAAGTGTGGGTGGTGCCACTTTGGTGCTCTCTGCATTATGAAGAGGTATGAAAACCCATTGCTTAACAACATGAAAACACTATTCTAAATATATACAGTACATAAATATACTATTGATTTACAGTTTTTTTACCAACACCTTTACTTCCACTCTTCCTGTAAAACCTTCTGTGATATGATGGAGTATGTCTCTCAGATTGTACGACCATTCATCTGGTAGGACATTTGTTATGTTAAATTTCTCTGATGTTGGACCAGGAGAGGGTTTCCTGGCTCGCAAACCTGGCTGTATTCCATCCTAAAGTGGTTTGCTTGACTTGAGATCAGCATTTAAGGCAAATTCTAGTTCTCAGCATAGGAGCAAAGTCAAGACAGAATCTTAAATCGTTTGGGGGGGCATGAGACCCCTATATGGGACAGAGTGGGTATATTTTGGTGCCCCAGTGATTAGTTCCACAAGGCTCGCCACAGAGATTCTGCACCTTGGACAGCGACCTCACTGTGAACACCACGGAAAGCACAAGAATCATTAGCACCCTGGAAAGCGACTCTCCAGAGAGGTGACCACCAAACCAGCAAATAATTGTGTGATATGGCCACATATGTTCTGTAGTCACCAATCAAGGGGCTCTTCCCAGTGTATAAAAGGAGGGAGAAAATCACAACGCGAGGCCCTGAGACGTCAGCATGCGGGAGCGTTTGATGGTAGCTAAGACGCTTCTACTCACTATTTTGAATCCCTGATTGGGAACCTGTTCTAACATTATTTTTTTTCTCTCCAGGAGTAATGAGCAATCCTGTAAGTGGCATTCTGAGGCGAGGAAGTTTTTGTTTGTTTTGTTTTTCTCATTTGGTATTGATTTAATAAAAAAAAAAGGGGCGTAAGCGTCCAAGCTATCTGGATCCCATCCTGCCTGTCCATCCTTCCAACCCCGACTGTTTACAATATGTAAATGACACTGTTGGGCCATGCAATGTCATTGTCGACTCTCCCCTACGCACATCCTAATTTTGGTGCATAATTTACAGTATATTTTTAATAATATTGCTTTATGTCATGTAACTTACGTTTACATACTGTATAGTATCTCCATATTTTATGACATTACCCACGTTCTTTTGTTGTCACTGTCTCCCCAGTTAGATAGCAGTCGCCTTTCATGTCAAGCAAGCCTTGCTTCTCCCAAGCCTCTAAACCAGGGTTGGGGAACCTTTGTGGCTAACGGCGGTAACACACTAGAAACGTCAACGATCCCGCCGCGATAACGCTGTGAAACGCGGCCGTTAAAGTCAATCAGTCAATGAACACCAGGCACAGTGCGGCCGCGTGTTGGACGCGTCCCAGAAGCACTCAACAAGTCGCACGCGAAAAGAACAGCAGAGTTTGTTTTTTGACGCGAGAGGCGGCCCCCCTGCGTCAATACTACTAGGTAGGATCTGGCAGGCCGGAAGTCACTCGTGTAAAAATACGGTGTATCCGGTCGATTTTCAAAATATTATGCAATCGTAACTTACTATATGAATAAAATAAATTGAAATGAGCTAAAACACCTGTAATGAATACAAATAATACACAAATCCTGCTACACAATTAAATTTATGAATTTCTGCGTGGTGCTTTAACTTGAGAAAAAACATCAATAAAGCTTAGAAAAATGTTCATAAGAAAAAAAAATGATTGAGGCATTTAATTTGTAAAATACGTTAAAATCTTTGTCATTGGGATTGCTTTTTGCTTTAGCACATGACTTGTTTTTCCTTCTTTCTTTCAAAAAGAAAGCTGGCCAATACGCGGGGTCTGAAAGGCAAAGTGTTGTTGTTTTATTACCTTTAAATACCCGCTATTCTCGCGCGATCTTGGAATCCTCGCGTGAACCGATCGAGCCACTCCACAGACGCGCTGCTCGTGAAACGCGTCCTATGGAAATTGACGCCGAGTGCGTTATCGCAGCGGGATCGTTGACGCGACGTTGACGTTTCTAGTGTGTTACCGGCATTAGGATGAGTCTCTTTTCATGTTCACAAAGAAGCGCCACAAATCCTCTGTTTTATCCCCACACTGAAACAAGTTTATCCATCAGTAGATTTTTTTTCTTTAGCAAACTCAGTCAAGGACTTGAATAAATCCTCCTCTCGTGTTGTCCCGCTTATCATCAAAACCTTGCAGTCACGCTGAACTTGGATAAATTGCTTACGTCTGTTGACTCATCCAAAGTGAGAGAAAAAAACGGTGACGCATATATGTCGTTCACTTGCGTTGCCTCAGTTTGATTTGATATTATAATGGTACAATCGTGAAAAGTTCTTGCCAACAGAGGCATGTCTTTTATCCGTTATCTTGTCTTTATCCTGTCCATTCCTGCTGAAAAGTACAATACTCCTTGTCTGTTTTTTCTTTTTGCCATCTTCTCAAAAGAGTTTCGAAAATTAGCTGACAACGCGGAAAACGAAACTGAAAACAAGGGAAGTTTACTTCCTGATCTCACACAAATGTGCACATCGGCCACTATTTTCGACAGCAAAGTACGGCAACTCCACATGAACAGTGTCTCTGCCTCACCTGCGTTGCCTATCTGATTGATTGATAGATAGATAAATAGATAGATACAACGACATGTTTGTTTGCCACTTTCCCACTAAAATTACTGCGAAACAGCTTTCTAGTTGCCGGTGACCGTCGCCGTTTCGCGCAATGCACAAAGGAGTGTAACAATTTTTTTTTTTTTAATAATCAAAGATTTGTCTGCGAGCCAGATGCAGCTGTCAAAACAGCCAGATCTGGCTCGCGAGCCATAGGTTCCCAACCTATGCTCTAAACCTATTGCCTTGTTCATATAGCAGTACAGTGAAATCAGTTATCAATTGATACAATAGGTGTACATTGAAAACAGCTATCAACTGATCCCAAAGTTTTAATGACTGACGAATGTCTTTTGCTTGGAAAAAACTGCTTTTCATTATGTTGAATGGCTTCTGACTGTAGTAACCAGTAACCATAGTGAACCAAACATTCAACTTTAAGTACAGCGTTCGACTCCAATTCTCCACACCACCATTATTTATCTGATAACATATTAAAAACCTAAAAATTGCAAATAAAATACGTCGTACTAACAAAAGATGCTTTTAATTCAAACTATCACCTGGGCATTCGTAGCTGTTGCTTTTGGAAGTAGCAAATAAATTCAGCTATACGCCAACAAGTCAGATTTATCCTCACATTTTTTCTAATGTGTCTGCATCGCAAGTGAATATTCAGTGGCCTAAAGGCCTCTTTATACTCGAGTTTGTGTGGGCAACAATGGCCGCATTGCATCACATGACCGTCGCATTGTCTCACGGAGCACCTCTGCGGCACTTGTGCAACACATGCTGCACACACAGCACAAATTGTCACTGAACGGGTAATGCCGTGGAGATCATTTGTCATGATTGGGCCATTTCTTCACACATTGCGATGACATATTCATCTCTCACAGTCTCGGTTCCTAAATACCGCTATCTTTAAAAAAACAAGCTTAGAGCAAGTACAATATGTTTATATTTGTGATGCGGGCAGTAAACACTAAGATGCACAAATGTCAGAAAACCATGTTGATGACCCCTAAATGCAGTGTCAGCAAAAAGATTAACTTCCAAGGCAGGGCAAGGCAAGGCAAGGCAAATTTATTTATATAGCACAATTCAACTTGCCTGGCTCTGCCAAACTATTCTCCCTGTATTTTTCAAACACTGAGAGAAATAGTCTGGGAACCATCCCATTAACGGCCTTTTCGAGCAGGTACAAAATCAATCGACAAATCAGATTCGTTTATTTGCGTGACGTGTTCTTAACGAGCAGCGTCACTCTTGCGCGTCAAAAGTCGTCTCCACAACACAGATGGTCAACGGGATAACCGAGAACCTGTTCCAATCCGCGGTAAATTCTGTTTTAAATTACCAAAAACACATCGACATGAGTCATTGACAATAGTCTGTCTCGCGCTAGCCATGTTGAATAAACTCCGCTCTCTTCGTATGTTTACTTCCGCGCGCAAGTCCCTCGTGCTTCCGTCGTCAGTGAATAACGTCACATCTGCCCGTCGCTGATTGGTCCACTCCGCTGTCTGTTTGCTGTGAATTGCTCCGCCCTGGAAATTGTATCCGTGGGAATGGTGGCCAGACTCAATAGCTGGAACAGCGTTGAGTCTGGTGTACCAGGCAACAATTCAACACAAGGCAATTCAAAAATCACATTAAAATCAATAGAACATTAAAAAAAGAGAGAGAATCGAAATAGGAAATAAAATGATACATAAAAATTGCATTTAATCACAAATAATAAATAAATAAATAATAAAACAAATACTACTACTACTGCTAATAATTGAAATCAGCAATGGAGATTAGGATAGAAAGCAAATAGAATGAAATATATAGACAGTGATGGATATGCGGTGCTAAACAAAAGCGTTTTTAGCCCTAATTTAAAGGAGGTAACATTTTGAGCATACTTCAGACCTTCAAGTAACTTGTTCCAGAGGTGAGGAGCATAATAACTAAATGCTGCCTCACCCTGCTTGGTTCTTGTTCTTGGAACATACAGGAGACCGGTTCCAGACGACCTTATGGGTCTAGATGTTTCATAGGAATCTAACAAATCAAGCATGTATTTTGGTCCAAGGCCATTAAGTGTTTTGTAGACGAGCAGTAGTATTATATAGTCTATCCTTTGTCTCACTGGAAGCCAGTGTAACGATTTCAAAACCGGTGTAATGTGGTCCAGTTTCCTTGTATTTGTGAGGACTCTGGCTGCAGCATTCTGTGCTAGCTGCAGCTTCCTGACTGATTTTTTATCAAGACCTGTAAATATACCGTTGCAATAGTCCAGTTTTTCCATGTCTTGTTAAATCAGAAGCCCCTTAATTCTGGCTACATTTTTTTCGGTGGTAAAAAGCAGATTTAGTGACGGACTTAAGATGGCTATCAAATTTTAGGTCTGAGCAATAATTACGCGAAGGTTTCTGACTTGATTTGTAGCTGTAAGTGACATTCTTCTAAGGTGCCTGCTTATCTTTGACCTTTCCTTTTTTGGACCAAAAATGATCACTTCTGTCACATTTAACTGGAGAAAATTATGGCACATCCATTCATTGACTTGATTAATGCATTTACTCAGGGAGACTAAGGGAGTATAATAATGTGGGGACACAGAAATGTAGAGTTGTGTTGTGTGTCATCTGCGTAGATGTGATAGGAGATGTCATACTGTTCCATAATCTGAGCTAGGGAAAGCATATAGATGTTAAATAAGAGTGGTCCAAGAATTGACCCATGAGGGACTCCACACGTGAATTTGGTTCGTTCTGACTGATGGTTTCCGATTGACACAAAGAAATCCCTATCATGTAAATAAGATGTGAACCACTTCCAAGATATATTCTCAGTTAGAAGCTTAGCCCATGCTCGAAAATACAGGCTTCCCAGCTGTGTGTGTGTTTTTCGGTCTTACCTTGTGGAGAAGTAGACATCGTTTTTTTGCGTCACGCTTATAAATATCCAATGCACCTGAGATTTCGCATGTTCATCCAATTTACTGCCGAGTCTTTTACAGTCACTCACACCCTTGCGAAACGAATCCTCAAAACTTTGGTCAGTTTGAAAATGGCGGCAGGCAAAACAAGACGGTGTCCGTTTTGACTGAATATTCCAGCCAGGAAAAATTATAATTAAGTTGAAAATGATCGCTTTGTGTTGCCAATCATTTTTTAGGGGAATTCTAATAAAGAAGGCTGCTTAGGACAGCTACGCTTTTGTCCATGATCGTTGTTGTCCATTGAATATGGCAGGCCCTGCGCTGCTTTCTAGTGTTTATGGTCAACATCTTGACACTGTTCCTGTTCTATCCTCTGTTCAAACTCAGTTGTTGTTGAAGCTTTTGAAAATTTAGGTTTAAAGAAATTCCGAATATCAATCCTGCCTGCCCAGGTGTAGTTTTGGCAAAGCAAAGGATTGTCTCTAAGGTGCTAGTCACATGATCTGTTCAAAAAATAATTTTGATCTAGTATGAAATACTTTGTAAGATTCTTGTTCATTCCATTCATTTTTGTTGTTTTATTAATTACTTTACAACTTTTTTAGACAACATTGTGCTGGCTAGGTCTTTATTTTAAATTCATAAATAGGAAAGTCATTTACAGGCAATGACATTTTTTCGACCATGGCAGCGGGGGGTTTAGTGCCCCGCCTGCCTTCCCTCAATCTCCACGTATGCAGTAAGGTGTCTCCAAAGTCTCATGGGTCAAGCGATGTTATGTCCTCTGGTCTTATGTTGACTACTTTTTGGGTTTAATTTCTTTCTAAGATTGTACATTGTTCATCCGTCCACAGGATGTCGCTATTCTAACTCAGAATCTTAAGTTTTTCTTTGGTATTGCTGTTTGCGCTCGGCTTCCCCTAGTGGCGACTTGCTGTAAGCAGCAGGCAGAAAGAACTTTTTATTTCAGTTGGAAAAGAGGCCTTGAGGTGTTAAGACGTTACACACCTCCTCTGCACCATACATCGTTGGGAACCCTTGACAAAACAAAATCTTTTTGCCACACACACACACGCACACACGTTGACACAAAGAAATAAATGAGAGGAAGGAGTTCGGGCCTCCAAGTTTCTTTGTCGGTTTAGCTCGCTGCCAAAGTCGAGTAGCCATACGCTCGGCTGAGGGCAGAAGAGTAAAAAGATTTTCAACACATCAAGCACCCAAGATGTCTCAGCAAGAAGTTTCACCACCTATCAGCCAAGTGGTCACCAGGTCGGAGGCCAGTCATTCTCATTCTTCACGCCGGTCCAGAACGAGTCAAGCTGCTGCACAAGCACGAGCAGACGCCGAAGCTGCCTACGCCAGAGCACGGTACGCCAAACGCCAAATCGACATGGAGGTCGAGAAGGCACGCATCGAGGCAACACTACACGCTCTGAAGACGGAAGGTGAAGCAGAAGCAGCGCTCGCCGCAGCTAAAGTTTGGGAGGCGACTTTCGAAGAAGAGGAGCGCGCCAAAGTCGACCTCAGCGAGCAAGGGGTATTTTCCAAGACACCCCCCTCCATCAGGCGTGCACAAGAGTATGTGCATGCTCACTTTGACGACCAGCGTGTCCAAGCAGATGGCACACAAACGCCAAACAATGAGCACCTGGTTAGGCACAATGACTCTCAACAACCAGAAAATAGCCCAAAATCAGCTGGTGCTTTTCCACATGTGCGTCACATCGACATCGCTGACGAAGAGCATCTCCAATCTCATCGTGCGAGAACGGACATCTCACACCAGCCTACACTTTCAGCAACCCCACAAAGTGAACTGTCCAATTTAGCAGCCTATCTAGCACGGCGTGATCTGCTGACATCGGGGTTCAAGGTTTTCGACAACCGGCCAGAGTCCTACCTGTCCTGGAAGTCCATGTTCTGCAACGCGACGGAAGGCCTCAATCTCAAGCCCAGCGAAGAGCTCGACCTTCTCACCAAGTGGCTCGGCGGGGAGTCTCTTCAACACGCTCAGAGGATCAGGGCGGTCCACGTGAGTAATCCACAGGCAGGTCTCCAACGTCTGTGGCAGCGGCTAGACAAGACTTATGGCTCTCCAGAGGTAATTGAATCCTCACTCTTCCAACGGTTGCAGACTTTTCCAAGAATCTCCAACAAAGACACTCACTTACTGCAGGAGCTTGCTGATCTTCTGTTAGAGCTATCGTATGCCAAAAGTGAAAGTTATTTGCCGGGTCTTAGCTTTCTCGACACACCAAGGGGCATAAACCCGATAGTTGAAAAACTCCCATATGGACTCCAGGAGTCATGGGTTACACAAGGTACCAAATACAAAAGGGAAAACGGTGCAGTCTATCCACCTTTTTCGTATTTTGTGCGGTTCGTAAATGACTACGCTGAAATGAGAACAGACCCTAGCTTTATGTTACAGTGTTCAAACGTAATAAATCCAAGGGTTGATAAGACATCAGTAAGACGAGACAAATACAGAGTTCCATTGGCGGTGAATAAAATAGAGATCAGTCCGGCTAAATTGACAGCACTCGATCCAGACAAACAATGTCCTATCCACCAAAAACCACATTCACTCGTCAAATGCAGGGGGTTTAGAATGAAAACACTAGACGAAAGAAAGAACATTCTCAAAGAGCACGCCATTTGTTTTAAATGTTGTGCGTCCACAAATCACAGGGCTCGAGACTGTAAAGCTATTATCCAATGCTCAGAATGTGATAGCGATGCTCATGTGTCTGCCATGCATGTCGGTCCACCTCCATGGACACCTCAAGACTTTAATCCCCCAACCCAGAGTCACGGCGGGGAGTCTGAGGGCCCAAATCCTGTGAACACAGCCAGTTGCACAGAAGTATGTGGGCAAGGCGTAAAAGGAAAATCATGCTCAAAGATCTGTTTAGTTAATGTATATCGCCGAACTTCTCCAGAAAAGAAAAAGAGGGTATATGCCATGTTGGATGATCAGAGCAATTCATCCTTAGCCAGATCTGCGTTTTTTGACATGTTTAATGTGCAAGGTACCATATTCCCATACACCATGAGAACATGTGCAGGTTTATCAGAGACACAAGGTCGTAAAGCTGATGGCTTTGTTGTAGAAGATGTAGATGGTAAGGTCTCCATGATGCTGCCTACAATAACAGAATGTGATCAGATTCCAGATAATAGAGACGAAATTCCCAGCCCTGAGGTAGCAGCAGCTCACCCTCATTTGCGATCAATCGCTTCACAGATTCCTCCTCTCGACCCATCGGCAGACATTCTTCTGCTCCTGGGAAGGGACATCATTCAGGCTCATAAAGTTCGTGGTCAGGTAAATGGGCCAAACAATGCACCTCATGCCCAGCGTCTCGATTTAGGATGGGTTGTCATAGGTGATGTCTGTCTCTCTGGAGCTCATAAACCCACATTGAACTCATTTAAGACGAACGTTCTAAACAGTGGACGTCCCACGTTCCTCAGTCCTTGCGAAAACACAATCGTTATCAAAGAGAAATACACCAAAAACGATCCACTAAACACACAAGCGGAACTAGGACAACATATTTTCCAACAAACAACAAATGACGACAAAGTTGCACTTTCGGCAGAAGATGCGTTGTTCCTAGACATTATGCACAACAACTTTGCTAAAGATGAGGCGAATAACTGGGTAGCTCCACTTCCATTCCGCTCACCTAGGCGGCGCCTACCTGACAATCGGCAGCAGGCCTACAATCGTTTAATGTCGCTCCGCAAAACGCTGAGAAGAAAACCTGAAATGAGAGCGCATTACGCTGAGTTTATGGAGAAAATATTCAGCAAGGGCCATGCCGAACCAGCGCCCGCACTGGCGCCAGATCAAGAGTGCTGGTATCTCCCTAGTTTTGGCGTTTACCACCCGCAAAAGCCAGAAAAAATTAGGGTAGTCTTTGATTCGAGTGCTCAACTTGACAATGTTTCTCTCAATGACGTGCTCCTCAAGGGACCAGATCTTAACAACACTCTCGTAGGAGTTCTGATGCGGTTTAGGTCCGACCCATACGCCGTTATGGCAGATGTGGAGCATATGTTTCACAACTTTATAGTACGAGAAGACCACCGTAACTACCTTCGTTTCTTGTGGTTCCAAAATCATGACCTTGATGGAAAAGTGCAAGAATTTAGGATGACTGTCCATGTGTTTGGTAATTGTCCTTCCCCATCAGTCGCCATCTTTGGACTGAAAAGAACAGCCATAGAAGGAGAAATGGAATTTGGCAGTGACGCAAAAGAATTCATTGAACGGCACTTCTATGTAGATGATGGGCTAAAGTCATTCTCTTCCATAGAGCAGGCCATTGATGTTCTTAGTAGGGCACAGAAGATGCTGGCTCAGTGTAACATACGCCTGCACAAAATCTCATCCAATTGTCCTCTCATAACAGGAGCCTTTCCAACCGAAGATCGTGCTGTAGGCATGCAAGGTCTTGACATTGGGCAGACTACCCCACCAATGCAGCGCAGTTTGGGCTTAGGATGGGAGCTGTTGACTGACCAATTCAAGTTCCAAGTAAGAGTAAATGAAAGGCCGTTCACAAAAAGGGGAGTTCTGTCAGTTATCAACAGTGTGTTCGACCCACTTGGTTTTGCTATTCCAGTAATCGTAGGGGGTAGAACCATACTCAGAGACATTTCCACAAATGTTTCAGAGTGGGACACTGAACTGCCAAAAGACAAATTAGAACAGTGGCAAAAGTGGAAAAGTTCCCTCGGACACCTACAACATCTTGAAATTCCCAGAATGTACACTTCAATACCGCTGTCTGCAGCCCAAAGAATAGAGATTGACGTTTTTTGTGATGCTTCCACAAAAGCCGTAGGTGCGGTAGCCTACCTCAAACTCACAAATGAGGACGGACACAGCGAAGTGGGATTCCTCCTCGGCAAAGCACGTTTAGCTCCTAAACCAGACATCACCATACCCCGACTTGAACTCTGTGCAGCAGTCCTGGCCGTGGAAGTAGCAGAGTTGGTTCTAGAGGAGCTGGATGTCACAGTCGATCAGGTGAATCTTTACACAGACTCAAAGGTAGTGCTTGGGTACATCTCAAACACCAAGAGACGCTTTCACGTTTATGTGCACAACAGAGTCGAACGCATCAGGCGCTTTGCACAAACTCACCAGTGGCATTACGTGCCCACACACTTAAATCCGGCAGACCATGCCACACGAGCGTTGCCCGCTGAGCAGCTCTCCAGCTCCACCTGGCTCAGAGGCCCAGCTTTCCTCTCCAGGTTGGACCAAAGTCAAGTTCGAAGTCAAACCTTCGATCTCATAGACCCAGAGACTGACTGTGAGTTGCGTCCTGAGGTAACAACTTGCACTACCACCCTATCAAAAGGCCAGTTTAATAGTGCCAGATTTGAAAGGTTTTCAAGTTGGAAGGTGCTGCAAAAGGCTATTGCCAAACTCCAACATATAGCTCAATCATTCAAGAACAACTCTGAGGTTTCCTGTCGTGGCTGGCACAACTGCAACAAACATTTAACTGAAAAGTCACTGCAACTAGCCAAGACCACGATCATTCGCACCGTTCAAAGAGAGGTCTTCGCAGAAGATATTGGATGCATTGAAAAAGGCACAGCTTTAAAAAACTCAAGTCCACTCAGCAAACTGAATCCATTTGTTGACATGCAAGGGCTCCTTAAAGTTGGAGGCCGACTAAAGAAAGCACAGTTGTCTGCAGAAGAAACCAATCCCATACTAATCCCTGGAAAGCACCATCTTGCTCAGCTCATAATAAGACACTTTCACGAAAAATTATGTCACCAGGGAAGGCATTTCACGGAGGGAGCAGTCAGAGCAGGGGGCTTTTGGATTGTGGGAGGAAAAAGAGCAGTAAGCAGTGTGATTTTCAAGTGCATCACATGCCGCAAATTAAGGGGCAGGCAACCTGAACAGATCATGGCTGAGCTACCTGAAGACAGGCTGTCCACGGACCCTCCTTTCACAAATGTAGGCCTTGATGTGTTCGGTCCCTGGTCCGTTACAGTGAGAAAAACGCGTGGTGCTAATGCAGATGCTAAAAGATGGGCAGTCATATTCACCTGCATGAGTACACGTGCAATTCATATTGAAGTGATTGAGTCAATGGACACATCGTCATTCATTAATGCACTGCGTCGTTTCTTTGCCATCCGAGGTGGTGCCAAACTCTTGAGATCTGATTGTGGGACAAATTTTGTGAGTGCCTGCAAAGAGCTCCAAATAGACAAACTAGGCTGTCACAATGACAAAATAGGCACATTCTTGAAAGACAGTGCGTGCAAATGGCAGTTTAATCCTCCACATGCATCCCATATGGCTGGTTCCTGGGAACGCATGATCGGCGTCACCCGAAAAATCCTCAATGCAATGCTCCTTGAACATCCATATGGGAAGCTCACACATGAAGTACTCGTAACATTGTTAGCTGAAGTTACCGCAATTGTAAATGCCCGTCCGCTAACAGCCGTTTCTACAGATCCCGAAAACCCAGTCATTCTTACTCCTGCGATGCTACTCACGCAAAAGGTTGGCACACCACCGATTCCACCAGGGCAGTTTCAGACCAGTGACCTATTCAAAGCCCAATGGAAGCGCGTGCAGTACTTAGCTAATGTTTTCTGGAGTCGTTGGCAGAAAGAATACATCGCAGGCTTGCAGGTTCGTCGCAAGTGGAAAATAAAAAAGCCGAACCTTCAAATGGGCGACGTTGTTTTAATGAGGGAGTCTCTGGAACATAGGAATAATTGGCCACTCGGACTGATCACAAAATCTTTCCCAAGTGAGGACGGTAATGTCAGAAAAGTTGAGGTTAAGATTTGCCGAAACGGCGAGAATAGGTTTTACATTCGCCCAATTCGTGAAGTTGTGCTTTTGCTGTCTAAGGGTAGCATGTAAAACGAGTTGTTGTTGTGTATCGTTCATTAGTTAAGAGCTGACATCTTGCAGATGTCAGGCGGGGAGTGTTATGTCCTCTGGTCTTATGTTGACTACTTTTTGGGTTTAATTTCTTTCTAAGATTGTACATTGTTCATCCGTCCACAGGATGTCGCTATTCTAACTCAGAATCTTAAGTTTTTCTTTGGTATTGCTGTTTGCGCTCGGCTTCCCCTAGTGGCGACTTGCTGTAAGCAGCAGGCAGAAAGAACTTTTTATTTCAGTTGGAAAAGAGGCCTTGAGGTGTTAAGACGTTACACACCTCCTCTGCACCATACATCGTTGGGAACCCTTGACAAAACAAAATCTTTTTGCCACACACACACACGCACACACGTTGACACAAAGAAATAAATGAGAGGAAGGAGTTCGGGCCTCCAAGTTTCTTTGTCGGTTTAGCTCGCTGCCAAAGTCGAGTAGCCATACGCTCGGCTGAGGGCAGAAGAAGCGATCAAAACTACTAGTAGCATATTTTGCTTCCGCCTTCAAGGGATCCACTGATAGAAAGACTTCTTAAAAGAAATGTTATTATGAGTTAAAATAATTTGATATTGAAACCGCTCTTGATGTTTTCATTCTTTTACAATTTGTATACTTCATTTAACTAGTAGGTCGCCATAGTTGTTGACGTCGCAGGGCGGTGATGTCAAATGGTTACGCTGCTGGGCGTCAGAGTATGACTAGCAACATAAACATGTCATATGTTTAACTCTTTCAATTTAAATCCATAAAGAACATTAGTGAGCATGACAGCACTGTAAATATTTCACAAAACGAGCAGAATGGATGAACAGGAAATGAAAATGAACAGGAAGGATGGGATGAGACGAGACAAGACTAGGAAAAAAAAATAGTGTTCTGCCAAAATGTGCTATACCGGCAAAACGTGCTACAAGAGGTGAATTTGACACCCAAAGTACTACCATGCGCTTTCAGTTGTTTTGTTTAGATGCATACAGACAGAACATACTAAAGATGCCTGAAGAAAATACTTAACAGTTGTAATATCAAAATAGGGTGTTTTAAATAAGCTACTTGACTAGTGTGGTCAACAGATTAACAATCTGCTTTAAAGCTACCACAAAAAAACACAATGCTTAAAAGTATGAGAGGGAATTACATGCAAAACGTATTTTGAGGCAATCAAAAGGTAATAAAAGAATCAATAAAAAGACAAATAGTAAGTACTCGCCGCTTTTAACCGATGAACGCATGTGTTGGACATGTTGCTGTGTAGAAGGAATTGCAGTAACCCAGTAGTATTTGTCGAGTGACATTAATAGTCTATGTCATCACCCCGAGCATCCATTTTGCGCTTAAAACATGGCGCCCTCCTTAAGTCAAAACATGTACTAAATATTGTAAATTTTTAAATCAATGACAATATTTTATGTGTTTCTAATAACATATTTTAGTATAAAAGAAAGAAATTGTGGCTTATTAGAGCCTACAAGCCTTGAAGTCCAAGGTTCCCTTTAAAGCCTTTAATATTTCCGCATATATTAATGTTTATCCACTGACAACATGGAATTTGTGTTATAAAACATAAAACATAACGCGACCAATGTTGGGAGAGAAAGAGGGAGCTGCATTTGCGATGACTTCACATGCCCATGTGAGACGTGTGGTGATGTTATCGGAGCAAGAGAGCCCAATGCATTTTGCCTTTATACAGCATTGGAGCAAGTCCCACAACCGAATTGTTCAAACGTTTGCGTATTTACGTTGCGTTTGCATTGTCACTGTGTAAAGGCTAAGCCAATCCAATCGACATGGCTACGGAATCGTGTAAACTGGCCCTCAATGTTTGAAATGTTTTAGCAACAAAATTGGTAAAAATATTTGTATATTTAAAAGTAAATATATAAAAATACAAAATACAATATTTTTCGTTCACATATTATGGACATGAGAATAACGAATGTATTATTATAACATACAGTATAACATGAAAATGAGCCACTCTTTGTGTCTTCCTGGGAATTTACTACAATATATACTTTATGCCATATGCAATTTCAATCATAATCTTCAATTTGTGAGTGACCTCAGGGTTTTGGCTGAGCAGATTGGCTCCTGCAAATGCGTTGCCTCAATATACCCTAAAGACTTAGGAGATCCATTGCTTACAGACGATGACTTTGAATCAAATATGGGTTTGAACACTCACAATAAGTGCCACAATAAGTGTCACATTTTGTCGAAATAGATATTGGGGAGTACCACACTCTTTTGTAGCCCCCTAATTGTGATAACACTCAATTGCTTTCACTGCCTTATATGTAGATTCAATGTACTACACTCGTTTTGTGACTGCTGTTACCTATGCTTTGCAATGAGAGAATGTTCCTTCAAGATCAGTATCATATAAATATAGAAAAACAGGAATGTTGTACACAGCTTGCCGAGTGTTTTGTGTTGTGATAGGATTCAGTCTTTGTCTGCAATTTGTCGCTGTGGGGATTGAGTCATGCACCAGCAGCTCGTGCTGTGTGCATTGAAGCTCAAATTTTGGGGAATTATACCAGTTGGAAAAATGCTTCATGTGTAATTAAAGTTAAATATTTACAAAGAATATTATTAGTATGTATTAACCTTCTCCATTGTGCTTTTAAAATATATTTTTAAATGTTTTTATTAGGGCTGTCAAAATTATCGCGTTAACGCGTTGCAATTAATTTTTTAAAATTAATCACGTTAAGATATTTGACGCAATTAACGCATATGTCCCGCTCAGACAGTATTCTTGCCTGGCTCTGCCAGACTATTCTCCCTGTAATTTTCAGACACTGAGAGAAATAGTCTAGGAACCATCCCATTAACGGCCTCTCGAGCTGGTACAAAATCAATCGACAAATCAGATTCGTTTATTTGCGTGACGTGTTCTTAACGAGCAACGTCACTCTTGCGCGTCGAAAGTCGTCTCCACAACACAAATGGTCAACGGGAGAGCCGAGAATATGTTCCAATCCACGGTAAAATCGGTTTTAAATTACCAAAAACACATCGACACGAGTCATTGACAACAGTCTGTCTCGCGCTAGCCATGTTGAATAAACTCCACTCTCTTCGCATGTTTACTTCCGCGCGCAAGTCCCTCGTCCTTCCCTCATCAGTTTACTAACGTCACGTCTGCCCGTCGCTGATTGGTCCACTCCGCTGTCTGTTTGCTGTGGCTTGCTCCGCCCAGGAAATTGTACCCGCTTGAATGGTGGCCAGACTCAATAGCTGGAACAGCGGTGAGTCTGGTGTACCAGGCAAACAGTATTCTGCCTTTTGGTAAGTTTTACAGCAAGGCTTTTGGTGCTGTCTAACAGCGAACTCTTGTGGTCGCTTTGCGACATGGTTTATTGTGTTCTTGCCAGTTCAATATGGCTGCACGACGTCTCGGGCTGACGCCTACGTTGTAATGTTGTGCTTATATGATCCTTGGACAAGATTTGTCCGTAAGTATGGTTGTTGTAAAGAATGTACATATTATGTTAGTAAGCGAAATGTTATATTTTTAGTATGAGACGCTTTTTGTTTATGTTTAGTGAACCTGTATAGCGTGCTATGCTAACGTTGTTACTAATGCAATGCTTGTGTACTTTTTTTTGTAGTTTTACAACGGTCTAAAGAGGACAATGGTTTGAGGCCATTTTATTAATAAATCAGATGAAAAAGGAAGAAGTCTGATTATTAAGGCGTCGTTCACTAGCTGTCTAGCTTTGGAAAAAGTAGACGCTTCGGAGTGAGGACAGCATAGACAGATTTAAATGACAGTAGAGTGAAATGCCCACTACAGTCCTTATGTACCGTATGTTGAATGTATATATCCATCTTGTGTCTTATCTTTCCATTCCAAAAATTTATTTTACAGAATATATATATAATTTACATAAAAATATGGCATATTTTATAGATGGTTTGAATTGCGATTAATTGTGATTAATTACGATTAATTAATTTTTAAGCTGTAATTAACTCGATTAAAAATGGAGATATTTCTTCAGAACTGCCCACAAGTTCTCGAGTTAAGTCAGGACTTTCTAAAATGTTTAGTGTAGCTTGATGTAGCCATTCCATTGCCACTTTGGGTGTATTTGGGATCATTGTCCTGTTGGAACACCCAACAGTGCCCAAGATCCAAACTTTGTAGCATATTTTGATTTACGAGCCTTTGAAATAAGACACAGTGAATATCTGTCAATTAAGACAGCAAACACTAGAACATTCACCTTGTTGTCTATCTGCGAAGTGTCCCTCAGATCTTTTCAATGAGTCCATGAACCTCAAGAAGTGGACACCGCATTGACTGCCAGCCAAGTCAACACTAATGTAAGCTCAGAATAAACCACTGATTGATGCAGTCCCAGCCCATGAAATTCAAAGCAGGTTGTTTTATTGAAGCTGCTGCGATATCTTGAAAAGGCCACACTGTGTGGGATGTTCACCAAACAACCACAGCCAAATGAGTACAGCATCTGTTGAGATTTCAAGCCATTGGCAGACACTCACAGCAGAGGCCGATGGAGGTGGAATCACATGAAAGTGAATTGAAATCAAGATGTCTATGTTTTTCAGGGTCAAGGTGAAAACGCAAACCCTGGCAGAATAGGAGTGGTGACCAACAGTTAGTATATAGAATCAAAGGTTTGGCAGTACAGAATCCAATGAGATATGAAAACGTCTGACAAAAAAGGGAGTTTACTGGAAAGGCAGATAGTCTTAAAATCAAGGCCAGTTTACGTTGTTTCTTACTGAATTACTGTGTTTTGTATGGAGTAATTGTCATTGTGTACTCCCATGAACTAATGCTATGAACAATGACAGGGACTGCAAGATACCCATCCATCAAAAAAAAAATAATAATAATAATAATAATGATAAATAAAAAATAGGAAACTGTTGTGATCGAGTTGAAAAATTGAAGTGTTTATGGACAGCGAGTATGCTGCAATCACACATCAAGATTTCACAACTGCAAATACTATAAGAGATGTCTCAACTTTTTCCACACACTTTTCTACAACAGCAGTCAGTCAAAAGCGTCCATATGCATAGCAAATGAGCATGACAAACAAACTGTACACCAGCTTTCAAGACATTGTCAAACCCTTCCAGATACTACTGTCCATTGCTGAACATCAGCTGTGTGCGTCATTAAAACAAAACAAAGATGCAAATACACACATGCACGAAGAAATAGGAATTCATTTCTGACAACTGAAATTTAAAGTGCGTACGACAGGATAAAAATCTTAAATAGCATTATTATGTGAATTAGAATCATATTTTGAACAAATTCGACTATATACAAAACTTTGGCAAAGCGCAGATGGCGAGAAATTAGTCTTTTAATCTGCCGTTTAGCCACGCCTACCATTATAGGGCTCTAGCGTCCCCAACAGGGGGATGACATCGGAAGGGTCATGGTTTCATCTGATTTAGTATTCAGCTCACTGAGGGGGAATTATTCAGAACGAGGAAAATGCGACGAAGAGAGCCGAAAAATGTCTCAGTCTCTCTACTCTACTATTTTTACAGGATATTATTTTTATCCAAGTATTTTTCCTCAATTGCTAATTGGTCATGACAAATAACAGTCTTGTGCTAAATTTCAATTTCAATTTCAATTTATTCACACACACATTCATATTTACAAAGTGTACATCATATCTCAGTGCTGAGCCAAGATTATGTGTGAGTCAGGTCTCCTTAAGAAGCTACTAAAAGCTTATGGTCAGGAGCCTGCATACATTAAGACAATGGTAAATGGTATATGAAAGTTTAAAAATGCATTCATTCAGTACGACATGGCAAAATTACTCCATAATGGTCAAAACTGTCCACTTCTTACACTTCCCAAACTATATTTAATGCCACAGGAGTTAGTCTGGCTTATGTCATTTCCCTGCCCCCGGCTTTGGAGAGCGTAAACAAACCAGGAGCCGTGACAGCTAGCCGACATGCTAACCCAAACAGAGTGATGTTTTAAAGTTTATTCTCGGCTTTCCAAGCGAAGAATCACTCAAAACTACCCGGGATCATGTCACATGACAGCGGGGTTCTCCATTGTCTTCGCTGATCGGCAACCCGCCCAGAGGCGGGAGAGCATGTTTGCCGGGGAAGCAGCAGGAGAATTACCGCTGGAGAAACTGGCCGACGTCAGAGGAGTGCGTAGCTGCCACATGTTCAACACGAATATGGCGTAAACTAATGCTTAACTACACGGCAAAGACACGGCGTGCAGTTGAGGTGCAGCTAACATGGCAGAATGTGTCTGATGAGAACTTTCTACATGTTTGTCTATGATGAAACGTAAGTAAATAGTCCTTTATTTAAAGAAAGTTTGTAGTGTTTACTTTGTAATCGCTGTATTCGCGGCCATTTTTAACACAAAGTTTTACACAAAAAATTTTAACACCAAGTACACCCAAAAAATTTTGACAGAACACCGGGCACACGAAGAGGTCAATAGGCCGAGTATAGCGCTCTCCCGGCGAAGGGATGTGCGACAAGATGCCGGTCATTGGTAGAGCTGGGAATCTTTGGGCACCCAACGATTCGATTACGATTACGATTCAGAGGCTCCGATTCGATTATAAAACGATTATTGATGCACCCCCCTAATGTTTTGTACATTAGTTCCAAAATAGTTCAAAAATACTCTCAGGCTAAACCAAACTACTATTTCAGTATCAAGTTAACATATAGCAGTAAACAAATATACAAAAATAACAGTAAATAAAAAACTCAAGTCCCGATTCTGTATCAGCAGCTTTAAACTACATTCAATTAATTTAATGTTGTCAATCAACCGTTAAAGTTGTTAAAATTGCTCCTGTTATTCCATAATTTCCCTTTTGTCTACTTTCGGCATGTGAAAGTTTTAAAACTATTTTAAAGATAAATTCAAGTCAATATTTTACCGATTTAGGAGTATTTTAGATAAAAAGGTAATTAGGTTTGCTTGGAAGGTTCGCTACAACAGCCTTGCAGGGAAGTGTACTGCTTTAAGATGGCGGCTGTTTACTAACGCCAGCATCTAGCTTTTTGCAGATGTGCTGCAACGCTACCGAAGCTAATTTGCATCTAGTCCTATATAAATGATATCTATTATCCATTATGTGGATGTACTTGTAGCAGCTTTTCGGCAGGAGTCAGGTATGTTGTTGTGTTTTTTTATCTCGTGGCATGAGTTGAGCTAGAGCCGTGAGTTGAGCATTGGCATTACCCGAGGGGCCGGATAATGAGAAGCATGATGTTTAGCTACTCTCGCTCCGTTCTTCCTCATTGCGTACCGAAGAGCGCGCGGCGCGCTTAGTGTGTTGTACTTCCTCTTTACTTGGCATATTTCAATAATCGGAATTTGGATGTTTGTGAATCTTTCTCGAATCTTCCACGGCCGAATCGCGAATAATCTAAGAATCAGAAATTTTGCACACCTCTAGTCATTGGCAGAGTGGCAGTCTCGGTGGGCATGTCAGCCACAAAATGCAAGCCACCTCCATATTAAAACGGGTGCCATGATCCCAGTATTTTACATAATACGAAACACGATGTTTACTTATTTCCTCGTAAGTCTAATGGTCCCACAGTAGTAGGGCTTGTTTTGGCCAATATCCGCCGGTGAATGGGAACATTTTGAAACTCCCAAAAGGCTCACACGACTCTCTCTGGTGCAGCAAAAATTTTCTGCAGACGTTTGGCTGGCGTGATGTGAAAAATAAATGAATTAATCTGCAAAATCAGCTGAATCCGCAGTCCATCTCCATGCTATAAAGCAATGCTGTATTGTGAGATGCTGACCCGGGTGATGTCACATTCGCATTCATCCTAAACCCGAAACTGGAGCCAGAAGTAACTCATTTTAATGGCACGGGATTAAAAAAATGAATAAATAAAACGATCACTTCCACATACATCCAAGCGGTCCATATCATTCAGGAACATAAAATAATGCGTGAAATATTAAATAAACATGCTTTTTGGTGTCATACACACTTTAAAACAGCAACCCACTCAGATATGTCTCAATGAGCTTATTGCTGTCCCTCTAGTCTGGTCTGAAGTGGTGTCAAGGAAACACAGACATGTAGAAAAAAGTCCCACTTACCCTGAACTAATCAGAGAAGAGAATACCTCCATTAGAGATACAGAACATTTATTTAGTCAAATCAGCCTGTTTGCACAATGTATGGAGCGCTTTACATCTGCGCTAAAGAGAGATCTCAATTTGAATTTCATTAGACTTGGAAATCCAGCTAATTAAACACTACAACACTTCATTAATTTCTCACTGAAAAAGAGAGGAAAATAGTATGATTAGCTGTCTATTGACTAGGCTTTTATAAAGATATGAATATCCCGGAGATTATTTATTCTGCAGCCACAGATAACAGGGATGGGAATTGATAAGATTCGATTCTTTATCGATTCTCTTATTGATTGTAATTTGGACTAATGGACTGTATGAGGTTCTGGGTTCAATATGTTTTATGGTTCATTCACCTCAGGGTGTCGGTTTGAACACAAGGAGCGGAGAGTGGAGTTGGTCTTTGGCACTTTTAATCCAACTTGGCAACAGGCACAACTATATACAGGCAATGGCACTTGGTATGAGAATCACTCAATGAGCAGGTGAGAGCATGCGTGGAAAGATGTTGATGTATTTGTATGTATGTGGAAGAAGACTGGAATGTGTGGGTATATTTGTGGTTCTGAAAGGAAAGAAAATTACATCATATTAGTGCTAGTGCAATAAAAAAATGCAAATTGACTGTACAGGAGTCAATGACACACATACATGACTCGAACTGTATAATGAACACAAAGGTGGGGGGGCACGAGTGCGCGCACACAACCCAGAAGCACACTGCATGCATGTGCGGTCATCTTGACCATAAAAGTGGCAAAAACGAATCATTTTACACTCATATGGATGTTTAACATTCTCTTAAAATGCTAAACTAACACATTCCCTCTTAACACAAATGTGCAACGCAAATATAATGTAAACAACGCTCTCTTCAACGCAGCAAGGACAAGCGGGAGCAACCAGCGGACGTGACAATAAAAACACAAAACGGTCGCGTTGATAACGGCTCTAACTTATAAGAACTTTATGACATGAAGAAGAAATACTTACATTCGTTCATGGACGCACACAGATTAGCAGGTCACCGCACTTTGCCCGAAATACGCACCTGTTGCATATTTTCGGTCCCAGAATACACAGCGTGTGTGACGTAGGACAATAATAGGAAGTAAATGTTTGGTTGCTATGGGAACGAACGCATACCCAATGAACCTTTCTGACAGGAGTTTTAAAATTGCTAATACAATCCTTTAGGATTATTTTAGAAGCATACATGATATCATTTTTCTTATAGAGTATTCAACGAGGAATACGATACACCCATTAATAGACTTTTTGGGAGAAATCACCATTTCTTTAAATAGTCTCATGAATAATGACATGGCCTGTAAAAATAAATCCATAATTACTCGGCGACGACTCTTCAGATTAAACTTGGTGGGTGGTCACTCTGAGTATTCATGTAGTATTACTGGCTCAACTGTGTGTAACGTGTAAATTACGTGACGTAATTTGTGCTGGTTGGAATCGATAAGTGGATCGTTAGTTAAACTGCCAAACGATTTCATGGAATTGAAACACACGGAACCCGTTCTTTATAGGAACCGGTTCTCTATTCCCATCCCTAACAGATAACATACCATCCACATAAATATGCTAAATTGTACTGTTTATTCTGGTCTACAGTGTTACTGGTTTCAACACTTGTTTAAAGACTCAAGTAGAATAAGAAGCTGACATTTCTTGCTCTTTTCATGTGGAACATTTTCCGAGTTGCTTTTCCTTCCTTCTCCCTCTCCACCTAATTTGAAAACAATCATACAAAACTAATGTATCAGCTTATCTTCTTTTTTGCTGAGGTTAAAACCTCCCCTACTGCGGTTAGCTCTGAGAAAATGGCAGTGAGGTTTGCACTTTTTTTTTTTTTTCCCAGTCCTCTGATTTAAACATCCTGAAGCAGACAAGCCAGGATTCATGCGGTTCTTCGCCATTTCATACTGTAGGCAAATGGAGTTTATTGATCAAATTCAACTTTTTTGTCAAAATGCAGCGTAGAGGTTTTTGTTCGTTATCAGCAGTTATGTTTAGAAAAGTTTGAGAGGAAAAAAATAGCAGACCATCATGGAAAAGCAAATTAGCAGTGTTAAGTCAAAAGCGAAAAGGTTTACCAAGATGAATTTACTGAAGAATTTAAATCTGGCACATAAAAATCCCCAAAATAAATATTTTAAGACAGTATTTTGTTGAGGATTGTGATGCATTGCATTCAGTGGTGAGGTTGGGCTAGGTACGTATACAGGCCAATTATCTTTAATCCATCGTGTTAACTGATGTGCAGCTTTGTCTGGCAAAATCAGTTTTTGTTCAATCTCATACAATTAATGACAATGACGGCCGTGCAGACCGATGGAGGGGCAGGTGTTCATAGATCAAAAGGGGCACATGGACAAAAATTTAATACACCTTACAACAACATAACTTCCAGTTTAACCAGATTTGGAGTATAATTGGCTGTGACTGTGCCAAACTTTAATTGGGAAGGGGGAACAGTGAATAGAAATCAACACTGTCATCAACACAGCCAGTCTGCCTCTCTTCTTCCTTCAACCTCTATATCAAAACTTACTTACTCAACTTGTTGTTCATTTGAGAACAAACCAAATTAGATGTTTACTGAGCCACCATCAGCACAGTTTTTCAAAAATATTATTTCATTTTTGGCGAACTTAACGATGTGTACCTTCCTAGATAATGTGAACTAAGAGAACAGACAAATATGGTTGCCAATAGAAAGTAGAGACACACAGGTCGAAATAGCCTTGGGGTGGGGGATAATTTATTATTGAAGTAGAAAACTATATAAAAGAAAATTTCACATTATTATTATTTTTTTTTAATCCCAGAATAAACCTTGTGTAAGAATTTTCACTACAGTATTTGCTCGAACACGGTTTAATCGGTAACACCAATTTTTCAATCATCAGATGTCCTCAGACTCCTCACCACACAACACAGTCTCAGAGGAACAGCGTGCAGGGGGAGGGGTTATGCGCCGGCTCTGCGTCACACAGAGGGCTTTTATTTTATTTATTTATTTATTTAAGGTATTTTTGTTTTTTAAGTAAAGTACTCGGTGACATGCCTGCACAGTCGGACAGCACACACATACGCACACATAAAAAAAAAAATCCCAGTCAAAAGGGGCACTTTGGGCATGTAGGGGCAAAGGGGCAGGTGCTCAAGCACCCTCCGCTTCCCCTGCACGTGCTTGGACTTGAAGGTCAGAAAACATATAGGGAAAACCCTACTCTGGTAGTAGGCTGATCAATTTTTTTGGCCACATTACTAAACTTTGATTTGGCCAACGAAAGAAAGCCCAGGTCATAACAATGAAGAATAATCTGGCTGCAATGAACCATATAGATCAGCAGTTTTTAAAGTATGAGGTGACCTTAAGACAACTTTTTATGTTCTCTGAAGGGAGCTTCTCAGTCATTTACTGTGCAGTGAAAAAGAACTGGGCTGGGGGAGACCATTGAAGAAACAGCAACTGTTGATGTGCACATGTTTATGTGAGTTGAAAACTGTCCGAGCAGGATTTGAACCAGTAATAATCTACACAAAAATACCAATAATAATACCATATTTTTCAGACTATAAAGCACACTGGATTAGGCGCATTAGTGCATCAGTATACTACGTTCGTCATTTGTATTTTAACTTTCAACAATGTAGTTATTGTTAAATTTATTAGTTTATTGAAATGATTTGTTCTCTTTTGTGATGAGCCTGATGAATGATGAATGTGTATCTTGATCACTTTACAATGGTGGTAGAATACTGTACACTTAATTTTCAACAAAATAGTTCGAGGTCATTATGTTCAACCAAAATTCATACATAAAACGCACTGGTTTATAAGGCCGATAGTCACTTTTTGGGAAGAATAAAGTGTGCTTTATAGTCGGAAAAATACAGTAATAATGATAATATTTTTTTAATTCCTCTAACAGGAACATAGTAGGCTTAACAATAACTTCATCATTCATTCATTCATCATCCGACAAGGAGGTTATTAAAAATATTAGGGATGCAACGAAATGATAACTGAAAAGGAGAAAACTGAAGGAAAAAAAACAAAACCAATCCATCCATACAGTGTATCACAAAAGTGAGTACACCCCACGCATTTCTACAGTTATTTAAGTATATCTTTTCATGGGCCAACACTGACAAAATGACACTTTGACACAATGAAAACTAGTCTGTTTGCAGCTTATATGATAGAGTTAATTAAATAAGTTAAAGTAAGCCCGCTCGTCTCATCAGACTACAGTATAGGACATTGTTCCAGTAATCCATGTGCTTTGTTGACATGTCTTCAGCAAACTGTTTGCAGGCTTTCTAGAGTACCGTCTTCAGAAGAGGCTTCCTCCTGGGGTGACAGCCATGCACACCAATTTGATGTAGAGTGTGGCGTATGGTCTGAGCACTAACAGGCTGACCCCCGACCTCTTCAATCTCTGCAGCAATGCTGACAGCACTCCTGTAACGAGTCACATGACATTTTGGAGGGAAAATGACAAGCAGTACTCAATTCGGTCATTTGGGGATGTACATTTTTTCAAAGGGGTGTACTCACTTTTGTTGCCAGGGGTTTAGATATTAATGGCTATATTTTGAGTTATTTTGAGGAGAAAATAAAATAACTCTATTATATACAGTAAGCTGCACACAGACTACTTTTCATTGGGTCAAAGTGTCATTTTGTCAGTGTTGTCCCATTAAAAGATATACTTAAATAGCTGCCGAAATGCGAGGGGTGTACTCACTTTAGTGATTCACTGTACATCCATCCATTTTCTTCTACTGATCTAAGGTCGGATCGCGGCAGGGGTAGATTGAATTAGATTGACTGAATTAGATAGATTGAATAGCAAATAGAGTGCTTCAAACACAATTTTCGGTACGATAATTTCAGTGAAATAAACGTTTCGGACCGAAACCGAAAACACGTTTGGTCACATTTCAACCAAAATTCCAAGCCATTAAATTGTATTCATTTTAAATGCTAGATATTAATGCTGTCTTAGATGAGGACTACTTGTAGGGAGCATTGGCAGCATAACATGAAAGTAATCACTGGGATTTATATGAGTTTCAAAGCAGCTTCACATTTCTGGTACATTTTGCAAAAGATGTAATCATCAAATCACCAATGGTTTATCATCCCTGCCCAAACTTTAGTGAGAGTTTTTCTGGCATACATGGTTGAACAAAGATAAGGTATAATTATTATTAGAATTTAGTAATTGTTACAGTTACATTAATTGAAATTGAATCATTCTCCACAGTACACCTGATGATGAATCATACAAGAAAGTAGAGAGTCAGTCAGGTTATAAAGGGTGGATGAGCAAGAGATGTGTTCATGGTTTATAGGGCCTTATGCTTTCACCATTGATATACTGATTATTCATGGGGAAGGGGAGGCAGCTGGAGTGTGCGTGTGCAGGAAAAGTTTGAAAAAGTTCCGAGGGTGATCCATTCTCAGGAGAGAATATGACCTGACAATGAAATCGGGGGTAAATCAAGAGGGTTGGTTATTGCATGCATGTGTTTGCTGTAGGAAAGATTTATAATTTGAAAGTTGATGGTCATTTATTGTCAAAAATTAAGAAGGAACAGATCCAAAATGGATCTTTGTTTAGGAGTGAACAACCTGTGTCCAGTATAGGTTGGAAAAATATTGATAGAAAATGAAGTTGATGGCCTGGAAAGGTAACCATGTTTTACCGGAAGGGCTTACACTGAAAGCACTAAAGCGCCAGAGTGTACCATCTTGATGAAGAGGGGTGGGGGAAGAAGATTAATTTAGATGACCTCAGACACATCTGGAGCAATATACTTGAAAGATATCTTACAGAGCCGGAAACTTGTTTCCAGAATTAATTGTGCTAAGTTTTTCTCCCACCAAGACATTTAATGTCAAGCTAACTGATGAGAATTTCTCATTCCAGTCATTTTTTTACATGCTCTAATAGGGGTGTCATTGTGGAAGGGTTACACATGAATGAGAGGTTGTATCCTTTTTTTCTTAGTGGTTTTTGCATAAATGAACACTTTCACTGTGTGTAATATAAAGAAGGTAGATAATTCGATGCTGTTGAGATTGGATGTCAACATCTGAGCGCCTTGAAAGGTGGAAAAGCGCTATATAAGGAGACACCATCACCACCACCACCATCTGTGGGAATGTGGCAGTGAATCTTCGAGGTTAATATTCCTACTTCACGACCACACTGGTGCTGTTACCGTGTGCCACTGATACTACTTCGGAAAACAGAAATGTCACTGGCTGAAGCCGGTAAAAAAGGCAGAAGGACTTTCAGTGGGGGGCAACAGAGGGGGACCCGTTTCAGAGTTAAGGGAGCACAGGATCTTCTCTCACTAATCTGCCAGTGACTGATTGGCGACCAGTTCAGGGTGTCGTCTGCTTTGGGACAAGCACCTGCAAATGCTAAATAATTTCAGCAGTATGAAAAATTAATGGGAGTGTCTGCCAGACCGTGTATTAGAGTAGACTCAGCGGGCAGCACATACTGTGAAGGTCTTTCTTGGTGTTAATTGGCAACAGTTTCAATCTAAATCACTGTGTTGCCCCAATCCTATCACATTTACATTGTTTTCCAACAACACACTAAGCATATACGAGGACAATGTACTCCTGTGATGGTTAGTTTGGTCAAGTCTCACAAACATTGTGAGTCGAATAAATCAAAAGGGACTGAACAGCTCTTCTGCAAGGTTATAGATTGATCTACGTTCAGAACACAAGTGTAATACATATAGTTGAAATGAAATGGTAAAAAAAGTTAATAATTTCTTTTGTCATGGCTTGTCCGATGTCCATATGCAAATTTCCAATGATGACACCGCTTTTGAGTGCATCCATTGCTATGACGATTGCAATGTCAAAATACGTATTCTTGGACAGCATATAAACATTACTAAACTTGAACACAGGTTTGAAGAGGCAAAAAAAAAAAAAAACAGGAATAAGCTCTTAATAATTACTGTATCTTTTAAATTATTTGCTGGCTTTCTCTTTTGTCCGTCTGAGACAGACGAAACACATTTCACGTTTTGCTTGTAAGGCATTTTCCTCAATAAAAGCTCGTCCTCAGCCTCCTGTTCGTACAGCGAAAAAGCTTAACACATTGACATACTGATACTAAATTTTCATTTTCTTTGCAGTTTTTCAGGCAAATCAGTGTGTGAAAGCACTATGAAAGTGATGGCTCGCTTGTAAACAGTATTATTTCTGTACATCTGCACATAGGGAAATGGTTGCCTGGCACGGTTAGACTGTTCTCCATGTATTTTTCAAACACTGTGAGAATAGTCTGGGACCCAGCCCATTAACGGCCTCTCGAGCACGGACAAAATCAATCGTCCAATCAGATTCGTCTATTTGCGTGACGTGTTCTTAACGAGCAACGTCACTCTTCCGCGTCGGAAGTCGTCTCCACAACAACACAGATGGCGAACAGGAGAGCCGAGAATATGTTCCAATCCATGGTAAAATCAGTTTTAAATTACCAAAAACATATCGACACATTCTAGGCACAGCCGAAGCGTTGAGGGTGTCCGGTTTGGTGGCCTCAGCATTGCATCTCTGCTTTTTGCAGATGATGTGGTGTTGTTGGCCTCATCAAGCCATGACCTCCAACTCTCACTGGGGCGGTTCGCAGCCGAGTGTGAAGCGGTCGGGATGAAGATCAGCACCTCCAAATCCGAGACCATGGTCCTCAGCCGGAAAAGGGTGGCATGCCCTCTCCTGGTCGGGGATGAGATCCTGCCCCAAGTGGAGGAGTTCAAGTATCTTGGGGTCTTGTTCATGAGTGAGGGTAGGAGGGAGCGGGAGATTGACAGGCGGATCGGTGCAGCGTCTGCAGTGATGCGGACTCCGTTGCGTACCGGTCCGTTGTGGTGAAGAAGGAGCTGAGCCAAAAGGCGAACCTCTTGATTTACCGGTCGATCTACGTTCCTACCCTCACCTATGGTCAGGAGCTGTGGGTCGTGACGGAAAGAACAGGATCCCGGATACAAGCTGCCGAAATGAGTTTCCTCCCCAGGGTGTCCGGGCTCTCCCTTAGAGATAGGGTGAGAAGCCCGGTCATCTGGGAGGGGCTTGGTGTAGAACCGTTACTCCTCCGCGTCGAGAGGAGCCAGTTGAGGTGGCTCGGGCATTTGGTTCGGACGCCTCCTGGATGCCTCCCTGGAGAGGTGTTCCGGGCATGTCCCACCGGCGGGAGGCCCCGGGAACGACCCAGGACACGTTGGAGAGACTATGTCGCTCAGCTGGCCTGGGAACTCCTTGGAATCCCGCCGGAGGAGCTGGCTGAAGTGGCTGAGGAGAGGGAACTCTGGGCTTCCCTGCTAAAGCTGCTGCCCCTGCGACCCGACCTGGGACTAAGCAGAAGATAATGGATGGATGGATATTGACACAAGTCAATGACAACAGTCTCTCGCGCTAGCCATGTTGAATAAACTCCGCTCTCCTCGTATGTTTACTTCCGCGCGCAAGTCCCTCGTACTGCCCTCGCCGCTTTACTAACGTCACGTCTGCCCGTCGCTGATTGGTCCACTCCGCTGTCTGTTTGCTGTGGCTTGCTCCGCCCTGGAAATTGTATCCGCTGAATGGTGGCCAGACTCAATAGCTGGAAAAGCGGTGAGTCTGGTATACCATGCTAGGGAAATGGGTATTATTGACATCACGAGTAAGGGTGAACAATCTGGTCGTTTGTCCAGCATTACCTTTGGTTGCCATGAAAACATAGAAACCTGTTGTCTTTGTTTAAATGTATTATTTGCCGAAATGCATGTGTATTTATTTCTACTCTTTTGTCCTATGTTTCTATTGAATATTGTTGTAATTTATTATTGAAGAGAATTTTGTGAACATTTACTTCCGTTTACGTGGCATTTTCGGATGGCGCACGGGAGAGCTAATCAGTTAAAAGATATCATCAGAGAAAGCAAGAGAGATTTTCATGACAGCGATGTTTTGGGTTAACGATTTATCTACTTCTGGTGTAACAAGGTGCACACAGCATGTTATTTTGTCTGATCACATTTTATCTTGACGATTGTAGATAATGTAAATTTGCATGTATATTTGTTTATAGTTTTCACGGTGCCTTACAGCGGCCAATGAATGATTGTGATCATCATTACAAAGCGTGTTTCTTCACCAGGGTAGATACATTGGGATTTGCATTTGATTGGCTAATACAGCACTGGCATTTGAAAATGTCTACTTCCACTTACAATTGCCACTTTGGGAAATATTGACTTTTAATGATTGTTTTTTCTTCAAAATTACAAATCGGAAATTTTTAATTCAGTGTTTCCCCCAATTTATTGAAGGCCGGTTATGGGCAAGTACTGCTGTGTCAAACCTAGTTGTTACAGTGGATTGATAAACTGCCTTTTGGCTATAACCCTCACTTACGGATGTTGTACATTTATCGATTCAAAATATTTCAGCAGTCTTCCTCTCCCAAATTTGCACACAGAGAACGTATCTGTAAGAAATAAATTAACCGCTGTTGTTTCCCTCAATTTTTATCACTGCATTATAAAAAAATGTACACTATATTGTAATTTAGTTTTAATTATACAGCTGTAAAATGTAATGGCAAAGATATTGTGTGATCTCCTCACAAGCTGCAGTGACAGCTTGTTGTTTCTAATCTCTAAAAAAAAAAACAATTTAATAGTTTGCATTGAAAACATTCAAGGTTGTCCATTTGTATAAGGGTGCAAATAAACTGCAGTAAGAGGATACTGAGCTAAAAAGAAAAAAAAGGGAAAATAGGAGCTGAGCCTGGAGAAAATGAGGTCAAATGAGGTTTTATTCACACATTTTCTTGGCAGGATATCTATGGACACAAGGAGAGCAGAGGTTAATACCCGGGAAGTTTACAGGAGTATTTGTTTCCATTTCTAAGAAATCACTGGACCATTTTGGCGCAGTGTGACCAAAGTGGCATTCTGTCGCTCCAGGAAGGGTGACTGTATATCCTTCGCTGTGCACACTTCATTAAAATGTCCATTTGTTAACCAGCGGGTGGCTCACAGAGTTGTGTTCCTTGACACCCGTACAGTCACAATGTGTGTGTATGTGTGTGCGTGTCTAAGTGTTGAAAATGAATTAACAGTGACCTGCACAACGGTGTTTATAAGTGAGCTTGCAGCAGCAAGTAATGATGAACATAAATTGTTATGAATATGGACAAACACATTAATTTCTCCCCCGCTGCCTATTCATTTGGGCCCAGGCCTGTGTTGAAAGCGCAATACAGCAACATGACTGCTGTCTGTCACTCTCACTTCCTGTCATTCTTTTCTATAGCGGTTGGGAAAAGGCTGCTGAAGTTGACAATTATGGCAATGCTGTGCATATGATCTTATAATACCTCAGACAACATCTCTGCTATTACCAGCCAGGCCGAGGTAATTAACCTGCTTCATATGTTTCATAAACTTCTAGAAAAACAAAACAAGTTAATCCCTCCCAATCTCACTTTATTAGTACCACATGAAGTGGAAAAAGTTCAGAATACAAGCTCAAATAGCACTATTTATTGTCTTCCCTTTTCCAATTAGTTACTGCCGTCTTAAATCTGAACAAGTTCTGAACCAGTGAGCTGATTACTAATGCAAATGTGTGAAAAGCGGTGATAAAGCTGTCAACAGAGGTAAATTGGTTCAACAATGGAGAGTGTGCCAGTGTGACTATATCTTGCTTGGTCAAACAAAGATAAAGAATACTCTAGAGAAATCAATTGCCGCACAAAGTGATCATAATTTATAAATCAAAGATTTGTATTTTAGGACGCTTTCACACTAGACCAAGAAGACCACAGTTCGGTTGGAGAGCTACCTCGCAGCAACACTTGCAAATGAGTAGTTGAAAAATTTCAGCATTCCCACTGCACCAACCAAATTTTATGAATAGCAGCATCATGTGCACGAAAGGTGCACTCATTGACTGGACTAATAGAAGAGGAAATACGTCCCTCCTGGAGGGAGCGTGAAGCTTCACAGCGTGGTGCTGTGACACTAAAAGCAATGTAGCGTAGCATAGTAAGTCGCTGGTCGGGCAGCGGTGGGGTCGCTCCCTCTTGACTCAATGCCAAGTGAACTGGAGTATATAAGAAATGCATAGGGGATATTTAAACCACGAAAGGGAACCGCATGGTACCTCAAGTCACATAGGCATGCAATTGCTCTCTTTTGTGACTTTTTGGACTATCAAATTGTCTCCACTTCCAGGAGAGCGAGACTCACAATATGGCCACCCTGAGAGGCTCCGCCTTTCTATGCCACTGTCACTCTCACGCGGTTCGTTCAGCAACAGCATGGAACACAACCGCCACAGTAGAACCCGATTCTGTGTATCTGGGGTGAACATATTTTGATTTCCAAAAAAGAGGATACTCGGTCCGGCCTCAAGATACCTGAATTTTACTCAAAGTTCACTCAAAGGTGATATATTTAAAGTGTGCCTCCTCTGTTTGGATTGAAAAATTAAGTTTTATAATATATATAAAAAAAAAAATCGTCGTCTCGCCCACCCGGGCGGTATGGTATCTCCTTTCAAGCTCAGGTCCTTTACCAAAGGCCTGGGAGCTTGAGGGTCCTGCTGTCTTAGCTGTCCCTAGGATTGTATTTATATATGTACTGGACTGTCTCAGAAAATTAGAATACACAATATTCTAATTTTTTGAGACAGTCCTGTGTATATATACAGGACTGTCTCAGGAAATTAGAATATTGTGTATTCTAATTTCCTGAGACAGTCCTGTATATAGAATATTGTGTATTCTAATTTCCTGAGACAGTCCTGTATATATGGCGGAAAACACAAACAAGACTGAAAAAGCAATTTCTGTTCTTTCACTCCTCTTTAAAAGAAACTGCTGTATTTTAAGCCAAAAGAACAGTTGTGTTTGATAGAACAATATGTCTATATGCTGCCATAGCAGATTCATGGCGCATTAAGCCCCCGAAGTATTTTTATTTGACCGTTTTACCCTGGAAACCCCCATTTACAAACGAAACCGCTTTTGTTTCAACCCAGCCATAAAACGAAGGTAATTAATTATATTTATTACTCAAAATGTCTGTGATTTTTAGCTTAGAATCATTAATTGATGTCTAATATTTTGGTAAAAAATTTTTAAAAAACTTTAAAAATTATTCACTCGCGTATTTTAAACTTTAACAAATTACGTCACAATGAAAAAAATGGTGTCTGTAAATAAGTCACGGATCTACCTCATAACTATCGCTTGTATTGTATTGTATTGTATTGTTTTTGTTTTTTTTGTGTGGTTACTGTTGCATTTCCTCCAATATATTAGATGATAAATAATCGATCCAAACCAAGAAACATTGAAAAAAAAACTTTAAAAGGGTAAATATATGAAAAAGAAAATCTCGACCACTCCTTGATGTCTGCGATTTCTGCATCGCGACCCTTGTTGTATTACCATGTTTCACCCATAAAATCCCCAAAAAATCCAGCTGTGGCCATTCACAGCTGTGTCTTGACACGCAGTGAAAATCTCGTTAAAATCATGGCGTCTTTAATTCTGCTCTCGCGTGCTCTCACCTCCAGATAGGGTTTTGCTGTTTAAATTTTTGTTTTGTTTTTTTAAAATGCCCTCCTGTTCAAAAATTTTCTTCCCCCAGAAAATTGAGAGTTTAAACTTTCCAATGATGTATCACACATGCGTATCGGACAATTCTGAAAGTTGCCCAAATTGGGGCTCTCAGAGCGGAACTTGAGCGTTTTCTGCCATATATATATATATATATATGTATACACAAAACTATTATTGCCATATAGTATATATTATATACTATTTGCCAATAATAGTTTTGCTCAACAGGTTGCAGGTTACTCAACAGGCTTTATTCTCCATAAAAAGTAATCAAACAATAAAAACCAACAAAAAATAAAACAAAACAAATAAAGCATTAGATAACAAAATAATAATAATATAATGCAGACCCATGGAACTGTACTGTATGTATGTATACAGTCTGTGACTATGCACGCATGCGCAAAGCAAATTTGTATCCAGAGTAGAATAAAGGTATTTTCAACTTAATTACTCTATTGGGTACATGAGCATTTGAATATGTATGTCTTGATCGTAAAAAACTCTTAACAATTGGGCAGCACAGCATCTTAGTATTCTGTGCAAAGTGTCAGTCAATTTCAACATATTTCAACACTAATTGTTAAGAAATACTCTTCCGTGTCAATTTGGAATTTTCTTTTATTAACATAGATGACGGAACCATGAGGCATAAGAAACACAGCTACTTAGAATATAGTAATAACATTCAACCAAATATACAAACGCAGAACAATTACTACAAGACTAATACAATGTACTGAATCTCTGTGTACACACATAACCCAATATATCGACATTAATAGGAGATAAACATAGAGATCCAGTTCTTCCTTCAAGTGGATGGCGAAGTGTATAAAACTCATGGACATGTCAGATGGCTTTTTCAGTGTTTTATTAACAAAACAGACCCAGCGTGGAACACTGCCATTCAACACGGCGCTCCCGCGCAACTTCAACACCTGCCTCTCTCTCTTTTTTGCTCTGCCCAATTTCTTCTTCTGCGCTATTAAGTGGTACCTCTACGTACGAAGTTAATTCGTTCCGGGACCTTGTTTGTAAGTTGAAATGGTCGTATGTCAAGCAGGATTTTCCCATAAGAATACATTATAATTCCATTAATTCGTTCCACAGCCCGAAAACCTATACTAAATTCTGAATAAAATGGTTTTACTATTGCAAATATCATTTACAAAGAGCAAAACAAAATGCATTATGAATAAAAATTGGAATAATAATATATATTAATAGTAATAATAATAATATTACCTGTATTTATGTAACAAACCGGGTTCTAATGTGCCGAATGTCGCGTGGCTGACTTGGACAGAGTGATCCTTTTTAGTTTCACTTTCACTTTGTTTACTTGCTGTGGGGGACACAAGGCACAAGTTGATGGAATAAATGATTAGAAACCTGACGAAGCTGGTGATTTCTTTGGCGATTTCACCACAAAAATAACTGCCATCTTAACTTATAAAAACTGGCGAACAGAGGAGGACCGACATAGACCGCCTACGGCTGTATTGTTGAGCGAGCCATATCACGGATGCGCGCCCCACGCTCATATTTTTCTATCATATTTATCTTCATGTCAATGGTAACGGTAAGCTTCACGTTTTTTCCTTTTTTTCACCACCTGCACTAGTATTGTTGGAACCCATGTTGATTCCTCGCTCAAGAAAATCGTCCGCCATGCGTCCGTCTTGTAGAGAAGAAAAGAAACTACGGTGCTGTCATAGATCGCTGTTTTTAGAGCATGTCGTCGGATGTAGAAACAAATGGCGAGTCAAATTTTACGTCGGATGTCGAAAAGATCGTGTATCGAAGTGATTGTATGTCGAGGTACCACTGTATTTGTAATGCCAGTCATATTGAAAAAGGATAGCGGCCCCTTGGGAATGCCATTTACAAAGCATAAACGTCTCTTAGAACTACTCCTTCTCCCTCTACTAGCAGGAGCCACGTCAAAGCAGGCAGGCGCTGCCCACCAGCAGCCGGAGGGATTCTCTTCAAATTGGTCCCGTGAAAAATCATGAAAACCGGAGATTTTCATGAATTTATGAAACCCGGCCGGACGTCACGGAGAAGATCTGAAAAGTGGATTTGTCCGGGCAAAAGAGGATGTTTGGTCACCCTAAGTGTATCAAATGTGACTGCTTAGCGCAGCACAACAACATTTGGCCATGGCTAATCTGTCCTCTTGCCATTGTTGATTTTGAATAGCGTGCGCGCGGACAGAGACCCACGATTTTTAAGCAGACCAGAGTTCGTTTGCGCGTTCACATTAACAAAACGAAGCGGACTATCTGGCAAAAAGAACTCTGGTCCGTTTAAAACGGGCCAAACACTGCTAGAGTGAAAGCGGCCTTAGACTTTGGCTCGAGTTTTGAAAGCTACTGAGATGGAACTTGGTCAGAGGAGGTTTTTATACAAAATTATTTTACAATTTACAGTGTTGAACAAAATGTTATTTTCTGTCCTGATGTATGCATATTTACACAAGGGTGGATTGAAAATATCTGGGTCACATGACAATACTCCACCATGAATTTGGAAAGGGAGCCCCAGGTAGTAAAGTGGGAAAAAAAGGATGAAATCAGTTATTTTTAGATGGGAAAGAGGACTCTAGTCAAATGATTTAAAAAAATAATAATAAATAAATAACAGTAATCCAAACAGTGTAGAATTTTCTGAGAAACATATCAACCTCGATTTGTGCTGTCAGAAAATGTTTAAATAAGGTTCAATTTGATTAGATGAGTTGGGAGGGATATTTTAAGGCTTCAATTAAAATCCAGATGCTTTTTATTAGTGCAATTGGCTGGCAACCAGTCCATGAAAAAGAATCCCCCATCTGGCTCGAAGTCAGCTGGAATATGGTCCAGAACACTGAAAACTCTAGATAGATAGATAGATAGATAGATAGATAGATAGATAGATAGATAGATAGATAGATAGATAGATAGATAGATAGACGGACGGACGGACGGACGGACGGACGGACGGACGGACGGACGGACGGACGGACGGACGGACGGACGGACGGACGGACGGACGGACGGACGGACGGATAGTTTTCTTTCCTCCATTACGACCTACTATTCTATTTAGTCAATTTTTACTTTTCCTTCATGCAATTGGTGCAGCGACCTTTTTTCAAGTGACTGAAGGTTTAGCTGTTCAAATCCTCGTTCTCCACTCTGCACTGTCAAACTGTGCTTGGCAGTACTATGAGCCCTACAGTACACCCAGTGGGCATTACAAAGACTTACATGGCAGCAGCACTACCCACTGGTGAATGAATGTGTATTTGAAATGTGAGCCATTGTAACGCACTTTGGACACTGATTAAAGCACTTCGCATTTTCATTTTTTGAAATGGCTTAGACATGTTTAAATGATGTCCTCCATTGTGTGATTCAATCAAACTACCCTCATGAAAAAGAATGTTAATGATTCATCCACCCCTGTTGGAATCGTCTAGTTTTGGGTTGGGAGTCTAAGGGGCCTTTTACATGGTGAGGCTGCGACACCAAAACGCAACGATTGTGTTGCGGAATGGCCTCGCGTTTCTACGGTGACAGCGAAAATGGAGGGCGAAGACGCGAACTTTAGATTCCGGCCTTCAAAGCAGAACGGTTCGATTGCGGGGATTGCTCTGCAACCATATGATTAGAATGCTCTCGTTCCGATGACATCCGCACTCGCACACGTCACTTTGGGCATGCGTAGTCGCTGCTACTAAACATTCAAAACAGCAGAAATCAGCTGTAATTTACTGTTCCTGTAATATTTTATTTTAAATATATTTTTTGTTTGTGTTTTTGTCCCTTTTAAAGCAAAATTAAAAAATTATTTGAAAAAAAAAAAAAAAAAAAAACGCATGGGCGCCATTGCTTCGAGTGGGCGAGTAAGTTGTTTCCTGGGCTGAGGAAGTTGTCGTAAAGGAAGTGCATCACTGGCTGTCGCCCTGTAAAACTGCACTGCCCTAGAGCCTGGCATGAATACTACATCGTTTTCACACTGACTAATTATATCGTTCGAATAGAAACGGAACCATGTAAATGCAAATATGAAATGTGTCGTATTCCAGAGCGCCACCATGTAAACGGCCCACTAATGAGTCCCTTCTCACTATTCCCACCTGAACTATAGGGTGTGCCAACACGAGTGCATGAGGTCTTCATGCAGGATCTAATTCGCGTGATCATAATTCTAAACTCTGAATCATACTCAAAAGGTGAAAAAATGTCAATTGTATTTCCATGCATTTTTATGCATCCAAGGCCTGCTTATACAGGTAAGCTGTAATTGAAATTTACTGTATGTATGATGCTCATTAGTAGATATTTTGGAAGGTGATGGGAAATATGAACAGTTCAAAACAGCAATCTTATCTCAAAACATCAAGGCTTCAACTAGTTTGCAAAAAACACGACAGTTTCTCCTGTGACAGGAGGGTGTTCATTGTGAACACTGCTTCTACAGGTCAGTAGTGGAACGTAAGGAAGTATAAGTACTTCGTTATTGTACTATATGAAGTGGTCCTTTTTGCTTTTAAACCACAACATTTTACAGCAGGTATCTGTGCTTTTTACTCCACTACTTTTCAAATCGTTGCCTGCGTTACACATTACTCTTGTTTGTCCCCCCCCCCCAGCCCGCCAAATACTCTCCTGTTCAAAATTTGTCTTCCCCCAGAAATTTGAGATTTTAAGCTTTCCAATGATGTATCGCACATGAATATAGGACAATATTGAAATTTTACCATATTGGGCATCTCAGAGCGGAACTTCAAGTCACCTGAGTGTTTTCCGCCATGTATATAAAGTACTGCTAAAAATATATATAAATAAAAAAAAATCCCTTTATTTTTTGCTCCAAAAAAATAAAGGGACGACTAACATAACATGTTGTGAATCTGAATTAATGAAATATTTTTATTTGAACGTGGTGACAACAGTCAGACAAAAATTACCCATGAAAATCACATGTATCAACCCATGGAGGTTCGGATTTTGATTTATACTCAAAATGAAAGTGGAAAAACACACTACAGGCTGATCCAACTTTGATGTAATGTCCTTTAAACAAGTCAAAATGAGGCTCAGTAGTGTGTTTGGCCTCCGCGTGCTTGTATGACCTCCCTGCAATGCATTGGCATGCTCCTGATGAGGGGGCCAATGTTCTCCTGAGGGATCTTCTCCCAGATCTGGACCAGCACATCCCTGAGCTCCTGGACAGTCTGAGGAGCAACCTATTGTCCTGTAGGAGATCCTTAAACCCTCAGCAGGATTAGTATCCACTCTTTTGTTCAAGAAGGAACAGGATGAACACTGCCAGGGCTCTACAAAATGACCTCCAGCAGGCCACTGGTGTGATTGTTTCTGACCAAACAATCAGAAACGGGTTCCATGTGGATGGCCTGAGGACATGAGATCCTGTAGTGAGCCCTGTGCTCACTGCCAATCACCGTAGAGCTCGATTGGCATCTGCAACCAGACAACCAGAATTTGCCACTATGCCACTGGGTCTGTGCTCTTCACCGATAAAAGCAGGTTTAACCTGAGCACATGCGATAGACGTGAAAGAGTCTAGAGATGCTGTGGAGAACGTTATGCTGCCTGCAACTTCATTCAGCATGACCGGTGTTGTGGTGGGTCAGTGATGGTCAGGGGAGCTATATCTCTGGAAGGACACACAGACCTTTACAGGTTAGATAACGGCACCCTGAGTGCTATTTGGTATCAGGATGAAATCCTTGGACCCATTGTCATTAGCTACACTTGTGCAGTGGGACCTGGGTTCCTCCTGGTCCATGACAATGCCCAACTTCATATGGCTGGAGTATGGAAACAGTTGCTGAAGGAAGAAGGAATTGATAACATTGAATGGCCCCCACGTTCACCTGACCTAAATCCAATAAAACACCTCAGGGACATTATGTTTAGGTCTATCTGGCAGAGCCAGGTTGCTCCTCAGCCTGTCCATGAGCTTAGTGTTGCCCTGGTCTAGATCTGGGCACCAGGAGCATGCCCAGGCGTTGTAGGGAGGTCATACAGGTAGGTGGAGGCCACCCACACTCATTTTGACTTGTTCAAAAGACATTACATGAAAGTTTAAGTTGAAGGCTGTAGTGTGTTCTTCCACTTTCATTCTAGTAGAACTCCAAATCCAGACCTCTTTCGGTTGATACATTCGATTTTCATTGATACTTTTTGTGTGATTTTGTTGTCAGCACATTCAACTATGGAACAAATAAAGTATTTAATAAAAATATTTCATTCATTTATATCTACAATGTTTTGTTTTAGTGTTTCCTTTATCTTTTTGAGCAGTGTACATACTAGTATATACAGTGGGGAGAACAAGTATTTGATACACTGCCAATGGGTTTTCCCATTGGCAGTGTATCAAATACCCCATATATGAGTCAATTTTCTTCGATGTTTCTACCTTAAGTAATGTTTTGCAACTGTATTTGTACTTTTACTAAAGTTAAAAAAGTGAGTACTTCATCCATCACTGCTACAGGTACATCAGCTTTATATTTTTACTTCACCTCTCAAAAATGCATTTGAGTTGTACGTGTCATATACTGTATAATGGTGGGAAAGTTTTAGAAATTATTTATTTTGGTTCCATTTTATTTTAACTATCACAAAAGCCTGACATTTGAAAAATGGTATATAGACATTTTATTATGACCACTGTAGAACAGAACTGCACAAATAGTAATGCATGAAAAGGCCAAATGGTTGATGAGTTACGACTAAAGAGTGAGTAGAAATGCTGACATTTGTCAGTGTGATAGAAGGAACAGGAAATATGGAGTGACAGGAAGAAGAGTCACGACTAATGATGTCAAGTATACTGCATAACACAGAATAACAAATTGTTAAAGGTGAGAACCAGAAAATACGAACAATTCATCAATGCTGACCAGCCACCACTTTAGGTAAACCTACATGACACAGTGCAACGTCATCAAGCACAGAGAATGTCATTAAGCATATTGTGTCATTTCAACATTCCGCCAAACCCTGCAAACCTTTTGTTATACACTTTTGTTTGTTGCCATCTCAGTACTTTTCACCACCAATATAAAATGTAATGTGCATCTTGGTCATGTTCACTAATGAATTCAGTAGTTTTCCTCAGCATTTCATAATTATTTGGCATTGTTTATTTTTGGCATGTAATATAGAGCAACAACTACCGTACATCCTTTTCTTATGAATGTTTACATATCATTTATGATAAAAATAATTTTAAAAAATATATTTGTGAGTATTTGTGAGGTATCCGTTCAACCAGACCCAGTTTATTTTTGAGTGAAAGTGGATTGGACAATATTTTATGACCAATTTAAGAGTTTGCATGCTATTTACATATTGCTAACACTGTACAGAAAGTAGCTTCACAAAGGAAAGCTCCAACATCATGAAACTCTTGTTACACCATTGCATAGGTACCTACTATATACTGCATTTTTTCCTTTCACTTGCTACCTTTAGAATGGCACATCTGTTGAGTCTGCTCCCTCGAGGCTCACAATTATGTTACGATCAAGTTCAGATTGTGTCTTTGTAACTGTATGTGTGGTCTTATCACGGACCAAAAGCAGAGTCTCTATCTTCAGTCAAAAGTAGAATATAGTAGGGATGTACCAAATTTGAGGCCTTAACCTAAATCCTAAAATGAGGTAAACTGAAACACTGAAATACATCACACTTTATAAAAAAATAAAAAAAAATTTAAATTGTAATGTTATGCATTTAATATGAACTCCCTCCTTGCTACTTGAATTATGTCGAAAGATTACAATTTAATTTTGAAAGCTGAAATTCACTACTATAGAATTTCTTCCTCTGAAGTCAATAAAATGTATGGTACATTCTGTAATACATTTAGTGGAGAAGATGCCCACAGATGGCAGTGTCACCTTAGAGGACATACTCGTATATATCCAGTTGAGTTATCACGGGAATGCGACTTCCATCTTAAACACAACAAGTAGCTGAGGCTAGCATACTAATTCAAATGGACGCTTGAATACTACCAACTTTACAAGAACTTCACACCTCATGAGCGATACATACACTTTAAAGGGCACTCCACATATATAGTATTGGCAAGTATTGACTTGTCCCCAATGACTAGCGGTTCCTGCCACCATTTTTATAATATTTTAAAGTTAAATATATTTTATTTTTAATTTTTTGTGCCAAAAGAAAAAAACGCATGGACGCCATTGCTTCGAATGGGAGGGTATGTTATCTTCCGGGCTGAGGAGGTTGTCGTCAATGAAGTGCATCATTGGCTGTCGCCTTGTAAAACTGCACTGCCCCCAAGGGCCTGGCATGAACACTGCATCATTTTCATGCGGAAATCCATGTAATTACAAACACGAAATGTGTTGTATTCTCGGAGCGTTAGGGTTAGGGTTACTTAACTCTAGTTTGGCACATTTATTTTGAGAAAAACTATTTCCGATTTAAACCTACTCATACTTAAGTGGGAAATTTTCAGCCACCAAGTTTTTGGTGCATCCCCAGTATATACTAGTATTATTATGAGTAATTGTAGGATGCCCATTATGATAAGTTGTTGTCATCTGACTAGGTACAGAATAGCAGAGTAAGTCAAGAAGAATTTATTAGCTAAATTATTTTAATATCATTACAGAAAAATAATTCTACAATTCCACTTTGTGTGTCATCTCTCACAAGTAATGGGACTTTCTAGGAATCTTGTAGAAGTGATCACTAGAAAATACTAATAATCATACATTTTATTTGTAGAGCCCTTGCTTTACAGTTAAAACAAAGAAAAGCAGCAAACAACGTGAGCAGAACAAAACAATGGATAAAAAAGAACTAAACATTAAAAGCCAGTTTAAAAAGGTATGTTTTTTTTTTTTTTTTTTTTTAGAAATAAAGTAATGTTGCATATTTTTGCATACTGGATATAATTATCTGTATCTTAAATGTTGTGAAAAATCATTAGCATGATGGGTAACTTCACATACATTTATATGATTATTAATAGCTATTACATAACATTATAAAAAGCAATATGACCTAATTTATTATTTAAGTATTGTGTACCAAACTTTTTAGCCTTTGCAATAATTAGAACACAAGAAGTACCTCTCAGTTTCAAAAAGGTATAATTTTTTTATTTTTTATTTCTTATTTTTTTCATAATTATTATAATATTCTTACTGGCCATTCTTAAATTATCAGACCAATGTAGTAGCCCTACGACCTCTGATTTTTTTTTTTTTTTATTGCTGGTTTAGAAAATATTTATTATAGAGAGAACATTTTAATCTATGCGGAGAAGATGGCTGGATTGTCAATTACATAGTGGCAGGCTGCAAGCGATCTCCTCATCCACCTCACTCGAAGCAGGTTGGCTCAGGCAGTCTTTTCTCTCTGTCCTTGCTATCTCTGCCCATTTATTTCATCAGATTTACACATGTACTCATGTATTAACATTCAAGCACACTCACACATACAATCTCACATGGAATGGCAAGCAGAGAAGCTTGTCATAACTCAACCCAAATTATTCTGATAGTTTTGAATCCAGCACAATTAGAACAGCGTGATCAAATGTTGGGTTGCAGAACACAGAAGCAATATGTCTACACAGATGGCTCCATAAATAAACCAATTCAGATGAACTCGCAGGGAAAAATTGAAACTTATAAAGCACATGGCTGTGCTCCTAACCTTAAGGAAGACCCTATAGGATTTTATGAGTTTGTGTTTCTTTAAATTCCCCCCCCCATCCTTCTCTCATACACAAACACCTAAGCACTATGCTTACTACAGTAGTCAGCACTGCACCTTCTCACAACCTCCTGTGCCATGTTGCATGTTTGTTTTTCTCCTTTTTTCTTCTTACTTTCTTTGTAATTTTGCACTGATCTGGCTTTTATTGTTATTGTTGTTCTTTTTTTTTTACCAAATATTTTGTAATGTTTTCTGCTGTGCTTTGTATCTTTGTATCACGTGAATATTACTAATGAAATATTTTATCATTTCCAGGATGCCTATGTACAGCTGGCTTTTGGCAAATTCTGGCATATTTTACAGTGAGTTATAATGTTAATATGCACTGTCCTTGTAAATAAATCAATAAAAAGACACACACATAAACTCTCTCACCTAACACAATGAAATGTGACTCATGAGCAGGGGCGTTACCGGTGGGTGGTGGGTGGGGGGGGAGTTTGTTCAGTGCCCACCCACGGACACGCTCTGCCCACCCAAAGAAAACTGAATGTAGTATTAACGGCAGTCTGGGCACCGCATATGGTATGCCATTCATATAGTACTGATGTGTTCTAAGTTTTAACCTTTGCGTTGTTACCTCCTCTTTCATCTTAGAAAAAAAATAAATAAATAAGAAAAATGAAATGAAATGTTGGTTTTGCTCCTAGGGGGCGCTACCCACATTTACGCATTCTTTGATTTTTACATTTTATCAAAGTTTTCACCAGTGTTCACCTGGCTGTTGATTTAAGTGAGTTTTGAAGCAGTCTGAGGGGGTCAAAGTAGGGCTCAAAGCGTCGGCGGGAGAGAAAGAATTACTCCTAGGGGGCGCTACATAGAGTATTTGGAATTTGTCTTTACACGGTATCAAAGATGGCACCTGTCTTGACCTGCCTTTCCATTTTGGTGAATTTTGAAGTATTCTGAAGGGGTCAAATTGAGCTCAAAGGGGCTGCGGAACAAAGAATAACTATAATAATAATAATAATGATAATAATAGTAAAACACAGGAACCACAATAGGTTACCTAAAAAAAACATTGTCACCTGCATGTCCATACTGTTCAGTTATGGATGTGTTCTAAGTCAAATAAAATCAAATCAACTTTTGTTTGTTGAGAAATCAAACAAACAAATTGCAACAACAGGTATCTTTAGGAGAAAACAAAACATGTTTTAAGGTGCAGTAGCCTTACGCTGGATTTCGACCTACTTGAGCATTGTAGCTTTTTATTTTTTAAACTGTACATATAAAAGCCTGCAGGAAATTTGAATACATTAAATTTATTTACTATAAAACAAGTACAACAAGACTGAAGCATGCAATTGCAAGGTGCCAACAATTGGATATAAAGAAACCAGACATTTTGCAACAGTCCATGTTCAACACCACTTAGGGTGCTGGAGTCTGTCCAAGCTAACATCGGGTGGAAGCCGAATTACACCCTAAACTGGTCGGAAAACTAAAACATTGAAGATAAATATGAATGCAACAACACAGGACTTACATACAGTATTCACACTGTGGTCTTTTAACAGCAATTCACTCACCCTATTTCAGTTTAGATACACAAGAATTGAAATGCTAAATGTACTTGTAGTTATGTACTTTCTAAGCTTAACTACAGACAATGGAGTGCAACAAAACTTAATAGTAACAGAAACAATGAACCAAAACTAAAGAACATACTTAGACACTCACAGAAAAGACACAAGTAGCTGTGGAATGCTACGGAGCCCCAAAAAGGACATCGATAGAAATAAGTTTAAACAATCTGGGGCGCACCAGATAGTATGTGGTGCACGCACTAGAAACTATCTGGTGCGCTCCAGACTGTTTCAAGTGCGTTCCGAGACAATGTAATGGTGACGATGTGCAAGTAATGCAGTAATATCTTTATAGTTGCGTCCAAGATTGACGTAAAGCTCAACTAAATCCTGTATTATCATTTTTAGCACGCTGAAACTGCTGTGCCTGAAGTTTGTGGCCTATAAAAGGGAACTTTCTGGTGTGCACCTGATAGTTTCTAGTGTGCACCAGATTGTTTAAAATTATTTTATTTCTGTATATGTCCTTTTAGGGGCTCCGTAGAATGCCGATTAGTTAACCCAAGGGACGGGACTGATGAGGGCACGTGGGTAAGAAAACCTAAGACAGAAGTAGACAAGAAAAATGAAGACAGCATGAAACCAAACTAAATATAATCTGGAGAAAACACAGACATGAACATATTTCCAGCATTATCTTGGTTAAAACAGGGGTGACCAAACTTTGCCAAATGAGATAGGTAATCATAAAAATGTTATGACATTCAATGAAGTCAGCCCTTCTCAAATAGTGGGACTTGGACGCATGTGTGACCCTGGGCAGCATGAAATTTTTTGACTGTATTAGAATAAAGTATTTTTTTACATTCACTCCAGTAGATGGCAGTGGCGCGTTCATCATCAAAGTGTGCACATGGCGTATTAGCTCTTTGCGCAGGGTTTCTATTAGGGTTTGGAATCTCTGGCATGAAGCCAATTCAAAATGTATCTAGATACACAGGTTACGATTCGATTAAAAAACGATACATTTTTAAGGCCGAGCGATTCAATACGATTCAATACAGTTTAAGAACGATACGGTTCGATACAGGGTTAAAACGATACGGTAGTAAACATTTGTTGTGTGTGCTTGTACAGTATTTTAAACATATAAAAAAGACCACATTTCTAATAGCAAAATTAAACAACAAAATTTCATTCCAATGTTATGTTTTATTTTTTTATGAAAAAAAAAAAATAAGGCTTACTAGATGACCGTCATTTTGTTGGATGGGATTGATAATAAAATAAAAATCCAGTGACAGACAACAATAAAGTGCAGTAATTCAATTACTGTATTTCCTGGTGTTTTTAACACAAGAGGTAAGTAATTTAAGTGCAAACTTTAAACGTAAACATCTTACAAACAAAAAACATTAATTATATGCAGCAGCTCTAGAAAAAAAGAATCAAACCTGCTAGTGTTATCATAAATAAATAATAAATTATGTTTTACGACTGATATAATTGGAGGAATAAAAACATGGCATTTTAGACAGACAGGTCAATAATCATTACTTTAACCTTATACACAGCAAAGTCATTCACTTATGCCTGTGCTTCCACATTTTTTTATTCCTCATCACTGTCCATATCTTTTTTGAAGGGCAGATTTTTCTTCAGGAAGATCAACTAATCCACATGTTCATGTTTAAGTAGACTGCGTTTCGTGGAAACAATATGCCGCCCTTTCCACCATTGTAGTGGGTTATTTTTCAGGGTAAAAAACTCACGATCTCTGCACCGCTCCACACTTCACACAAGCTCCCTTCCCATGCAAACAGATCTGGCTGCCTTCATCACTTCAAAAGCCGACTTTTGTTTTCCGAGGTGCGTTGAAAATCAATCGCTGCACGTCGCTGGCTTTGTTGATCAAACGATCCATTGTTTTAGCATTGTTACGGATGGAGAGTAATTTATCTTTTTGTTCAGGTATGTATGTTTTCTCTTTCATTTTATACTGGTTTATGCTGGTTTTCACCTGTATTTTTCCTTTGCAGTAGTTTCCACCTGTGTGATCTCAGAAGGCCTCCCCAGCTGGAACCACTTCCTCATTAGCCAATCATCCAATCATCTATTCGTCCTGCCACTATTTAAGTTGAATGGTTTGCTCTGTTCAGGAGAGGCGGTGGTGGCTCTAAATTTGGTTGTCTTGGTTTGTTGAAGCCTGTTATGTTTTGACTCTGTTTTTGTTTGTGAAGTTTGTTTTCTGCCACTTGTTTATTAATGATCTCTTTTGTCTTTTTTTCCTTTAGGTTGGCGCAGAGCACAGAGGTAGGGACTTTAGTTAGACACCTGCAGGTATACATCGTGTCTCCCACCTCACGTAGGTACTAACTCTCTGTATTAGTCCATTAGATAGAGCGGCAACACCACCCATGTATTTTGGGGTACACTAGGTGCCTGCCACAGTAGTGCTTTAGTTTGTGGGTTGTTTTTGGAACTGTTGATTTGGTGTTTGCTGCATAGTGCAGGGGGTTGGGTAAATGTTTGTGTGCTCTGTGTCCATTGCCTTTTTTTCTGTTAAATAAAATTTTTATTTATTTATTTATTTATTTTTATTTAAATTTTGATTTGTCACTGCCTCCTCCTTGCACACCTGCCGTCTTATGTTACGCTCGCGGCCCCTGACCACCAGGGGTGCTCGTAACAAGCATGTTGCTTCGTTGCCACTACTAGTTTCGTTTTGGGCTCTGAAGAAAACACAACGGAGAGTGCGTTACAGTGGTTTTGTTAGCTCTAGCGTTATGACACGGCCGTGACAATCGGGTAATGACGGCGACTAGTAGCGGTTCGTCCGAAATGCATGTGAAGTTGAGGCAACCACGACTGTGAGTAGTGCTTGTCCATATTATATCATGTGTGCAGTCTCAATCTAAGTGCGCTGTGTGGTGAATGACACAAGCGCAGCATGTGAAGTAAAAGCTAATTTAATATCATATTAAGCAATGCATTGAACTCGGCATTAGAAGCCAATTCCTGTGCTCGCGATAGCCGAATTCTATCTCTACTATAAGTTCATTGAATATTTAATGGCTAATGACTGTCAAATGGTGACTTTACTATCGATACAGCTGTATCTCTCACCTTTTAAAACCGGATATCCGGTCGTAACGGTTTATCGTTCTCAAGCTTAATTTTTATGCGCTGAGCCAGCACACACAAAGCAGTTATGAAGTGCAGTGAATTTATCACTATTGTGATCGAAGATGATTTAACAATACAAGTAACTGCACACTCAAGTTCTAATGTTTGAGTTTTGAATTAATCAAAATCACCCACCTGCCAAAAAGCATAACTATCGTCTAATTAAATCTAATTGAATATAAAGAAAACATGTTGAATATGACCCGAAAGTGTATGCACACTGCTTCTGTGTGTGCGTTACTGTTGAAAGAAACAGCATTGTCTCTGTCTCTCTTGAATTTTTTCAGAATTGTATAATTAAAAAAAAAAAAAAAAAAACTAATGATCTGTGCTTATCACTGAGACATTACTTCAACATGTTTACTAACCAATAATGATGCTGAAAATGAGGAATATATAGTTTGTGAGCTGTTGCTGAAAATGAACACATAGTAGGTTTGTTTTAATGCCTGTCGATCAAAAGACATTTTTTAATAAGGGTCCTATTATTAAACTAATAATGTGACTCATAATTAGCCATTTTGTCATCACAAAATACCTTCAATATAAATCTTGATCTAAAGCTTGATCAAAATGTTATCTTTAAAGTTTGCATCGTGTTATCTAGAGCTTCATTCACCTTTTTCACTATTTTGTTATTTAATAGTCATTATACATTTTGCAATAACGTTGTGAACTGTTTTAGATGTTTTTTGGCTGGAAAATCAAATGAGTAGACAATCTCCACTTGTTATGATGTCCCCTCAAGCAATCATTGCTGTGAATGAGAGCGTAAATTGTCGACGCTTCTGGATTGTTGTAATATGATATTATGGCTAATTATTACTGTTCTGCATCATAAAGTGTAGCGTTTTTGGAATAAGCCTCATTTTTTGTTGAGTAGAACCTGATTTGACCTGACACCTACCACATTTCGAGCCCTGTTTGCATCCTGCAGGAGATGAGAGGAGGAATGGGAGACAGCTGGAAAGTTCAGAGCTTGAGAGAACTGGATGAGACTAGAAAGTTTGAACCAATCTTCATGAATGTGTGAGGTTACAGAAGAATTAAAGTTAAAGTTCGTGGGACAGCATAAAAAAAAAAAATCTCAAATAGCATTATTATGTGAATTAGAATCATATTTTGAGAAAATTCGACCATATACTAGTACAACAATTTAGCAAAGCGCAGATGACGAGAAATTAGTCTTTTAACCTGCTGTTTAGACCGGCCTGTCATTATAGCGCTCCAGCGTCCCCAAACGGAGGATGACGTCGGCAGGGTTAGGATTTTATCTAATTTTGAATTCAACCCATTGAGGGGGGAAGATTTAGAGCAAGGAAAATACGGCAGAGAAGAGCAAACTGTCATGATTGTTTCGATCTCTCTCATCCAATATTTTTACAGGATATTCTTTTTATCTAAGTATGTTTCCCCAATTGCTAAATAAATGGTATGGTCATGACAAATAACAGTCTTGTGCTTAATGGAATATGAAATATCACAAATGCATTTATTCAGTACAACATTGCAAAAATATTGCATAATGGTCAAAACTACCGAATTATTCCTCTCCCGGACGTTATTTTATGCCACCGGAGTTAGTCCGGCTTTTGTCATTTCCCTGCCCCTGCTTCGGAGACGGAGAAAAGAGCGTAAACAGTGGCGCGCTGTCATTCTCGGTGGACAAACCGGCCGACGTCAAAGCGGGGAGGTGCTCGTAGCCAAGCCGATGAAAGCACATTCTCGCCGGGCACGCGAAAATGGACCGAGCGGGCTGGATCGGCCAGCCAAAGCGGCCGACGTCAAAGCAGGGGTCTGCTTGTCGCCAAGCCAAGGAAAACACATTCTCGGCGGGCACACGAAAATGGACCGAGCGGGCTGGATCGGCCAGCCAAACCAGCTGACGTTAAAGCGGGGGTCTGCTCGTCACCAAGCCGAGGTAAGCGCATGCTCGGCGGGTACGGCTTTATCGAACGGCCCCCATGGTGTGCGACAAGTTGCCGGTAGTCGGCCGTGTGGCCTTATCGGTGGACAGGAAGGTAGGAAGGAAGACAGGAAGAGGTAGCTTTTGTTTGTACATTTGCAATTCTTTCAGTCAGATTGGCATTGTAAATGAGTAGCTGCATCCAGTTGTTGCATCTAGTTAAATACAGGTTCAAATACAAAGCACAAACAGGAAACAGAATAGAAACATTTTTTTAAAGAAAAAATAGTCAAAAGACTGTCATGATTTTGTTTCATGCTTTTCGCCTTTGTTAACCTGTTGTGTGCCCCTAGTGATTATTTTGCTTCTTTTGGTCGCATGTCAAGAAAATCCACATTAAGGAGATAATGCTGGAAATACAATCATCTGAAAAATACAGGACACCCTATGGAAGCCTGTGTGCTTTCTAACATATTTAGTAATACGGATATTTAATATCAATTTTAACAATATTGAGAGATTCAAGTAATAGAACTAAACAATTAAAACTGAGAAAAAGATTTTTTTTATAACTTTCTGTAAAATGTCATTTGAAATAAATCCAATTTCTGTTAAGAAATAAGTTAGGACATCCAAACATTCAGTCCCACTTAAAATGGCTAAAATCACACACAGGGGTATCACATCAGGTGCATATGATTAGAACATCATAACCCAGTTTTTTTAAAGGAGGCTTGACTTATTTATAACTCACATTTAGTTTGGTGTGCCCCTGACTGTTGAAGTGAGAAAAAACACCATGGTGAGATCAAAGGAGCTGTCTGAGGCCTTCAGAAAGAATATTGTAGACACTTATGAGTCTGGTAAGGAATTTCAAAAGATCTCAAGAGAATATAAAATCAGCCATTCCACTGTCCGGAAAATAGTCTCCAAGAGGAGGACATTCAAAACAACTGCCAACTTGCCCAGGTCTGGCCGTCCAAGCAAGTTTACACCAAGAGCAGACTGCAAGATGCTAAAAGCAGTCTCCAAAAAGCCTAAAATGTCATTATGGGACCTACAGCAGGCTCTTGCTACTGTTGATGTGAAAGTGCATGCCTCTACAATCACAAAGAGACTTCTCAAGTTTAACCGTCATGGGAAATGTGCAAGGAGGAAACCTTTGCTCTCCAAGAAGAACATAAACGCCAGACTGATGTTTGCCAGAGTGGATGTAGACAAAGACCAGGACTTCTGGAATAATGTTCTTTGGACGGATCAATCTAAAATTGAATTATTTGGCATAAACCCAATACATAATTCCAGGAAAAGAACCTCATACCAAGTGTGAAGCATGGAAGTGGAAGTGTCATGGTTTGGGGATGCTTTGCTGCAGCAGGACCTGGCCAGCTCACCATCATAGAATTGACCATGAATTATATCGTGTATCAAAGGGTGCTTGAAGAACATGTGAGATCATCTGTGAAAAAATTACAGCTGAAGGGAAATTGGACCCTACAACATGACAATGAGCCAAAAAATACCAGTAAATCCATGAAGGACTGGCTGAAAAGGAAGAAATGTAGAGTCCTACAATGGCCAAGTCCGAGCCCAGATCTTAATCCCATTTAGATGCTGTGGGGTGACTTGAAACGAGCTGTACATGCAACCCTTGAAACATCTCACAGCTGAAAGTATTCTGCGTTGAGGAGTGGGGCAAAACTTTCTTCACACGGATGTCAAAGACTGGTAAATGGCTACAAAAAGTGTCTTACTGAAGTTATTTCAGGCAAAGGGTGTAACACCAGCTTAGGTAGTAGGGTGACCTAACGTTTTCCTCAGCTAGAATATACATTTTTGTTAATATACTAGTGTTTGGTTTAACCCCTTAAACATCTAAGTCTATTTTGGCCGAATTTGCATGCATTTGATGTTGCCTTCATATTTCAAAGAAAATATTGTTCACAATGGCCAGGTTTGGTCCCTTTTTCTCAGGACACCATAACCTTTATGTCCAAACTGTTGTTTTCTTCACTGACCAATTATAATCAACATTTTGGACCCCAAAGGACAAAGAAATCCCAAAATAGTTTTTCAAAATTTGTAATGTCGCTCGCTCCCTTGCCTCCCTTTGCTTAGGTGGCGCCTTGCTCCGCAATTTATTAAAAATGTTCACATTTGGTTTGTCACTTCTTGACCTCAAAACGGCTCCTGGGATATGTAGTCTATCATAGTGCTTTCGGTATTATAAAAGGACAAAAAATGATGGAAATGTTGACATAAACACATGGTTCATGCAGAGTTTTAATGCTTATTTATGAGTGCAGTAAAACTATGAAACTCAAACACATTATCTTCTGTTTTACTTGGTCGATTGACTTGAAGTAAAAACGGGTGTAGACCTCAACTTCTGCATTTTCAAATGAGACCAACCAGCGGCACGTGGGTGATGTAATTATCGCGTGACGAGGCTTCAAAAATGATATGTGTAAAAATGTTGCCGCCGACATGTTCGGTGTTAAATGAGTAAATGAGTTCATGAGTAAAACTATGTTAATTTTTGTGGTGTACCTGCAATTAAATCACTTTGTTTTCCAGAGATAAAGAATAACAAGATCAGACATTGACATGTGAACATTTCTTAATGAAGAAGTGAATATTTAATGGGGTGTCCTAATTTTGAATGGGGTGTCCTAATTTTGTCACACAACTGTATGGGCACTTATCAGTCGCGTTTCAGGTCCTCTGGTTACCACCAGTCAGGAACAGCTAATAAGGGCCCTATGCAGGGGATTTCTCACAAATTGTCATTGCATTGTCATAGTTTCATCATTGTTGTGGGCCTCTCTCGGGGCCCCCGTCGGTTCTTATTGCCGGGCCCTTGGCTACGTTGCCTGTCATGTTGCGGTGTCTTTGGCATGCAGCAGGCCTCTTGATTTTACATACTGTTTTGCATTGTTGTTGCTCACTAAAAAGACATCCAGAGCACAAACATGAAGGGATGCAAAAAGTGGTGTCAGGAGGAGGAAGACATACAATTATGGTGGTCCCTGGAATAAGAAGGAAGTGGCCCTGTGTGTAGCTGTCATGACACCGTCACCGTGTTCATGAAAGAGATTACCATCCTTATAAACTAAATCTAGTTTAAGCCATCCCTAATTGTTTTTAACGTAGCAGTAGCCGTATTTAACCCTCTTGTTCCAAAGCACAAGCAACCCTTAACAAGGATGCTTTTGTTGTATAGCGCTAACGAGCCTTTTTTGGCAGTTCAGATTTAATGGCTGCATTTTCTCGACATGCACAAAGAACGCAGTCATAATTCAGCCAAGTCCCAGAATACAGCATTTTCTTTTAATTATTCAAGATCATAGTTGACCTTGTTAAAAATTAAAAACATCAAAACACTCAGTTTTTCTGTTATTTTCAGTCCGTGTACAAATTGGGTTGAGAGCAAGTGGGAGGGATGGATGGATAGATGGATGGATGGACAGACGGACAGACGGGTGGGTGGATGCCTGTAAAATGTACCCTCAGTGAAGATTTTCACTTTGTAGAAATGTTATATACCTGAAGAAAAAATCCTTATTAAAGAGTATTACAACACCTGGGGAAATGCTAATATTCCATCATTTATCCATAAACGCATGCCTTTTGGATTCACATCATGCCCCTTCGTGTAATTACACACATCGCAACACCAAGAAAATGCTAGAAATTTGGATCGATTGTCAAGCTAAAACGACCGGCGCCCGAGATCCCGGAAATCTAGCATATTGTGTGCGTGACCTCACAACTAGGAAACACCCGGCTCAGTGCTTAGTACTGAATGGCGGCGATGATGGCGGACAATTTTGTTTCTAGTTGCAGCGACGAATCCGACGTAACGAACGTTCTTCTAATGGTGACGAGGAGAGTTATGAACCTTTCTTTGGTGTTTTGGGTTATCAATTTGAGCCTAAACGAAAGCCAATGCAGCCTAATGAAACGATCATTGAGGGGACAGATTGTGCGGGAAACACCGAATGGTTTGTTTTGCACTTCTTTTTGTGAAGCTGATACACCGTGACCGCAAAATAATGTACAGAATAATTATCATTTATTGTGCTATCATAGGTTTTCGCTCTGCCAACAGACACAAATATGAATGGGATTGGAGGATTTGTTGTATATATTTTACGAGCAATAATTTATACATGTGTCCAGTCCTATATCCAATCCAATTTTTTATTATAAAAGAGTACTCACTCTGGCCATTGCGAGCTTGACTGCTCACCTCCTTTGCTTTGCCTGGGGTGGTCTCATCAGTGCCAGTCATCGTCCTCTTTCTTGATATCTCGGGACATTTAGGTGGCTGCGCATGTATGGTGGGCACTGCATCTGCTTTCAGCAGCAATTTCTTGGCAAAACCTGATTTCATCTGTCCATAGTTCAAATAGCTTTCAGGTGTAAAATGCACACTCCACAAAATTGTGCCGGAGGCTGGGTCTGCAAAATTAGCCCTCTTTGCACGGACGAACTTTACTCATTGTCTGCGTAGTCCAGCTCTTTTTCTTGAGTTCGGGAACTGATGGGTACTACTACATTGCGACAAATGGCTATTTGTACACCACATAGCATGACAGGTTTGAACCATTTTAGCGATTTTTTGATAAAACATGAAGGCAACTCTCTCGTCGATAAACAACGATGGCACGTGCCTCGACCTTTTGTTTCCTGGCTGTGACGTCAAAGCCCCATTCGGCTGTTTCCGGAATACTTTCGGAAATGTTCGTAATTTTCGATCTATTTTCGATAATTGCTCACTAATGTGATTTATTTTTTTGTTAACTTTATTAATATTTGTTATCTTGCCACATAACGGTTCTAATCATATATCACAGCCCCTTAGTATTAAAATTCTCTTTAAAGTTTATCAAAAACCGTGGGCAAGACAAGAGAGAACGACCATTGGGATAGAAAGTACTGCTGTCGCAAAATCCTGAAAGGCAACCTTCCACTCATTCCAATTTGTGAATTACATTGCAAAGCTCCAATAGCAGAGTTTTGAGGCACAGGCTGGGGTAAAAAAAACAATACTGGTTTAATAGGCACCACTACTTTTAGCAGTTGAATGAGATCACGTTCTTACAAAATCAGGCCAGATTTAGTTAGGAACTACGTATACCTATGCATGGTGTTCACGCTAAAACAAACTGCACCAACAGGTCTCCCTTTTAAATGAAACCTTGGGTTTCAATAAGATTTTGCCTTTATAAATAAACGTTCAATTTAAGGAAGAAAAAAAAAAGAATGAAAACAAAATACAGGTTCAGTTATACAAATAAACGGTTCTAGTCTGCAGCATACTGTATTAGTTGTATAAATGTTCGTCACCTTATTCTGCCCAGTTGTATGGTAAAACTGAACAGAAGGAGCCTTTGTCATCGAAAATGTTCAGTGGCAAAGAATAACAGTGATAGGCCTCAGCATATTCTTCCTTTTAGTACCCTGTTACCTCATCAATTTAAAAAAACAAAAATCTTCATTTTTGCATGTAATGTAAAGCTTTCTTTGATTCACAGGGGCACTAAGGCAGAGAATTAAGAGAAGGAACGTGAGCAAAAGGTTAATTAATAAATTATTAACATGCAACTGACCATAACTTGGTTAAAGAAATTCAATAATTGTGACATTGTTATAAGTCGCCTCTCTTACTTATTCATCAGGGAAATTTCACTTCTGAGCTTCAGCAAAAAATAAACAAATAAGAGCTTTGTAAGGCCAATATTTGTTTTGAGGCTCAAACATGAGTAAGAACAAATCCAAACAGAACCTCTCGTGCACTAATAGGAAACAGTGATTCTGGCTCATGCTTAAGAAAAAAGAGCAGTGCAGGCATACGTTTTTTCCTTATATTTTCTCATTGTACTTATTTAGAATAACAACATACTGCAGTATTTCAGGTTGTGTTTCAGGAAAGGTAAGGCTATATTAAAAGTAATCAGGCCTTATTGATGAATTGAAACTGAAGTCATACAGATCTGTTCTTCCATGCTAAAATAGGGATGGATGCATAAGCCTTTTGAGCCTTGTGAAATACTTCATTTAAAAATTAAGCTAAAGATCAAAAAGGTTTGTTAGCTCATTACATTGTTAGAGATCATTTTTTTTGTTATGTCATTACCCATCCATCCGTTGTCTTTACCTCCTGTGTAAGCTTGTGCATTTTCCCTACTGAAATTAATGGAAATGTTTGAATTTCAGCCTTCCAAAAAAAAACCAACAGAAAAACATGTTTCCAGTGTGCTACTACATCACTAGGATATTTGACATTCTCCATGCCGCTTTTCCTCACGAGGGTCGCGGAGGTGCTGGAGCCTATCCCAGCTAACCACGGGCAGTAGGCAGGGGACACCCTGAACTGGTTGCCAGGGCACAAGAAGACATATAACCACACGCACACACTCATACCTACTGAAAATTTAGAGTGTTCAATCAGCCTTTTTGGGATGTGGGAGGAAACCGGAGTTTCCAGAGGAAACCCACACAGGCACGGGGAGAACATGCAAACTCCACACAGGAAGCCCGGAGCCTGGGATTGAACCCTTGATCTCAGAACTGTGGGCAGACGTGCTAACCACTCAGCCACCATGCCGCGACTCCTTTTGGCTTTCCCCTTTTAATTTAGTAAATACATGAGTTCAAAAAAGGTGAATGTTTTTCCTCAATCTTGATTCAAATCATTGGACATTGTTCTGCTTCTTCTGTTGTGCATACAACTGCTTGCTGGAGGATGTATACAGCATTTATGGAAGACATAGAAAAACATGGGTGTCAAAAATGACCCGGCTGCATTTGTTCTGCCACTGCTTCAAAGGTTGCTTCCGTATTGAATTGGGTTGGATTGAATTGGAAGGTATTTTAGTAAATCATCCTGTTTCCACAGCATTGTCAGCATTATTCAATAAATTTTGACATTTCCTAGTCAAAATGCATAAACAAAATGCCTAAACATTAGGGCTGTCAAACAATTAAATTTTTTAATTGAGTTAATCACAGCTTAAAAATTAATCGTATTTCATTGCAATTCAAACCCTCTCTAAAATATGCCATATTTTTCTGTAAATTATTGTTGGAATGGAAAGATAAGACACAAGACAGATATATACATTCAACATACTGTACATAAGTACTGCATTTGTTTATTATTACAATAAATCCACAAGATGGCATTAACATTATTAACATTCTTTCTGCTAAAGGTATCCACCGACAGAAAGACTTGTAGTTCTTAAAAGATAAATGTTAATACAAGTTATAGAAATGTTATATTAACACTAGGGCTGTCAAACGATTAAAATTTTTAATCGAGTTAATCACAGCTGAAAAATGAATTAATTGTAATTAATTGCAATTCAAACGATCTCTAAAATATGCCATATTTTTCTGTAAATTATTGCTGGAATGGAAAGATAAGACACAAGATGGATATAAACATTCAACATACTGTACATAAGTTCTGTGTTTATTGTGTTTATTAAGTGTTTATTATGACATAATATCCACAAGATGGAACTAACATTATCAACATTCTTTCAGTTAAAGGGATCCATGGATAGAGAGACTTGTAGTTCTTAAAAGATAAATGTTAGTACAAGTTATACTAATTTTATATTAAAACCCCTCTTAATGTTTTCCTTTTAATGAAATTTGTAAAATTTTCAATCAAAAATTAAACTAGTAGCTCGCCATTGACACATGGGCTCCTTGCCATACTTCCACAGTGTCTTTAACTACATAAGGTAAAGGAGGTAGTGTTTGAAATACACCACAAGGTGTCAATGGTGAGTTTTAAATCAATTCAATAGCCAATACTGTGTTTCGCCCCTGGATTGATGCCGTAGTTTCCGGGTTCATTGTACCTTACGTTCATTTCAGTGTTGGCTTCACAACGTACAAGACCTCTGATAGTTTGTATATTGTGACTAAATATTGCCATCCAGTGTATTTGTTGAGCTAAAGGAAATGTTTGAATAGAGTTTGACCAAAGTCTGAGTAAGATTTATGTGTATTTTGCATAGCTATTTTGATTGGGAAAGCCAGTCCTAAAAAAAAAATCAAATCAAATAAAAAAATAAAATGGTAGCTCGCCATTGTTGATGTCGCCGAGCGGTGACGTCACATGGGCTCCCTGCCGTTCTTCCACAGTGTCTTTAACTACGTAAGGTAGTGATTGAAATACACAACAAGATGTCAATGGCAAGTTTTAAATTAATTAGAAAACAAGCAAATGAGTGTGTTTTGTCCCTTGACTGACACCGTATTTCCCTGTTTACTTGTCCATCCATTGTACTTCACGGTCATTTGAGTGCTGGCTTCACAATGTACGAGACCTCTCTATATTGTGACTAAATATTGCCATCCATTGTATTTGTCAAGCTAAATGACAGCTAAACGAAATGTTTGAATAGTTTGTCTGAGCCTCATTAATACAGATTTTCTTTTTGTGAACATTATATTTTTTGAGAGATAGGAATATTATTTTTGCTGTGCTTTCACTAAATGATACTTATGTTTGTTGTGAAGGAGTTGCCGAAGTTTATGCCAATAAGCGGCATGGTCCGATGAACGCCTGTGTCCACTTGCCTTTCTCTGGCTCTTCGCTCTCAATGTGCAAAAAACAGCGTCATTGTAATCTGTTTGAGGCAATGCATGAGCGGATCATTCCGCGCATGCGTTAAATGCGTCAAATATTTTAACGTGATTCATTAAAAAATTAATGACCTGCCTTTTAACGCGATAAATTTGACAGCAGTACTAAACATATATACTGTAATCTACATATAATATATATTTATTTTCATTATTTTTCAAAGAAGACTTTTTAAAGATAGTCATCGTTCTTTGACTGACCTGTGAAATTATACGAGGGGAACAACATGCCATCTATTGTTTACACGTAATTCAGGTGTTTTTCTGACTAGAACGCTAAGCAGTATTTTGGTATTTGAGTGAATGCCGTCACTTTGGGTCACGGATCGATGTAAAAATGTTAAGGTCTGACAGTGATCATCTTTTGACGTGCCAATGGTTGTAAATTTAGCAAGAAACCAGGCAGAATTCATAGGGAATACGCAAGTGTGGCGTGGACCTTTTACTAGTATATGGTCGTTGTTATGCATAGCTCACTATGGCTAGGTTCATACCCCAGGTCTTAATGCCAAAATCTGATTTTTTCCTGTTTTTCCGACTCGAGTGAGGCATTAACTTGAGGGTCTGAACATGACAAGTCGCATCTAAGTGGAACATTTCAAATCCGATCTGGATCACTTTCGTACGTGGTTTGAATCCGATCTGGGCTCCATTTTTCCAGAATGTGGCGACGGCGGACTGAACTGTCAAGTTTTCCAAATCAGAATCCATGCAGCAATTACCTCAGCAAAGAGCAAGAGTAGCAGGCAGGTCGGCAGCGATGTACAGTAGCTGTGCATTAGCGTTAGTGCCTAGCTTGAACTCGCTTTTACGCAGGAGGCCGATTTGACCCAAGACATAAAAAATAAATGATAAATGATAAGGCTGATAATGCTCGATTTTCTTTCTGTGCGCCAAATGAGCAATATTTCAGTATTGCTTACATGGCTGAGTCGGGGCAAACTGATGCACACACATAAGGCTATGTGCGTGCGTCATGACAAAAAAATCGGAATTGTGCATTCAGACCTGAAGTATGAACCTAGCCCAGGGGTCGGCAACCCAAAATTTTGAAAGAGCTATATTTGGCCCCCAAAAAATATGTCTGGATCCGCAAAAAATTAAAAGCCTTAAAGTGCGTGCGACAACAGAAAAAAAACATCTTAAATAGCATTATTATGTGAAGTAGAATCATATTTCGAGATGATTCGACTTTATACAACAATTTGGCAAAGCGCAGATGACGAGAAATTACTCTCTTAATCTGCCTTTTAGACCTGGCTGTCAGTATAGCGCTCTAGCGTCCCCAGTTTCTCTCCACTCCAATATTTTTACAGGATATTCTTTTTAACTAAGTAGTTTCCCCAATTGCTAAATAAATGGTATGGTCATGACTCATGACAAATAACAGTTGTGTGCTAAATGGAATATGAAATATTAAAAATGCATTTATTCAGTACGTCAGGGCAAAATTACTGCATAATGGTCAAAACTGGCAACTTCTTCCTCTCCCAAACGATATTTTATGCCACTGGAGTTAGTCCGACTTTTGTCGTTTCCCTGGCCTGGTTTCGGAGACGGGATAAAGTGTGTCGTTCTGCTGCAGCCACGCCAGTGCTCGTCGCCGGGAATGAACACCGAAAATAGCCCATTCTCGGTGGACAAACCGGCCGACGTCGGAGCGGGGTGCTGCTCGTGGCTAAGCCGAGGAAAGCACATTCTCTGCGGGCACGAGAAAAAACCGACCGGCCTGGATCGGCCAGCCAAAACAGCTGACCTCGGAGCGTGGTGCTGCTCGTGGCCGAGCTGAGCAAAGTGCATTCTCGGCGGGCACGCGAATATGACCTGACCGGGAGCGGCGGGATGTTGCTTGTGGCCAAGCCGAGAAAAGCTCATTCTCGGCGGGCACGCCTATATCGGCCAGTGACCATGATGTGGGACAAGACGCCGGTCGTCGGCTGTGTGGCCTTCTCGATATTTTCCATTCGCCCACAAAATGGAAGCCACCTCCTTATTAAAACGTGCGCCATGATCCCAGTATTTGACATAATATAAAACACGTAGCTTATTTCCCTCAACCATCTTCGTCCATTTTCAAACATTTTTGAAAATGCTCCAGGGAGCCACTAGCTCTCAAAACACGGGTTGCTGACCCCCGACCTAGCCTATTAGAAGCCTATTGTTTAAAGGAAATCTGCTGCCTATGTCTTGCTTGGGGAGTGATTTTGACCTAACGACAGCTTTGCCGAAGTTGGAGATTTCCTTTGGACGAGTGGATTTAGGCTGGAAGAAATGACAAGTTCGGCAGCAACACAACTATCGACTGCTAAAGGCAAAAAAAAACAAAAAAAACATCAAAGTGCAATTGAAGAGTGTGAAGCGCGTGCCAGATTGAGATTGCATAAACAGGGTAATCTAGTATGAATATACAGTGCCTTGCAAAAGTATTCGGCCCCCTTGAACCTTGCAACCTTTCGCCACATTTCAGGCTTCAAATATAAAGATATAAAATTTTAATTTTTTTGTCAAGACTCAACAACAAGTGGGACACAATCGTGAAGTGGAACAAAATTTATTGGATAATTTAAACTTTTTTAACAAATAAAAAACTGAAAAGTGGGGCGTGCAATATTATTCGGCCCCCTTGCGTTAATACTTTGTAGCTTCACCTTTTGCTCCAATTACAGCTGCAAGTCGCTTGGGGTATGTTTGTATCAGTTTTGCACGTCGAGAGACTGACATTCTTGCCCATTCTTCCTTGCAAAACAGCTCGAGCTCAGTGAGGTTGGATGGAGAGTGTTTGTGAACAGCAGTCTTCAGCTATTTCCACAGATTCTCGATTGGATTCAGGTCTGGACTTTGACTTGGCCATTCTAACACCTGGATATGTTTATTTTTGAACCATTCCATTGTAGATTTGGCTTTATGTTTTGGATCATTGTCCTGTTGGAAGATAAATCTCCGTCCCAGTCTCAGGTCTTGTGCAGATACCAACAGGTTTTCTTCCAGAATGTTCCTGTATTTGGCTGCATCCATCTTCCCGTCAATTTTAACCATCTTCCCTGTCCCTGCTGAAGAAAAGCAGGCCCAAACCATGATGCTGCCACCACCATGTTTGACAGTGGGGATGGTGTGTTCAGGGTGATGAGCTGTGTTGCTTTTACACCAAACATATCGTTTTGCATTGTGGCCATAAAGTTCAATTTTGGTTTCATCTGACCAGAGCACCTTCTTCCACATGTTTGGTGTGTCTCCCAGGTGACTTGTGGCAAACTTTAAACGAGACTTTTTATGGATATCTTTGAGAAATGGGTTTCTTCTTGCCACTCTTCCATAAAGGCCAGATTTGTGCAGTGTACGACTGATTGTTGTCCTATGGACAGACTCTCCCACCTCAGCTGTAGATCTCTGCAGTTCATCCAGAGTGATCATGGGCCTCTTGGCTGCATCTCTGATCAGTTTTATCCTTGTTTGAGAAGAAAGTTTGGAAGGACGGCCGGGTCTTGGTAGATTTGCAGTGGTCTGATGCTCTTTCCATTTCAATATGATGGCTTGCACAGTGCTCCTTGAGATGTTTAAAGCTTGGGAAATCTTTTTGTATCCAAATCCGGCTCTAAACTTCTCCACAACAGTATCTCGGACCTGCCTGGTGTGTTCCTTGGTTTTCATAATGCTCTCTGCACTTTAAACACAACCCTGAGACTATCACAGAGCAGGTGCATTTATACGGAGACTTGATTACACACAGGTGGATTCTATTTATCATCATCGGTCATTTAGGACAACATTGGATCATTCAAAGATCCTCACTGAACTTCTGGAGTGAGTTTGCTGCACTGAAGGTAAAAGAGCCGAATAATATTGCACGCCCCACTTTTCAGTTTTTTATTTGTTAAAAAAGTTTAAATTATCCAATAAATGTTGTTCCACTTCACGATGGTGTCCCACTCGTTGTTGATTCTTGACAAAAAAATTAAATTTCATATCTTTATGTTTGAAGCCTGAAATGTGGCCTAAGGTTGCAAGATTCAAGGGGGCCGAATACTTTTGCAAGGCACTGTATGGGCCAGTTAATGCTTCAGTAGCCAAATGTCTGCAGTGGCCAGTAGTGTACTTGACTCAGTAGTCGATAAATGTGTTGTACCCTTATCCATGAAATACTGTGCACAAAGAACATGTATTTGCATTACATGTACATGCTTGTGTGTTCAGTATTTTCCATTCAGTACATGAAATTATGGCACAAATCTTACCCCACAGTTTTGGCTTTGTTTGAAAGTAACCTGCAAATAGTGTTGGCACAAAAAATAAAACTATCTTTCAAACTGCCATTTGTACTCCAGTGAGTTGAGTTGACTGCCACCATTTAGCGCTCAAATATCACATTTTTCATCAAAAAATAGCTTGAATCTAAAATAACTTGTGCGTAATTAGAGGCGCTCAAATTTCTAAGGCACTGCTGCAGTGCATAACTGATAAAAAGGCCACATGCTGAGTGCTACTTACAGTTATTACGGTTCATTTGATTGATATATATATATATATATATATATATATTTTTTTTTTAAAGCATTGTAATAAGGCCACATGCCGAGTGCTAGACTTACAGTTATTACAGTTCATTTGATTGATACATATATATTTTTCAAAAAGCGCTATCATAAGGCCACATGTCGAGTGGTACAATTACAGTTATTACGGTTCATTTGATTGATATACTGTATTTTTTTTATTTATTTTTTTTTAAAAGCATCATCCCAACTCTGATTTGCTGTTTGCAAACTGCATAGGTCTGATTTGTTACACAAACATTCACCTAATAAATTGGATCACCACCACGAACGCTGAGTCAGTGCTGGGTAACAAGCATTAATAATGATTCCAGCTTTGAGCATCGTAGGCCAACTATGAATACATTTCACTGTGGAACTCAGTTGTTATGTTATCTCCAAATGTTGCGAGTCCATAAAGAAAAGACTTGCTTCTCTTTCAAATAAAATCTTGTGAAGATGCATTATGTTGGCATGAAGTGGAAACACCACGAACATACTTGACATGTGCTTTGAAAAGGTTTCACTCCTTAAAAGGCAACTGAAATAAGTAAAAATGTGATAAGGGAAAGTGAATGGAATGGCAAGATGAGCTTACAAGAAAATATAAAATGCAGGGGAATTGACCGCAGTAGTGCTGATATATAAGACCCCTATTTGTGCAGTGGAGGGAGAGATATTGGCCAGTGCTGCCCTGTACCATTTGTCCTAGTCAGGTTCTTAAATAGATTCAGGATCAATTATTCATAGAGTCCATAACTGGCAATAAATGTTAGCCGAAACAGTGCAGCCTGGGCCAGGGACAGCCAGAAGAGAAAGGTTAGAAGTAGTTTTAAAAGGATAAAAATACAGGACAAAAGTGTTGATATACAAAACAGTGCTCTCCATCCTCTTTTTAAAAAAAAAAAAAAAAAAAAAAACAATGATACAATGATAACAAGGAGAGTATTTTTAAATTGGCAGGATTAATATTACAATTCCAAAACAGCTTGAATAGGACTCTGGTAAGAATATAAAATGGGCTGACTACAGAATAGAATAGAATAGAATAGAATAGAATAGAATAGAATAGAATAGAATAGAATAGAATAGAATATTCATTTATTCACAAACACTCATACCTAGTCAGCCCACCATAAATTTTTTTAAGATATGGGGGAAACCGGAGTACCCAGAGAAAACGCACGCAGGCAAGGGGAGAATATGCAAACTCCACACAGGAAGGCTAGAGCCCGGGAATTAACCTTTGATCTCAGAACTGTGAGTCAGAGGTGCTGACCGCTCATCGATGGTGCCACTCTATATGTAACCCATTAATTTAATAATGTTCTGATTTTGAATAGGGCATTCTGAATTTTGGGGATGATAGAACAGTAAATTATATAGTTACATCAACAGCACTATTTGCTCTAAATAATATTAGTTCATCTTAATGGTTACCAATGATTGGTTAAAACATCAAGAGATGTACATGCTATTAATATATTCCTTCAGTGCTAAACCATAAAACATCATAAAAATAACTAACTAAATTAAACCCAGAGTTGGTCAAATACAGTATGTATGTTTTTTTTTGTTTTGTTTTTTAGGTCACACATCCTGCACACACAACATATGTTTACATCTGGTTCAATATGCATTTACTGCATATTCGGCCAATCACAAAATTGTAGATCCATTCATTTCCACATGTGTCCGATAACACTTAAACCATGAAAGTGAACCGCAGCTCATTTTAACGTGTGTGTAGAAATGATGACTGAATAAAACCCTCAAACTAAAAATGTACACTCAAAAGTCACATTTGAATATGTGTTGTATACCAATTGTGCTGCAGAGATACAAGCCTGGGGAGTGAATATTCACCAAGACACCATTTGGATGGTAATTGACTGAAGGAAAGCCAGGCACTCTGATGAACATGTAGACACTTGACTGTGCATCTCCAAATGGCCTTAGTGAGCTAATGGTGGTGTGGAAAAAATGAGCTCACATAAGGCTGGGGTAATGTAGCTTTCAGCTCAGCTCATTTTCCTCCAAACGAAAGAGATAATCTGGACCCCCTAAAGGCCTGCAAGATTGAAAGCTTCGCAAGCGGAAAGGCCAAATAAGTAAGAAAAATTAGACGTGAACCTGAACTAGAGTTTCCTCATTCAGCTCCCACGCCTCACATCAGTGGTGCTGGTGATGTTCACATGCCTTATGGAGGAATGAGTCTACTTTCTTTTCCTTTCTTACTTTGAACGACATTTTAGTTTTCTTTTATGTTGACTTTCATCTAGTTGGCTTTCCTTGTTTACTTAAATGTATTCAGTTTGTTTATATATGTTCAACATTTAAAACTGTTGCCAATGTAAATTAAGTACATTAAAAACTCATTTGACCCAGGAAAAGCCATGTGTCTTAGATTTTTTTTTTTTTTTTTTCAAGAAACGAAACGATCTGTTCTTGAAATTCTTGAAATTTGGCAAATGGGCGAAATCTAGCAAAAAATAAATGCCTTGAAGACCAAATGTGAAGTAATTTCATAAAATGCCAAATAGGGTCCCAATTAAAGTAATTAAACATTGTCCAACAAATAAAGCATGAAAAAATAATTTATATGTTGTATATTTGACAAAATAATCGCGTTTCCAAAGTTCGAGCCTGAAAGGGAACGAACCCGGAAGTGATACGTCCCACCAAGGACAGCGATGGCAGCACTCCATACGGCCGCCATACAAAGCCCTTCAAACAATGATTCAAACAACGATATAAGCGAAAGATCGAGCGCAAGTGAGGAGATCCAAGTTTTTGAAGACTTGGAGGAAGAGGAGGAGGAATTTTATGTTGGACTGTACATGTATTAGCCAGACGCTAATCAGGATGCAAACAATGTGCCCAAACTACCTGACATGGAATGGAGACAAGATCCATCGAGATTACAAGATTGGTAAGATAAAGGCTGTTATTATTTTTATGATTTGAAGCATGTCAAGTAAATAAACCACCTACTAGTGCCTGGGATAAAAGAAAAGTTTTGACGAATCCGCGATCATGTTGTGGAATGAACAGTAGAAGCTAGCAACGTTAGCTTTTATTTACCTGACATGTTTCGGCGAACACTTCCGCCTTCGGACCCTCTGATGAAGGCGGACGTGTTCGCCGAAACATCTCAGGTAAATAAACAACCTACTATTGCCTGGGATAAAAGAAGAGTTTTGATGAATCCCCGATCATGTTGTGGAAGTTGTGGAATGAACAGTAGAAACTAGCGATGTTAGCTTTTATTTACCTGATATGTTTTGGCGAACACTTACGCCTTCAGACCCTCTGACGAAGGCGGAAGTGTTCGCCGAAACATGTCAGGTAAATAACCACCTTCTACTGCCTGGGATAAAAGAAAAGTTTTGACGAATTTATAGGTGTAGGCAAAATGAACTCAATACAACTATGATCGGGGACTGCCATGAGTTAGCTTTCAGCTAACGTCGCTAGCTTCTACTGTTAATTCCACAACACGATAGGGGTTTTGCCTCGAGTTACCTTTCGGCTAACGTTGCTACCTTGTACTGTTCATTCCACAACAGTTGGAAGCTTTGCTTTGACAAAGTCATCAGTCATCTATCCAAAAATCACACTTACTTTTTTGCAAATCCTTGATCATAAGCAGACCGGTTGAGGAAGCAGACATCTTCGAAGTGTTTATAGCAGAGAACACTACTCGATGATGACGTGAAATTCATTCGCTTCGTGCGAACGAAAGATGTCCATTTACGTGCCCTGCTATGCTTTGGCCACTCATACAACTTTTCTTTAGATCGAGAACAATACATCGCCACACACCGCTGTGGCATCTTACTGAGAAGCAATGCAACAATACTGTGTGTATGGCGGACTTCCCTCGCATTTTCGGTGTGACGTAATTTCCGAAGATTTCCGAAGATTGTCGAAGAAAAGCATTGTCCTTGTCAAGGGCGTTTCTATGGGTTAAACAAAGAATCTGGAAGGGTTGCGTATAAAAAAAAAAATAACGAAAATATGCTTATAATTGTTTAGCCATTGATATTATTCAAAAACATGGTTGGCCACCCTTACTTCACATTTGGTCTTTAAAGTGTGAAAATGAGTAAACATTTTAGATATTTGTGATGGGTGGCTGAAGTGGATCAAGTATTTTTATTATTATTTTAATTTATTTTTTTTATTTATTGTTTATTTGCGCACAAATGTTTTATATGGTTGAACACAAAGTACTGACATTAACCAAAACAGAACAAACAAAAAAGATGTGGCTGAATCACATATTTTAATCATTACATGAAACGTTGCCTGAGGGAAAAAAAAAAAGTCACAACCTATTTGGACCTTCTTTATTGCATACATTTTGTCTGATGAAACTTGAACCTTCAAAGCAATAATGCTGTCTGCTGGGTTACTGATATGCTCAATATTTAACATAACGGTAAGTTGTTTATTTATTTATTTTTTTCTGTTTACAGTCTCATCTAAGGGACCCAGCAGACACCAAGTACAATTTAGGGGACATTTGGGGAAAATTATCATTATTTGAGAAAAGAAAATGTGCTGCTGTAAAGCATCTTAACAAAAATATGTTTGATCACATGTGGCACTCGTTACCGAGAACAGCGCATGTTTGGTTACCTAATGGTACTCTTTGTTTATAAACCATTTTAAATTGCAACGATAATATTAAAATCATATTTTTAGTTTCCTTATTGTATCTTTCTATCACAATAGGAGCATCAATTCTAGTCGGTAAAATCTTAAATCAGATTAATGCAGATGTGTCTTCAGTCTTGAGACACTGTTATCACGAACATCCAATATCAAGGCAGTGCTTGCATCACTTTCATTGTGACACCCACACATCGGAAATCATAAAGGAATCAATGCAGACATGTAGTCATGTTTCTGGATCGCAAATATTAAGAACATCAACGCAAATCACTGATTGAAAAAAATAATTGTTAGCACTTCAGTTGACTTTGTGTCGCTGCATTTCTAATGCTATAAATAAATAGTTATTAGTTATAGTTGCATATCGCTGAATATTGAAACATTACTGTTATATAACAAACAAACAAAAAAAAAAACATTTTGTATAACAGAGTACTATGATATAGTGGTAGTTGGGTCCATATAGTTTATTTTGTATAAAGTGTAACTGCTCTATACAGATATAAGAATTTTTGATACAGCATTAATAGGTATCGGTTTATATTCATCAAATAATGAATCTGAACACCAGAAAATAATTGTGTATTTTCCTCATTTCACCTTTTCTAGAATACGAAAATATCATTCTCCTCCAAAGCCTCCCAAAACCAAATCATGACAGTTAAAGCAAAACAGTAACGTAATGCCTCATCCTTTTCTCATGGACGTGCATGCCCCCTGCACACAGCAGAACGTGAATCTGGGCACCCTTTCCTTGGCAGATCCCTAAGGACCTACAGCCCTTTCCTGCTCCACATAGGAAACCCCATGCATAATGCATCACTATCCAGGCCAATTTCAGAGCAGAGAAGCACAAAAATAGAGAAACTCTTCCCAGGTTCCTGCAATCAGTCCCATGGCTGCTGTAGGGAGGAAAAAAAAGAAGAAAAAAAAACGATGCCTCATTGCGACCAAATAGAATTACCAAGAAGAAAACATAAAATATTTAGCATTTCACTGCTTACGCCATCTCAAACTTCCTCAAAAAGTGTGTGTGTAAGGGGGGGGACACCTATTATATGTGAGTGTTTATATTGGGTGTGTTTTTATATGATTATGGGGATGTTGTTACTCTCAGGATAGAACAGTTAGGTGAGGGCACATTACAGGCATTAGTGGAGGTTAGAATGGCAACATTTATCCTAGGGGAATAGAATGGCACCTAGAGAGGTGGAACATAGGATTGATTTGTGCTGCTTATAAGCAGTGAGAAGAGAGGATGGACAGAATATAGGGGTATTTAGGGCACCTAAACCACACACCACACAAAAATCAAATACTATTCCATGTAACTTTTTTCTGATTCCTGCAAGTAAAGTAACAAAAATGCTTACTGTAGGAGCCTAAATAATGTTTAGGTAATTATTCCTGCTCATGGTGAGTTGTTTATTTGATTTCATGGGAACAGGCCTGTGATGTCACGTTTGGCGACGTACTATGTGTGCGGTAGGAGCTGTGTAAGACAGATGCTCTCAGGCAGGACGCAGAGAGCCAAAACAATTTTCGACATCTATATTTTCTTTGTTTTGTTGATATAACATTTAAAGTTAGTAAATTTTCGTTTCCACATTACATATAACATCAAGAGTGTTTATTTCCCCGCTGACCGGCGGGCGTGAGGAGGACGAAGAAGAGCGCGTCTGATTCTGAAGGGCTTTTCGTTGTGGATCCTATACTTACACTATGCAAATGTGATACAATATGCAGACAACAGTACTGCATACTGTGCTGAGAGGATTTGGGCAATGTTCAGCTCAGCAAGCAGTGATCACTATAAGCTCAGTTTCTTGGTGTAGGAATACATAGAGGTGGGTATAGTAGCCAAAACGTTTGTAATGTTACTTCAAAATAATATTACTCATGTAAAAGTAGTCGACCAAAAAACTCAGGTACACGAATCCAGTGAAAAGAGTAGTTAAGCAATGAGTAACATTGTGAGTAACTGCCTATTTAAGTTTTAACGATGGTATTTTTTTCTTATCGATATGAACTGTTGTTGTAATGATACTGTACAATAACCCATTACATAAATACAAAAAAAAAAAAAATCGCTGAATTCCGGCAGGAGAAAAAAAGGCAGAAATGAAGCATTATTCATCCAAATAGCATGAGCGCCCTCTCGTGGCGAAAGTAGTTCCGAGTTTGAATAGTGAAGAGTTCCTTCATAATTACTATTTTGAAATTAAAAGGATCATTATCTTCGGTTTTCGGTGGTCAATTGGTGCCAAATAAAAACTGAGAGAGAGGTTCAAATCCGTACTTTCGAGTCATGTTGAGGGCAGTGCTCTATGTCAAATCCTTCGTTTTTTACGGTAAGACACCACGCCATTGAACAGGTTATCCTGATCATAGAACGGCAAACTTGCATCAGATTAGTGTAATGGAGTCATGTGATTATTGTTGAGGTTTCTCATTGGTAAAATTGGTAGAGCTACTCTTGGCATTGCTGGCAAAAAATAAATAAATCTAATATGATGAATAAAGAGGAAAAATGTAACGACTCTTGTGTAGCCGAAAGTAGGGGAGTAAAAGTAGTGTTTTTTTTTTTCTTCACAAATCTACACAAGTAAAAGCAAGGCTTAGTAAAAGTACATATTTCTAAAAAGTTACTCAAGTAAATTTAACGGAGTATATGTAACACGTTACTACCCACCTCTGCATACAAGGTTGGCTTCTAGATAGAGCCACCTTCCTTGCTCATGGTAGGTTTCTGTATTCTCACCTTAGTGCACTTTTGAATTTTTGGGAATTATGGCTGCACCACTCTCCATTTGCACCGAAGAAGAACAGCAATACATTATCTGTTTTTTTGTGGTCAGTAGGTGTACCAGGAACTGAAATCCATTGAAGACTTTCAGTGCAATACGGGGACAATGTTTTACCACGGCGTGGTGACAAATGTTAAAAAGCCTCAGTTCATCTTTTCTCTTCTGTCTTAAATTATGAAGCTGCCTGTAAAGTGGCAGAAAGCTTTTGTGCTCGCATTTGTAGCACATATGCTATATCCACCACCATCTAGCACTGCTGCATAATAATGCTGTGCATTTTCCCTCAAACTAGCTACTATAAGGAAGATAAAAGGCAGTGCCATTAAACTGAATGAAGACACTGAGGCTCTTCGTTCTATTCTCGTGGGGACATCAAAGTATACAGGAAAACCAAGTAGTGCACCAGTAGTGTCCATGAGTGGGATTAAAATACGTGACAAATTTATACTGAAACACTGCTGAGAGTCTATGGGTACGCCATCACAACAAAGAGCAGGCCTCTCACCCATTTGTCTCCTTGGAGAACAGTGATTCATGGAGCTTTTTGATGTTTCGAAACAAGAAGGAGATAGATATGACAAGGCCACTGTCGGATCTGAAAGGAGATACAAACATGTAAGTGTTTGTCATGCACAGCTTTGAAGAAGTGAATTTTATCCAATCACACTGGATATTAAAGGTACATAGCATCTCTTTTGACTGATTAAATAAGATCAAATGTTCAAAAGATAAAATCCCAGGAGACCACAACATGGGGGGGTACAAAAGGTTATGAAGTGCAGGACCGTGCGTGAAGTGCTGTTCGGAGCCTGTCTGATAAAATTAAAAATGAAACCGTATATGCATTATAAGAACACTCTAATTACAAATGAACAAATTTGAGATATTTTTGTTCCATGTTGCTTGCATAAGAAAAAGACCTTTATATACACTTGCATATTTGTATCAAGGAGTTAATGTATTATAGAAGTACGGTATATACAGGGTACCACAAAAGTGAGTACACCCCTCGCATTTCTGCAGATATTTAAGTATATATTTTCATGGGGCAACGATGACAAATGAAACTTTGACACAATGAAAAGTAGTCTGTGTGCAGCTTATATAATAGAGTTAATTTATTTTCCCCTTAAAATAACTCAAAATATAGCCATTAATATCTGAACCCCTGGCAACAAAAGTGACTCGTTACAGGAGTGCTGTCAGTATTGCTGCAGATTAAAGAGGTGGTGGTGGTGGGGGGGGTCAGCCTGTTAGTGCTCAGACCATACGCCGTACTCTACATCAAATTGGTGTGCATGGCTGTCACCCTAGGGGGAAACCTTTTCTGAAGACGGTACACAAGAAAGCCCGCCCGTCTCGTCAGACCATAGGACATGGTTCCGGTAATCCACGTGCTTTGTTGACATGTCTTCGCAAACTGTTTGCGGGATTTTATTAAAATAAACTCTATTATATAAGCTGCATACGGACTACTTTTTATTGTGTCAAAGTTCCATTTTATCAGTTTTGTCCCATGAAAAGATATACTTAAATATCTTCAGAAATGCGAGGGGTGTATTCACTTTTGTGATACACTGTATGTATTTGAAGCAGGGGCAGAAAATCAGACATTGTAAGCAGTTACTTATTAATTTAGTATTCTTTTCACAAAATATTCTTTTACTTGTACATGAGTAAAGTTTTTAGATGACTACTTATACTTGAGTAATACTATTTCGAAGTACCGCTACTCTTAAATGAGTAGTTTTTTGGCTACTCTACCCACCTCTGTGTGTTTATCACAACAATTTAATACTACAAGATAGCATATACCAGAAATTTCCAGAGAGGAAATACATCATCATGTAATTTGTTTGCAATCTTATTTTGTGGTGCACAACTGTTTTGCAAAAAAAAAAATATATATATATATATATATACTGTATACAGTGCAGGCCCAAAGTTTGGACACACATCTTTCAATGTAACACAAATTAAGGTCCCAACTCCATCAATAAAGCAATAAATTCCACTAATCAACCCTGAATAGGCATACCTGTGAAGTCAAAAACGATTTATGTGACTCTCTCATGAAGATCATCAATAGAATGGCAAGTGTGCAAAAACGTAATCAAAGCAAAGGGTGGCTACTTTAAAGGGAACCTCGGACTTAAAGACGTATAAACTCTAATAAGCCACAATTGTTCTCTTGTACTAAAATATTTTATTAGAAACATAAAATATTGCCATTGATTTTAAAATCTATAATATTTAGTACAGGTTTGGACATTCGGGGTGATGACGTAGATTGTCTCTGTCACTGGACGAATCCTACTGGCTTCCAGTTCCTTCTACACGGCTAGACATCCAACACATGCGCTCATTGGTTAAAAGCGGCGAGTACTTACTATTTGTGTTTTATTCTTTTTATTTGTCTTTTATTACCTTTTCATTTCCTCAAAATACTTTTTGCATGTGTTTCCTTCTCATACTATTAAAATAGTGTTGTTGTTTTTCTTGTGGTAGTTTTAAAGCAGATTATTGGTCTGCTGACCACATTAGTCACGTAGCATATTTAAACCACCCTTATTTGATATTACTTTGTTTAAGTATTTTCTTAAGGTATCTTTAGTATGTTCTGTATGAATGCATCTAAACAAAACAATCAAAGCGCACAGTAGCACTCTGGGTGTCAAATTTGCCTCTTGTAAGAAGTTTAGCCGGTGTAGCACTTTTTGGCTTTTTTTTTTTTTCACCATTTTTTTTCTTACTCTCGTCTCATCCCATCTTTCCTGTTCATTTTGCTTTTGCTGCTCGTTTTGTGAATTATCGACAGTGCTGTCATGCTCATTAATGTTCCTCTCAGGTTCAAATTCAATGGGTTGAACAGATGACATGTTTAAGTTGCTAGAGTAATACTCTGGAAGCCCGGCAGCATAACCACGTGACGTCACTGCAACAACAAAGGCGACCAACTAGTTAAACTAACAAGCGAACTAACAAACATCAAGAGCGGTTTCAATGTCAAATTATTTTAACTCATAAAAACGTTTATCTTTCAAGAACTAAAAGTCTTTCTTTCTGTGGATCCCTTTAAATATACTAGAATATTGTATGTTTTATTTATTTCACCTTTTTTTGCTCAGTACATAATTCCACACATGTTCATTCATAGTTTTATTACCTTCAGTGAGAATTAACAATGTGAATAGTCATGAAAATAAAGGAAAACGCGCAAATGACAAGGCGTGTCCAAACTTTTGGCCTGTACACACATACTGTACACACTTATACATACAATGCACTCCTATTTAAAAGAAACTGCTGTATTTTAAGCCCTTGAACTATTTTTAATTTGCCCGTTTTAGCCTGGAAAACCCCGTTCACAGACGTTGCGCAACTGTTTTTGTTTCAACCCAGCCATAAAAAGTAGGTAATTATATTTATTACTCAAAATGTCTGTCATTTTTAACTTAGAATCATTCATTGGTCTAATATTTTGTTTAAAAAAAAAATTAAAAAAAACTTCAAAAAATTATTCACTCGCATATTTTAAACTTTTAAACAAATTTCGTCATAATGAAAAAATGGCGTCTGTAAAAAATTCACGGATATCTACCGCATAACTATCGCTAAATTCTATTTTTTTTTTACTGTCGCATTTTCCCCGATATGTTAGATGATAAATAATCGATCCAAGAAAGAAAAAAAAATGTTTAAAAGGGTAAATATATGAAAAAGAACATCTCTACCACTCCTTGATGTCTGCGATTTCTGCATCGCGACCCTTGTTATATTACCATGTTTCACCCATAAAATCCCCCCAAAATCCAGCTGTGGCCATTCACAGCTGTGTTTTGACACTCAGTGATACATGCGACATGGAGGTTTTTGATCGAAACAAGGTAAATACACAATAATATCTCATTAACGTCATGGCGTCTGTAATTTTGCTCTCCCGTGCTCTCACCTCCATATAGGGTTTTGCTGTTTAAAAAACTAACTATTTTTAAAAATTCCCTCCTGTCCAAAATTTTTCTTCCTTAAGAAAATTGAGATTTTAAGCTTTCCAATGATGTATCACACATGCATATTGGACAGTTTTGAAATTTGGCAAAATTAAGGGTCTCAGAGCGGAACTTCAAGTCACCTGAGTGTTTTCCGCCATATATACTGTATATATACAGTATATATGGTGGAAAACACTGACTACACTGAAAAAGCAGTTTCTGCTCTTGCACTCCTCTTTAAAAGAAACTGCTGTATTTTAAGCCAAAAAAACTATTGTTTGATTGAACAATATATCTATATGCTTTCATAGCAGATTCATGACGCATGAAAAAAAAAAAAAAAAACGACTTTAAATAATTATTCACTCACATACTTTAAACTTTTAAACAAATGAAGTCACAATGAAAAAAATGGCGTCTGTAAAAAAGTCATGGATTTCTACCTCATAACTATCACTAAATTGTATTTTTTTGTTACTGTCACATGTTCCCCGATATATTAGATGATAAATAATTGATCCAAACAAAGAAAAATTGAAAAAAAAAAAAAAAAAAAAAAGTTTAAATGGGTAAATATATGAAAAAGAAAATCTCGCCCACTCCTTCATGTCTACAATTTCTGCATCGCGACCCCTGTTATATTACCATGTTTCACCCATAAAATCCCCAAAAAATCCAGCTGTGGCCATTCACAGCTGTGTCTTGACACTCGGTGATACAGGTGACATGGACTTTTTGGATCGAAACAAGGTATGTATGCGATCATACCTCGTTAAAGTCATGGTGTCTGTAATTCTGCTCTCGCGTGCTCTCACCTCCAGACAGGGTTTTGCTGTTTAAAAATTTTTTGTTTTTTTTTAAAATAATGCCCTCCTGTTCAAAAATTTTCTTCCCCCAGAAAATTTTGATTTTGAGCTTTCCAATGATGTATCACACATGCATATCAGACAATTTTGAAATTTGGTCAAATCAAGGGTCTCAGAGCGGAACTTCAAGTCACCTGAGTGTTTTCCGCCATATAAATATATATATATACAGCAGGGGTCGCGTTAACCGAATATTTTCCGTCGTTGACCAATTGTTTAGAACGGTGACGGAAAAAACTGAAGTCCATCCGTCATTTTGACCGGTTGCAATTCACACCCCAGACCACAGGGTGGCGAGTGAGCATATTAATTAGCTATTGTCTCTCTTGATGCATGACGTCGTTGGCCTTACTCGGAAAAATGTCAAGGCAACTGAGTGTCCGAAGTTTCTTCAAAAAGCCCCAAAACAACGATGGTGTTGATAAAAGAGGTGAAAAAACAGGGACTGCACAAGCGGGCACGCAATTCAAGTCCATGCGCACCTGGAGGAAAGTGTGAGACTACGTTCAGGCCACAGCAGGTGAACTGTTAATTTCATTGTTCCATATGCTACATATGGTAGGCTACCTACCTACTGGGGCCAGAGTCAGCTGTTTTTGTCACTGCGGAGAAAAAGTTACATATTCATCTGCTTGATGTGTGATGGCACGGTGTGGATTCTCTGTTAAGCTTGTTCGGACAGAGTATTAATTTAAAATGAATGAAAACTAAATACTATTGAATATGTTGAAGTGGTATGCAATGTTAAGAGTCTTGTTAGCTGTAGGCGCAGTATCCTATTCCCCTCACTATCCACTCGCGGGGGCCTGCGCTTGTCAGTGACGTTCCTTATTCTCGCTATATGATTATACAACTTTAACATTTGTTAATAATACGCTCTGTGTGTAGTATCATCCATCGCTTTTCCGTTTTAAATGGGCACTTATAAGCGAACGCAAGAAGTAACAACAGGAACATTTTTAAACAGGCATTTCACGGGAGAGCATTTCGACTCTTCGGCCAATCATATAGCGAGAGCGAGTGGATAGTGAGGGGATCGCGCGCGGCTCTTAAGTGTCTCTGTCACGTGACTGTCGTAGCCGGTGTAGGCGCTTGAACCTACACCGGTAACGCGCTCGGCCAAATGGACACACAAGTACGGAAGGTGAAATATGCCAAACAAAGGGTCACCACAATGTCATTATCATCATTTTAAAAATTTAAGTGACGGGTAAAAATAGATTATGACCGGATTTTTATGATCCTGTCAGTCAAAATGACAGACAACGAAAAAGTCTAGCGCAACCTCTGATATACAGTGCCTTGCAAAAGTATTCGGCCCCCTTGAATCTTGCAGCCTTTCGCCACATTTCAGGCTTCAAACATAAAGATATGAAATATAATTTTTTTGTCAAGAATCAACAACAAGTGGGACACAATCGTCAGGTGGAACAACATTTATTGGATAATTTAAACTTTTTTAACAAATAAAAAAAATGAAAAGTGGGGCGTGCAATATTATTCGGCCCCTTTACTTTCAGTGCAGCAAACTCACTCCAGAAGTTCAGTGAGGATCTCTGAATGATCCAATGTTGTCCTAAATGACCGATGATGATAAATAGAATCCACCTGTGTGTAATCAAGTCTCCGTATAAATGCACCTGCTCTGTGATAGTCTCAGGGTTCTGTTTAAAGTGCAGAGAGCATTATGAAAACCAAGGAACACACCAGGCAGGTCCGAGATACTGTTGTGGAGAAGTTTAAAGCCGGATTTGGATACAAAAAGATTTCCCAAGCTTTAAACATCTCAAGGAGCACTGTGCAAGCCATCATATTGAAATGGAAGGAGCATCAGACCACTGCAAATCTACCAAGACCCGGCCGTCCTTCCAAACTTTCTTCTCAAACAAGGAGAAAACTGATCAGAGATGCAGCCAAGAGGCCCATGATCACTCTGGATGAACTGCAGAGATCTACAGCTGAGGTGGGAGAGTCTGTCCATAGGACAACAATCAGTCGTACACTGCACAAATCTGGCCTTTATGGAAGAGTGGCAATAATAAAGCCATTTCTCAAAGATATCCATAAAAAGTCTCGTTTAAAGTTTGCCACAAGCCACCTGGGAGACACACCAAACATGTGGAATAAGGTGCTCTGGTCAGATGAAACCAAAATTGAACTTTTTGGCCACAATGCAAAACGATATGTTTGGCGTAAAAGCAACACAGCTCATCACCCTGAACACACCATCCCCACTGTCAAACATGGTGGTGGCAGCATCATGGTTTGGGCCTGCTTTTCTTCAGCAGGGACAGGGAAGATGGTTAAAATTGACAGGAAGATGGATGCAGCCAAATACAGGAACATTCTGGAAGAAAACCTGTTGGTATCTGCACAAGACCTGAGACTGGGACGGAGATTTATCTTCCAACAGGACAATGATCCAAAACATAAAGCCAAATCTACAATGGAATGGTTCAAAAATAAACGTATCCAGGTGTTAGAATGGCCAAGTCAAAGTCCAGACCTGAATCCAATCGAGGATCTGTGGAAAGAGCTGAAGACTGCTGTTCACAAACACTCTCCATCCAACCTCACTGAGCTCGAGCTGTTTTGCAAGGAAGAATGGGCAGGAATGTCAGTCTCTCATTGTGCAAAACTGATAGAAACATACCCCAAGCGACTTGCAGCTGTAATTGGAGCAAAAGGTGGCGCTACAAAGTATTAACGCAAGGGGGCCGAATAATATTGCACGCCCCACTTTTCAGTTTTTTATTTGTTAAAAAAGTTTAAATTATCCAATAGATTTTGTTCCACTTCACGATTGTGTCCCACTTGTTGTTGATTCTTGACAAAAAATTAAAATTTTATATCTTTATGTTTGAAGCCTGAAATGTGGCGAAAGGTTGCAAGGTTCAAGGGGGCCAAATACTTTTGCAAGTCACTGTATATATATACATATATATATATATAAAATATACATACACTGTATATATAATCATGTTGGGATTTTTTTTTTAACCCTCTCAATACATTGTCGACGTATCAGACTGGCCTTGGTATCAGCAGAGCTTTCAAATCAGGTGGGACGGGTTCGGGCAAAAAAAAAAAAAAAAGAACTAGTTTTCATATCAATAGTCTTTTCGCCTCACAAGTGAAGTTACAATAAGACCAAATAGCAGACCACAGTGAACAGATTTCCACCATGTTGGTCCGAGGTTGGCAGATGGTTCTGTGTCATACGAACATTGATCACAGGATAAGATGAAGTGCTGTTAGACTTGGTAGTCAGGGTTCAGTTTGTCGTCCGTATGCATTAAACGCAAGGGATTTTCACATGCATCACAACAGTGCCATCGTGCGGTTAAAAGGGAAAACACGCTACATTCCTGAATGTGAGCCAAGGTGAATAAAAAAAAAAATCAGACGGCTATTAGCAAAAAACGTTCACTTTCTGCACATTGTATTCAAGTGTTTTATTTAGGCAACAAGAACCTAAGAACCTTTCTTTATATACACAATTGGGAATGAAATGTTATGCAAACGTCAGGCCATCATTCCATATTTTTTATTTTGCTATTTATTGTAGTGTTAATCACTTCCCTCCTCCACAGTGAAACCGCTAATAAAGGTGAAAATTTGTTGGCTGTTTAATTTGCATTTGTTTGTCCATCTGCTCATTAGAGAGCAGGTTACTACCTGGCTCGTGGAGGATGAACAACAGATGGAGAGTGCCATTATGATGCCATAGCGACTCATCAATCCATCCGTTTTGTCCTCATTATAATTGGTGAGCTGGAGCTTATCCTATCCAACTTTGGGTGAGGTGCAGTGTGGAATGTTTGAGAGAGAATTAGTGTTTTAGGAATGTGGGAGGAAGCTGCACAATCTGGGAGAAATACTCAAGCATAGGAATATGCAAACACCTCAAAGGGTCAAAGCCCTGATACAAACTCGCCACCACTCATCTGTAAAATGGTCATGTTAAGCAGTCCTCTAACGTTTTTCTTGATTGAAAATGATTTTAAAAAAACACTGCATCTAAATCCAATATTAATCTTTTCAAAAGTATTAACCCTAACCTTTTCAAAGTCAACACACCTGCTTCTCGCCTCATTCTTTTACAGTATGTTTCTCGCTCTCTGGCTTACGTTCTACGGCTGCTTAACCGCTGCTGCTCACGTCCACGTCACACCAGCAAAGCGTGCAGAAACCGTGGAACGAGTCTTGACTGCTCGTGCTCTTTTGCCTATCCAATGTTAAAAAATGTCCGCAGTTTTGGCATGTTTGCAAGCACTGTTGTAAAATCTCGGCGAGGAAATAAAGTTGTCAGATAGCCACACATGAAGCTTTGTTTACTTTTTATTGAACCAATGATATAGGACGTTTTTAACCAAAGCCACTCTTGGCCAATCACAGACCAGTTGTGGCAACTGTTGGGCTGAGTTGCGTAAATAAACTGAACCGCGGCCCATTTTCTTTAACAACTGGACAAATAGTTGTTGTGCCGGGTGCATCACTGAAGAGGCTGAGTGCCCGTCTTAAAACCGAACAGGTGGTCTCGCTACATTCAGCCAAAAAATCTTAATTTTCTGCCTTGTTTTGGGAAGACTTGACTGGTCACGGTCTCCTGTTACTAAAATTAATAGAAAATGGTTTAAAAAAAAAAAAAAAAGTTTCAAATGATGAAAGTGTTTAAAAAGAAGAAAAAAAACAATCCCATTCAGACATTTTTCACACAATTTTGGTGATTATTCTCCACATCATGTGCCCAGATGAACCTTGTCAGGTGGACAGGAAGTCATTTTTATGCTGTCATTATCACTGTGTGAAATTGTAACTGCATTTCAGTTCTGTATACGTTCATATCTGACGATGAATACAGCATTGCTCCCTGCCTCAGCAAAAAAATGACTGAGTTATCATGAACAGATAACTACACGTTTCAGCTCCATTCTAGTTACTCGTTTTTCTATAGTATACCTATGTTTATAGTTTTTCAGTTTACTGTGTCAAAGAAAGATTACAACCTGTGTTTGCAAACATTGCTGTAATTATGTGCAAATGTGGTTGAAAATTAAATTATAGTTGATTCAAACTTAAAATGCATCAATAGAGCTGCAGGGTCACTGATATGGAGTGGAGATTAGAAAGCTCACCAGCAAGTACATGCAAATCTAACAATGATTCAAGTGGCGTGTGAAGTGTATGTCATAAAATGGTGTGCCCATGGCCTTTATATCTCAATGTAGCTGAACTGACTCAAGGCAATTATCAGGCGGACCCTGTCCTATGACGCACACACACAAACACACACACATACAGTCTCTATAAAAGGTTTGGGATGGATAATTCTTTCTGGGTGTGACCGCCAACTCCAGGAATAACTATTATCTCGACGCAAAAACTCAAGATGCCAGCCGACTACAATGGACGGTGGGAGATGGTGAGCAATGAGAACTTTGAGGAGGTCATGAAAGCCCTGGGTAAGTGGCCTTTTATTTATGTCATTGCCTTCAATTTCCTTAATCTGGTGAATGGCAATAGAATGACAGAGGACAAGTCAAAAATAATTAAAAATAATAATAAAATAGACTAAATAAAAACATTAACATTTTTAATTTTATCCAGGCAATAAGGGAGACAAAGGATTTCTGAGTCAAAGAATTTTAGAGTTGCATCGTGTTGAAGATACTATAATCTTTTAACTATAAACCGCTACTTTTCCCCACACCTTGAACCCGACGAAACACTTGAATATTTGAAATCTACAGTATGACTGCATTCCATGAAGCAACACTGTAGGATTCCTCCTTTGTGCAAAATAGGCCACAGTAGTACACAAAAAGGAATACAAGTTTGTATGGGGTATAGGCTATTTTATGACATTTTATTGGCTTTTAGTTAAGTCTCATCAAAGGAACAACTCTTTGTGAACTTTAAACTCAGACCCATATGCACACAAATATTAACTGCAGCTGCAGGTTGATAAGGCTATGACTAGCCTGTTATTATAACTGTTATTATATCTCAACTTAGTTATTTTCCATCAATAATCATTCATTCCTTTTAAAAGTATTTTTTCCCATACCGTATTATCCTTTGCAAATCTAACAAAAATAACAGATCATCGTAATAAAAATGACCCAGAACTCAATTGTATAGTTTTACAATAGAGATGGAGTACGTATACACTAACATTTACACTTAAGTAGCACCTTTTACACATTAAGCTTCCAAAGCATACTGTGAATAAATGGAATCAGAATAAGTTTGTGTTCACAACACTCTAACATTGAAGTAATAAACTTGTCTCAACCAAGTGAATAACAAACTGACAATCAATCTTTCTTCATTCATGCAGATATTGACTTTGCCACCAGAAAGATCGCTTCCCATCTGCACCAGACAAAAGTCCTTGTTCAAAATGGAGACAAGTTTGAAACAAAGACATTGAGCACCTTCAGAAACTATGAAGTCAACTTTACAGTTGGGGTGGAATTTGAGGAGCAGACAAAGGGTCTTGACAACCGGAAAGTCATGGTAGGACAGCTGGCTAATTTGTGACCCTGTAATGCTTTTGTAAGCAAAGTCAGGAATGAGCGCTTATTGTTGCTCTAAGTAACAGGCGGGTTTGGATGCTTATATTTTTTTGTTTATGCAATGTCACAGACCCTGGTCACCTGGGATGGGGACAAACTGGTGTGTGTTCAGAAGGGAGAAAAAGAAAATCGTGGTTGGAAACACTGGATCGAGGGAGATCTGCTACATCTGGTAAGACAGAGAAATTAGAACCCCACTCCCCCTCTCCAAACTCAGGAAAAACATGAAAATGTTATTATGGTCATCTTCAGTGTCATAGAAAAATCAGGATCAAAACATGAAAAAGATAAAAACAAAATTTGTCTTCAATTCATTTCATTATTTTTTTTATCACGTTAATCTATGCATGAGGAAACAACAATAAAAGATGCTATGTTATCAGAAGATTATGGATAAAGATCTGATGGGTTATATAAGGGGAAAGGTCTGTTGCAATATATTATATTGTGGTCTAAAGGTTGGTGACCTTTCTTTTAGGAGATCCATGTGTTGGACAAAGTCTGCCACCAAGTGTTTAAGAAGGCCCAGTAAGAGGAACCCAAACTGCAAGCTGTCCACTGTTGCAAGACGCAACCTATTTAAAGTGTTTATATTAAAAGCTTATTCCTTCCATCATATTTGTTTTGTTTGATAGTTTAGTAGAAGAAAAATCATCATGCAATCATTACATCATTGGTTTTTGAGGGTCAATTTAGTGGCAAGTAGAGCTGAACGACATTGGAAAAACTGACATTGCAATTTTTTTGGGGGGAGGGGGGTTGCAATATATATTGCAATATTAAAATTAGATGAATTTTGACCAGACTTGAATAGCTGTTTGGGAAGACTTTGGTTGACTCAGACCACATTGTATTCATTAGAGATGTCCCGATCCAATCACATGATCGGAAATTGAGCCGATCAAGCCATTTTTCTGAGGATTGGATCGGGTGAAAGCAATAGGATTTTTATGTATTTATTTATTTAGTGTTTTTTTATTAAGTTTTCCTGCTTCACGCTCGTACAGCCTCTCACCATACCTCCTAAAAAAAAAAAAAAACAGTGCCCCGAACTGCTTTTCTTGATCACCAGTGCACTTGGTGTTTGGTATTTAAAGTTAACGATGATTGACAGGTTTGTAGCTCTGATCTGGTCGGAGATGCCTTGGTAGTTCTATGATCAAAGGCACAAATGCATTAATCATCATTAAGTTTGGTACAGTTTGAAGTGTACTGTGGCAATTATTCATTGTTCAAGTGAGAGGCTGTTCTCGGCAGTGTGAGCGTAAAAAAAAAAAAAAATGGTATGGGCTAAAGACTGTTTAGGCAGACTCTCAAAATCAGGTGACTTGGACTCAGACGCAAAAAGAGAGAAAGAAATCAGGACATCCCTAGTATTCATACTAACGATTAATCCAGGCTAATGGGTTAATCTGTGAATGATGAAGGCTGGTGTATATCAAAGGGATCCAGGAGGCCATGTCACAACACAGTTGCTTCTTTTATTAAGAAAAACAAAGTTTATATAATTAAAAAACAAAAAACAATTGCACGTCCAGCGATGGGACTATTGCGCATGTGCACATTGCAATGCTGATGTTCAAACGATATATTGTGCAGGCCTCGTAGTAAGAGAATTACTGTATAAAGGTCCAAATGTTCAATGCTTACTGTATTTTAGATTACAGAGAGTCTGTTAAACTGCTTCTCTTTTCTTGTATATTTCAGCGTGCGAGTGTTCAAACCCATTTACAAAGTCTCTTGGTCTTCTCCCTTCAAAGTGCAGATTCCTTAAAAGTCATCACTTACCATTCTAATCTCATCCATAACATCTCATCCTGAACTCCTTCACTTTCATTTAGGGCTGCAGCTATCGAATATTTTAGTAATCGAGTAATCGACTGAAAATTCTATCGATTAATCGAGTAATCGGATAAAACAAATATATTTTTAGGTGAAGAGCAATTATACATATACATGAGAAAACAAGACATTTCATCTAATCTTGAACCATTTTCAGTCAATCAATGTCTTTATTTTCGTTGTATATTGTTGAAAACAGCCAACAATTGCATCTCAGGTGTAACTAGAATAAAAAAAAAAAGACTAATTCACTGCTTTCACTCAAAAAACTTTTAGATCTTATTAATATATATATATATATATATATATATATATATATATATATATATATATATATATATATATATATATATATATATATATATATATATCTTACCTAAAAATGCCGTTACGCTTGATAACACACATCACTTAAAAGTTTTTTTCCCACGTGTTTCAATTGAATTTCTCATTGTGTCAAGCCATTTTTAAGTTCTAGTTAAGTTTTAAGTTAGTCTAAACTGTAAGTCCTGATAGGATTTTGAGTTTTTGCAGTGTTCAAAATAAATGTATGATACAGGCTGTATTGGAGCACATTAGGGACCAGTGCTACTTGGTGTTTTATCCAGAAATGACTACTGAGCTAAAATTGATAGTTAGCATGATTACGTTTTTATTTTACACCCTCATCACTCCACAATGCTATGTTATGTTAAAGCCTGTATGTAAGACACGTTAGCCACGCGACACGTTAGCCACGCATCGACAGTGGTCATAATTAATTGAAACCTAGCCCTCCGCAGGGCTAACGTTCCGTGAGCTAGTAGCGACAGTAACGTTAATCTTATTTATTAGCGCTTAGCGCTCTTTATTAGCGCTCTTTATTAGCGCTTAGCGCTGTACTGCTTTAAGATGGCGGCTGTTTACAAACGCTGCCCAGACGCGGCCGAGTCTGTCAATGCGCATCTAGTTCAACATACATGTGATCTCAATGAGACGCGCCAGACGCTGCCTGTTACCAATGTAGCATTGTGCGGGCTAGTATTTAGCAACGTCGGCGTCGTTTGTGGCGGCTGTCGGCTGCGGTAATTTTTTTTTTTTTCTTCCCTTCTTCCTCTCCGCACGTGACAGCGCGTTGTCCCGCATTAAAAGTAGTCCTAGCAAAACGTGATGCTGAGAGCTGTCAAAATAAACGATTACTCGAGGTGAATAAAATTACTCGGATCAGTTTTTAAACTCGAGTTGCTCGAGTACTCGTTTCAGCTCTACTTTCATTGATATTATTCATCCTAGCTGTCTGTATGTTTTCATTTCATTCTTTATTCATCACTGTCATTCACTTAGTTCCATTTCCAATCACCTCTGAAATCTTTTTCTAGTTTGATAAGACACATGGTTGCCCAACAAAACAGTCATGTATTGGATTCCTTTAACAGAAGTGCAGTAACAATTGCGAAATTATGAACACGTAATGACATATTGGCTTTGCCAGGCCTGGAGACAGAGTCAGAGGTAAAAAGACTTTTTTATTACAGTGATTTTAGTTTAATTAATTTATGTACACAAATATGTTGGGATTTCTTATCATAACTAGCATGCATTGTTTCTCCATGAACTTGTTAATTTACGGAGCACTTTATACGACAGAGACGGAGGTCTGCACACCATTTGCCTTTAAATGGGGCGCTAATTAGCTTGTCCTTTCGCTTGTAGTTATTTTCCTTTGGTGATTTGTAGAATTCCAAATGGTAACCGTCGATTATTAAGCAGTGCTGTTTGATACAGTCTGTTCATATGCCTGCAAGGCCAACTCGATGTAGCCAGACCTCTGGGATTCCTTCTGGGCATAGATCTGTTGAGACAGGTGTGTATATTTATTTAACATTATTCAAACTCATACTAAAAATGTTTATCTCGTCTCTGTAAAAGAAAGAAAACCCGCAAATACATACAAACTTCACTGTGACAATACCTGTATTTTACAGACTATGACACTGACATTATTACCAAGGAGTAAACATTACTCGCAGAGAAGCCAATGAGAGGTCACTTTTTAAGCATTTCCTAAAATGTATTTTGGCCCCTATAGATGAGCGAGAGAGTTTCTACCTTCTCATATTTGAAGGATGCCTTTCCCAGACTTGATATTCCGGCTTCCTTTACAATGCCCATGTTTGTCTATTGCCACGTTTACATGGAGCCAAATATTCCAATTACAATCGGAATATTTGTTCAAACCAAATAAATGTGTTCCATATAAACACCTCATTCGGAATGAACAGGCCCAAACCGAATGGAATTTCATTCCGATTCACAGAGGTGGAATATTCCTTTTCCCAAACCGATTAGAAGTAAAATTATATCATGTAAACAGGGAAGCGGAATGGTGTCTGGTTGCGTTCTTTCTGCGCATGCTCCGTACTGACGTGGTGACGTCACTCGGTGACGTAAGTAACGTCACTTGCAACATGGCTTCCAAGCACACGCACAGCGCACCCACACAACTTTTTAAATGAACAGCGTATCATTCTGAAGTTTTGTTTCCACTCGAAAAGTTAAAACAGCAGCTGATCTGACGATCGATCTCCATGTTTTGCAACGTGACGCTTTGTTTTGATTAATCTGCGCATGTCAGACGGCAGTTGTCAAACGTCCTTTCGGAATAAAGGCAGTCACATGTAAACGCTGGATCGGAATAGATGAAGTGACATGTAAACAGCTGATGTGAAATTTCCATTCGGAATGATTTGAATCGGTATGAATAAAAGTCAGCATGTAAACGTGGCTTATGTCAGGACTTTTCAGAATGGGCACAAATTTCCAGCCCTGAAAAAATGTTGCTTGGCCTTTTCAGGTCTAAAAAATGCAGTTATTTCTTACCTAAACAAACTATTTTTAAAAAATTAGGGCCTTTCAAATGATTAAAAAATTTAAATCAATTACAGCTTTAAAATTAATTAATTGTAATTAATCGCAATTCAAACCATCTATAAAATATGCCATATTTTTCTGTAAATTATTGCTGGAATGGAAAGATAAGTCACAAGACAGATATATACATTCAACATACGGTACATAAGTACTGTATTTGTTTATTATAACAAAAAAATCAACAAGATGACATTAACATTATTACCATTCTCTTAAAGCGATCCATGGATAGAAAGACTTGTAGTTCTTAAAAGATAAATGTTAGTACAAGTTATAGAAATTTTATATTAAAACCCCTCTTAATGTTTTCGTTTTATTCAAATTTGTAACATTTTCAATCAAAAAATAAACTAGTACAGTGTTTCCCCTAGGATTTTTTGAAGCTGTGGTGGTGGGCTGCATCGGAGTCGGACAGCCTCACCATGTCGTGCCACAGCGAATTTTTTTTTCTTCATTTTTTCCCCCAAGAAGAACCATAACAAAGATATATTTGAAATATTTCATTAGCCAGGCTAATGTTGTACCTCTCAGCTACAGTACATGTATGTAAAATGCGTAGCTGATTACAGCTACGTTACCCGATGTACTAATGCGAGTTTTTTTCTCGTGGCAATAGTACGACTTACATCTCGTAGTGACTCAGGGTTGGCAACCCAAACTGTTGAAAGAGCCATATTTGACCCCCCAAAAAACACAAAAAAAACTGATACAGTATGTCTGCAGCCACAAAAAATTAAAAGCCTTTTACAAGCCTTATAATTATCGATACTAGCTATATTAGCCTACTATAGAAATACGTAATTAGCCTTCATGATTAAATGTTTGTTTTCCCTGCAGTGGATCCTATAGAGAATGACGCACCACGTGACTACTCTGTTGTACTATGCCACCACAAGTTTAACTTCATTACAATATTAATGAATTGAAAGAATGTTTGTGTCATGTTTGTCCTCCTAGAAATCCTATTAAAACAAAAAAATATATTTCCCTCCCCCATCTTTTTCCATTAAAAAAAAAAAAAAAAAGCTCCGAAGCATCGCTAAAGAGCCGCATGCGGCCCGAGAGCCGCGGGTTGCAGACCACCGTCGTAGTCCTCCTTTTTCCTTTTATTTGACCCTCATAAGTACTACATTACCACAACAATAACAGTCCTTCTGTCAACTGACCCATTTAGAGCACTGGGGGAATTCTAATAGCCGTGTAAAGAGTTTTACTTGATTCGGTGAGAAGGTGAATAGTTTTTTCCCCGTTGTTCGTAAACTAAATTTCCACACAAAGGCACGTCGAGGTACCATTAACTTAGCAAGGAGAGGTATGAGAGTCATTTTTCGAGTGTCCCAGAGCTCGCGAAATTTGGGTGGGGGGGCGCATTTATCAAAGTTTTGTCAGCCGTAATTGTCTGAAGTTGGCGCGCCGGTGTTGTGCCGAAAAATAGCCACTCCACGTGAAATGTCCCCCCTGACGGGAGCGCCCACACGTCACTCGTACAAACAGCCTTTTCTTACCAATCGATGGACACAGAAACGACGTTCTTGTACCGTGAATATGTATCATTTTACTCTGCTTGAACTGATAAATCGTTTACTGTGACCAACGCTCTGAAAATAGAGCAAGGCTTTATTTTGGGCCCCGCCTCTCCGCAGTCTCTCAGCGCAAGTTAGTCAAAGTTTGCTTTCCGTCCAAGACGGCCGTCCACCGCTCACTTTCGCCGAAAAGTCCGATCCAAGTTATTGTAATGCCCCGGATATGGGCAAGAAGGAGAGAAGTCTGTATTTGCTTACCCACTTTATTGTGGTAACAATAATAAAGAAAAACAATAACAAAATAACAGCGGGCTGCTACAACATGCGACCGCTATCTCTCGCTATCTCGCTCGTTCTCCCATTCTTCCTACTCGTTCCCCTTGCGTCTCTTAAGGGGGGGCCTGCATAGTTACGAACATTAGGCTACAATACACAATGAATAGGTGTCCGCTGAACTCCTCCCACTCGGCTGCCGCTAGTTTGAAGCGGCCTTAAAAAAAATTTTTTTTTATTTAAATAAATAAATAAAATACATCTCATTTGCCAGGCGTGGCGGCTTTCATTTTAGTGTGGCGGTGCGCCACAATCTGTTGAATATAGGGGAATCCCTGAAATGCGTAGCTGATTACAGCTACGTTACCCGATGTACTAATGCGAGTTTTTTTCTCGTGGCAATAGTACGACTTACATCTCGTAGTGACTCAGGGTTGGCAACCCAAACTGTTGAAAGAGCCATATTTGACCCCCCAAAAAACACAAAAAAAACTGATACAGTATGTCTGCAGCCACAAAAAATTAAAAGCCTTTTACAAGCCTTATAATTATCAATACTAGCTATATTAGCCTACTATAGAAATACGTAATTAGCCTTCATGATTAAATGTTTGTTTTCCCTGCAGTGGATCCTATAGAGAATGACGCACCACGTGACTACTCTGTTGTACTATGCCACCACAAGTTTAACTTCATTACAATATTAATGAATTGAAAGAATGTTTGTGTCATGTTTGTCCTCCTAGAAATCCTATTAAAACAAAAAAATATATTTCCCTCCCCCATCTTTTTCCATTAAAAAAAAAAAAAAAAGCTCCGAAGCATCGCTAAAGAGCCGCATGCGGCCCGAGAGCCGCGGGTTGCAGACCACCGTCGTAGTCCTCCTTTTTCCTTTTATTTGACCCTCATAAGTACTACATTACCACAACAATAACAGTCCTTCTGTCAACTGACCCATTTAGAGCACTGGGGGAATTCTAATAGCCGTGTAAAGAGTTTTACTTGATTCGGTGAGAAGGTGAATAGTTTTTTCCCCGTTGTTCGTAAACTAAATTTCCACACAAAGGCACGTCGAGGTACCATTAACTTAGCAAGGAGAGGTATGAGAGTCATTTTTCGAGTGTCCCAGAGCTCGCGAAATTTGGGTGGGGGGGCGCATTTATCAAAGTTTTGTCAGCCGTAATTGTCTGAAGTTGGCGCGCCGGTGTTGTGCCGAAAAATAGCCACTCCACGTGAAATGTCCCCCCTGACGGGAGCGCCCACACGTCACTCGTACAAACAGCCTTTTCTTACCAATCGATGGACACAGAAACGACGTTCTTGTACCGTGAATATGTATCATTTTACTCTGCTTGAACTGATAAATCGTTTACTGTGACCAACGCTCTGAAAATAGAGCAAGGCTTTATTTTGGGCCCCGCCTCTCCGCAGTCTCTCAGCGCAAGTTAGTCAAAGTTTGCTTTCCGTCCAAGACGGCCGTCCACCGCTCACTTTCGCCGAAAAGTCCGATCCAAATTATTGTAATGCCCCGGATATGGGCAAGAAGGAGAGAAGTCTGTATTTGCTTACCCACTTTATTGTGGTAACAATAATAAAGAAAAACAATAACAAAATAACAGCGGGCTGCTACAACATGCGACCGCTATCTCTCGCTATCTCGCTCGTCCTCCCATTCTTCCTACTCGTTCCCCTTGCGTCTCTTAAGGGGGGGCCTGCATAGTTACAAACATTAGGCTACAATACACAATGAATAGGTGTCCGCTGAACTCCTCCCACTCGGCTGCCGCTAGTTTGAAGCGGCCTTAAAAATTTTTTTTTTATTTATTTAAATAAATAAATAAAATACATCTCATTTGCCAGGCGTGGCGGCTTTCATTTTAGTGTGGCGGTGCGCCACAATCTGTTGAATATAGGGGAATCCCTGTAGTAGCTCGCCATTGTTGATGTCAATAATTACACCATGCCCACTCATTGTGACACCCATAAAATCATTTGGACCCCAGCGCCAGCACAGGGCACCAAACACCAAAAAACAAGTAACAAGCGGACATTACACTGCTGTCATTTTAATCTGTTTGAGCGGGACATGTGTGTTAATTTTGTCAAATATTTTATCGTGATAAATTTAAAAAATTAATTACTGCCGGTTAACGCACTAATTTTGACAGCCCTAAAAAAATACATCGTCTTTGCAAAACATTACACTGAGGTTTTGGAATTTAGAGATCATATTCACATATGTACTTGATTTAGGTGTTGTTTTAACACCAGCAGTGTTAAGATCGCTCTCTGTGCATTGTCAATTAAGTGAGTTGAACACAGACACCCCTGGCAGAGTTAAATGTACTCCTAGCACAGTTAATCAGCCATACCCAGTTTAAGTGCATGTGTCAGGAAACAACTGTCAGCACTGCTCCAACTCCCAGTGTGTGTGTGGGTGTGTCAACATTCTGATTACAGGACTGGACAGATACTTAAGTGAACTTGGGACCAATTGTAGATTGTTCTGTTGATTGAACACCAGTACCTCAAGGGTATGGCAATTCAGCCAATTTGGCACCTCTTGGTCAATCGCCGTACCAACGTGACTAGGGATGGGAATTGATACGATTTTTACGATTCCGATTCCCTTATTGATATTGCTTAACGATTCAATTCTTTATCGATTCTCTTATTGATTCTAATTTGGGGAAAAGAAGAACAAACGTTTTGATTGGCATCGAGTTTGTTTAATCAGAAGTCACAACCTTACAAACTCACAACGAGGTCAAAAAAGGCCCAAGGTCTCAATGTTAGCTGTGGAAATAAGTGGCAAATACACAAGAATGTGTAACATTTTACTGAAACATTTTTCTAATAGAAAAATAAATGGTATATATTGGCATATAGGTCGTTCTGCCTTTGGCAATATGTGTTAAAGTGTATTATTTACCATTATATTGAAATGCATGCCTTTTAGTTTTTAGTGTGCTTTTATGCTCAAGTGGGGGCGCCATTGCAGAACGTGCTCAAGTGAAGAAGAGCGCACTTACACGCGAAGAAGTGCAGCTACAAAGCATCTAAGCGAGAGAGCGAGTTAGTGAGAGAGGGAAACACTGCTACGAGCCTACGTTCTTTGTTAATGTTTGTAAAATATCTACAGAGGCAACGCCTGTATGTATCATCTTTTGTGTTGTTGTTGTTCTTGTGTTTTTCCAGTAGCGACTGGACACTTAAATCCAGTTGTGTACTGGTTTGAACGATGTGCTAATCCTAGCAAACGCATGCTAACCGTTTGTGTTATTACAGTATTAGCAACTAATCATCGCCGATTTATGTTGATGCGAACCTGTTTGTTATTGGGGATGAAATTGATTTGTTTCATTTCTATTTTTAGTTTCACTCTTCAAGTGATTGCTGAATAAAGTCAGCAAATTATACCAACGTCTTCTGCATCGTCATTTGGGAGTTTAGCTAGCTGTATAGCCAGGACTGAGTCTTAGCATCTCGGTGAGGACAGTACAGTCGTATCCCCTCCCGATACAGTTATCTCCACCTTGCAATGACTGCAAGTCGCTTTGTTGTGATTTTTCCTCGTGAAGTGAAGACACACTTTCGAGCGTTTGAACCTACGTGCTGTCATTGCTATGTTTACGGCTGCAGTGCTCATGCTAAACCATCGTAACCTTTCATTTTCACCCTCTTTCCTGAAGTGTAGCTAAACTTTGGAGCGAGTGGTTCTTGGCGCCATGCTAGTTTGATGTCTGGACAACAAGACACGTCACGTCACGTGATGACGCAAAACGCGTCTTTAGGAATCGTTAAAGGGATCGTTAAGGCTTTTTCATTGTGATGTCGAGGCCTCGATACACTAGGAACCGGTTCGGAATTGGAATCGGATTTCGATTCCCCTCCCTAAACGTGACGCTGCTATTGGTGTGTTCGCGGGCGCCAAAACTTGTGGGTGAAGTGAACCCACTACTGGAAATAGTTTTTTCTGTAAATAGGTGGGGTGTGTTCGTTTGAATAAAGGGTGTGTAAAAAATGAGCTTGACTCCTATGCTTACTTAACGATGCAAAGACCCTCTGTTACCGATAGCGACTGCCACAGTGTCACATCACAATGAAGAATTAAAATCAACACTTCAATTGAAAGAAAAAAAAACAAAAACACAAACAAAAAACAATTTAGTATTAAAAATGCAGTTTCATGCATCATAAAACATCACCAAGAATGTTAAAAAGAAACAATCAGAGTGAAAAGGAGTACCACAATTAAATTTTGTGTTAAAACTACTTTAATTTGTTATGAAACAACACTGACAGTGTCATATATTTAACACAATTAATGAGTTAAAATATCAACACTTTCTAAAGGAACTAACTCCTAGAGAACTATAAAAACTCAGAAAAAGTGCTGCATTTAATTATACCCGAGTTATATTAACAGTCGTGATTTTGCTGTGTAGATATAGTTTTTAAATGTGGAAACAAGCATTCCTACTTAGTGACAGATCATCCATTTGGTACTGTAGCACATTCACTATTAACAGTGAACCGTTTCGGTTTTGCATGTTCGATTCACTTGCTTCCAGTTTTTGGTTATTTTCTATGCAGTCCCCCCCCCCCCCCCCCCCCCAAAATCTATTATTAACGCAATCTAATCGCCCCGTGCAGAACTGAAATCCTGGGGAGTTCCCGCACGTACGCCTTAAGTGCCAGGCATCATTGACCAAGAAGGCTGCGGACAAGAACCTTGCAAGCCAGACAAGCAAGAAGCCTGAGCTAGAAGATCCTCCTACATTTTTTTCCAGACAGATTCCCTGTCACACATACCAAAGGACAAAGACAAGTAATAAATCCAAAGTTGAGAGTCGACATTGCTCCACAGAGATGATGTATGTTGCAGAAAACCTGTCTGTTAACCCACTAAACGGCAACATCGGACAATGAATCTACACCACAGAAAGTCAGCTGATATTGTCACTGCATAAAACAGGCCAAAACTTCTGACACTGGGCAGAAGATTTTGCTATTTAGCAATTGGAACTAGAGCCGGTCGGTATACCGAAAATTTACCGTTACCGAAATTCTTCACGATGACCGGCGTAATTTTGACCATGTCGGTAAATTTGGTAATTTAATAAAATATGAAAATATGGTCTTTTCATCCCGCTTGGTTATCAGGAAATCAAACAAACAGAAGCCCGGTAGGCTAACGTTAGCAGCTAACGCTACAAGCAAAAGTGATGAGTAAGGCTTAAGGGAGCTTCGCCAAAACTTTCACCCGACATTATGTAGGCTCTTGATGGCCCGCAGATGGGCTTTCACCTGCTTTCCTCCCTGGTTGTCACGATTTTAGGAGAGGGTGCTTTCTGTGCTTGTTACTGGTAGCCAGGCCCCGGGCTAATGCGAGCGGCTAACGCTACAAATTAACGTGATGAGTCGGATAGCGGTTCTAACCTTGTCAAAACGGCTGAACTAAATGAGGGGATTGGGCACGAACTGCATCTAGCAATCAGTATGTCGCGTTATTTTGTATCTGTGTGTGTGTGTGTGGGTGTGTGCGTGCGTGTGATTTCTCTGATAGCTTTTATGATGGTAAAGCATTCAGCATAAAGTATAATCCGACAGTGAAGCCTATAATATGACCGTTTAATGGCCACACCTATTTTTATGTATGTGCTTGCTTGCACAGTCGTCGTATTGATTTATATAATGTTGTACATTGTTCAAGTCATACAAGCTGTTATAAATGTTCATTTGAATTCTTATTGTTTACAAGAAATTTTTATATACTTAATGTTTAGACTACATGTACAATTGTTAAATTGAAAGCTGGTAAATAAATCAACGAGAAACGGTTAATTAGTATATCACTCATTGATTCAGATTTTCAAATTATATTACAGTCCGCTTGGGGGAATTTATTGTCATTTATCGTTATCGAGGTAAATCTGCTCAATTTACCGTGGTACGTACTTAAGGCCATAACTCTTTGTTTCCAAACAGTGTTCTTTTCTTTGTATTTGTGTCCCAGCCAAAAGTTTTGGTATGCTGGTTGACAAAAAAAAAAAAACAAACAAACATTAACATCACTGAGAAGACTTAAAAATGATGAGACTGAAATTAGCCAAAACGAAATTGAAAAGCCAAAATGATTTTACAAAATGTTCATATGCCAGTAAAAAATTACTTTTTTATTATATACAGTGTAAGTAGCACCCTGGAAAGGACGACAACATATGCACCTAACCATGATTAATCATTATGTCAGTGTTCTCACCTTGAGAAGGTCAGTATCTGTGGCCTGATGTCTAGAAGCCTCCAGGGCCGACTCGCTGTGAGGGTGGACCAGGTGGAAGAGGGACACAAGGCTTACTGCATCCTGCACTCTGAATCACACAAAACTGTTTGTGTTACTGTGTATAATGGTAAAGGACTCACATTTCCTCGAAAACAATAAATACGGCAACCTAATATGGGTCGCACATTTTTAATATTCAGAATTAAATATTAATACTACTCCACTTGATGTTTTGAAAGCGTGGCAACACCTGGAGATTAAACTAGGATTCATTTCATTTGACTTCACGAAAACCCTCCATTGTCTACAATGTACTGAAATTATTACTGAAACTACTCGGGAGAGAAAATGCAGCATATTTTGGATACGATTACCTCTGAATTGAGGAAATTAAAATTGTGGCACAATAAAAAAAAATTAGTCATAAACCTTAATAAACAAAAATAATAAAATTAGTAAATGCTAAAAAATGTGACCAAGTAGTAAAAATAGAGAGAGATTAAATTCCTACGGGTAATTGGTGACTACAAAATCCGATGGAATCCTCACAACAAAGATATAAGATCCAAACTATCATATCTTGGCAAAAGTGAAACATTTCCTCAAACAGAAATCATTGCACAATCTGTACTCCTCTGTAGTATTACCATAATGTAATTATTGTTGAGAGGTCTGGGGAAAACAACCACAGGACTACTCTAAACCACGACCTTTGTTTATGTTTAAGGTGGGGGGGGGGGGGGGGGGGGGGGGATGAGACGAGCAGTCTATAATGTGGGATACCTTCACCAAACAAATGCACTGTTTCTGCAATCTAAAAGTATTATTTTTCAAAATAAATAAAAAGGAAAAAAAAAGACAAAACACTTCTACTATGGCAAAATTGTCTGTTTTTTAAAGTCTTCGACAGAGAGGGAGACTGCACTGCCAGTGCCCGTTCCTTGAAGGGGAGGGGCAGGAAATGTCACTGACCACAGCTTTCTAGCTTTATTTGATATCTCGGTGTTCCTTGCTGTCGGATGCTATAATGTTAAAACTAAAGTTTTCTTGAACTATTATGATATGCACTCATTTGGTGGCCCAAATCAAATATCACCCAAACGCTATATGGAATTAATAATACAACATCGAAGTGTACTCACAATTCCTTTTTCAACATGTCCACAATGAGGCCATCAATCCTGCGAGCATTGACTAGGTACCAAGCCATTCCTCCAAAGTGCCGGGTAGAATGAAGAAACTCATATTTCCCATGTTTGTCCAGATCCTCATAGGTGGCAGCATGCACCTGACACAAATGTTAAAGGCAAGCAATTCAATCTCAGAAACATTATTTACTTTAATGTAGTCTAGGAGATGGAGCTCAGTAAGTGAGCAGGGAAACTCATCTTACTTTGATATACTGTGAGGAGTCAGGTTCAAATTGGACCAGACAAAGGTCCAATACATCCTCATGACGGTCTTGCGAGAACACCATCTAATAGATAAATTGAATGCATTAAAACTTAAAAGCAAGAGATGGAATTTTTTTAAATTGTTACAACCCTAGGCAGAAATTAGTATCTTAGATGTCTGTCGGGATGTTAGGATGAAGCCCCATGAAGCACACTTTCAGCCAACAATGCCTGTACATATTTATAAATATTCATTTACCCAATGATCCCATATAGAGGTCAAATTGTAGAATTGCTCATGCGTGTGGACCATCACAGGACCATCACGTTGAAAAATATATGACAAAATTATTCACCCAAGGATTGTGACCACCATGAAACACAGGATTGGGTAAAGGAATGTGCTTGTGTTACATTGTAGTAGTGGTTGTAAATAAAAAAACGAAAATCAAAACACTAAATGTCTATTCTACACGAGTGGACCATGAGTAATTTTGCCATAGTGAATTCCTCTGTTGTGAATAAAATTTTATTTAAACGATTGACTTTTATGAGACAAACCTTGTTGTTACGGATGAGGTCGAATAAAAACTCCCAAACCGGGGAATACTTCTTTTTGGCTCCGCCCATTGGTCCAACTTTAAAACGTGCAAAATGCAAATATCGCCAGTAGAAAGAAAAACGACACAAGATGTGCGAGGGACTCCATAGTGTGTAGCTGCGCCTTTTGTGGTTCAAATGACACGCGGTCTAACCCAAACCAGCGAACCACTTCCTGAATCAGTCAGGTTCTACAGTGCTTCAGGAAAATGCGAAGGTAAATGCGCACGCATGGATTAAAGTTGGAATAAAAATAATAATTTGACTGAAACTTTTTTTAAACATAGCTGAGACTAAACATTGGGGGAGACAATATTGTCGAGGTGCTACATTCAGTTTAGGTAAATCAATCGATTTTTATTAATAGGACATTTACAATGACGTTTTCAGTATAACAATACTATACTTCAATAACTTATACAATAATAAAACAAGGAAAAGTGCTGTTGCTGCTCAATTGCAAATTAAGGTTTATAATAATACAGCCTAATTATTGAAGCTGAATCAGAAACCTAAAACCCAACACAGGGCTGTAACTTCACAACAAACCTAAAATACAAAAACCATGACAAAAACAACTATCACTAATGTTTGTAAAATTCCCTGCCTACGAATTTCCATCACTAAAACGGAGAACTTAATCCAGGCTTCGACCATATTTCGTTTTGTGGCTGCACTGATTATTCAACACATACTTCGAAGTTCATTTCGCCCATGACTACTTAATAGGCAGTATGAGCCACAGTGAGACTTGAAACCAAACTGATACTGTATATCACACAGCCGTTTCTAACCTTTAGGTTCTCGTCATTGAAGAGAAGAGGTGGTGCGATTTTCCGGCCATCCTTAGGGAAGTACACCTGAATGAGCCGGTCTCTTTCTTCCCAGGTGGCTTTTCTCAGAGTGCCGTCTGTCTCCCTGACAACTATGAACCTTTCCTGAGGGGAAAAGAAACAGGTTTTTCCATAAAGAATTAACACTAGGTGAAAGAAAAAAATATAATGCCATATTGAACATAATATTTTCTGTTCATGTCTGAAATACTTTTGTTTTGATTAAATAATACACTGAGAAATCTCTATAATTTTTTTATAGAAAATAGAAATACAAATGTTTAGAGGTGTGCAAAATTTTCGATTCTTAGATTATTCGCGATTCGGCCATGGAAGATTCAAGAACGATTCACAAACATCCAAATTCTGATTATTGAAATATGTCAAGTAAAGTGGAACTTCAGTCAGCCCGGTCTCCGGGACGCAGTGAGGAACGGAATGGACCGAGAGTAAACATCATGCTTTTCATCACCCGGGTAATGCTCAACTCACAGCTCTGGCTCAACTTATGCCGCTAGATAAAAAAACTAAAATACCTGACTGCTGCCGACAGCCGCTACAAACTACGTCCACATAATGCTACCATAGATATCTTATGCATATAGAACTAGATGCAAAATGACAGACTCAGCAGCGTTAGAACATGTGAACAGAACTGGATGCGAAATGACATGCTGGCGTTTGTATACAGCCGCCATCTTAAAGCAGTAGACTTCTCTGAAAGGCTGGTGTAGGGAACCTTCCGAGCGAACCTAATTAACTTTTTATCTAAAATACTCCTAAATCGGCAAAATCTTGACTTGAATCTATCTCTAAAACAGTTTTAAAACTTTCACATGTCCAAAGTAGAAGGGAAATTATGGAATAACGGGAGCAATTTTAACAGCTTTAACAGATGATTCATCACATTAAATTAATTGAATGTAGTTTAAAGCTGCTGATACAGAATGGGGATTTGAGTATTTTATTTACTGTTTTGAACTGTTAACTTGAAACTGAAATAGTTGTTTATTTAAGCTTGAGAGGATTTTTGTACAATTTTTGTTACCAATGTACGAAACATTAGAAGCAGCTAAGCGCGGGGGTGCATCAATAATCGATCTATAATCGAATTGTAGCCTCTGAATCGTAATCCTAATCCAGTGCTTCTCAATTATTTTCTGTTACGCCCCCCCATGCAAGACGTATATGTTTCGCGCCCCCCCAAACTCTCTGCCGCCACTGTAAATAGTATTATTTGTCTATAAAATTACTATTATAAATACGCATCTGCCTAACATTGTGTCCTTTTTTCTAATAAAGAAAAAAAGTAACATAGATCAACTTATAATAAAGTATAACTTTATTAACATTGTTTTGTTTGTAACAGACAAGACTTGACGTGCATCAATTTGCCTGAATTAAAAAAAAAAAAAAAAAAAAAGTCACATTCAAACTGTAAAAATACACTCAAGGTACATTTTTGACCATTTGATACAGAAAAATAAAATGTAATAAAATCCGTAAATAATAACAAATTCAAATTGATTAGAAACATTCACTCATGAGGACAATACGCCAAAAAATTTGACCGAAAAAACAAAAATGAATAAAGGAAAAAAAGATTGTCCTTGGACAGAAGGACAGTTTTTATTTTTGCTGCTCACACTCAGTATTACCTCCTTTGCAATGGTGTGGAGTCATTTTGCAATGAGCATGCTAACAATGCTCACTGGTTTACTGATATAACACTGACAAAGCAGGACTATTGTTGGCAATATTTGGCACGTTTTCGCTGAAAAACAATCAAGCGGCTTATCAATGAGATTGGGGTCGAATGTCTTTAAGTGGCGTCTTAATTGATTTGGCTTCTGGCAGTCCGCTATAATTATTTTTAGACACAGTAAACAGTAGTCTTTCCTCATCACACACTGTATTAAAAGTCAAAGCTAAAATAAAAACGGCACGAAAAAAGCGCATTCTCGGCGGCCGTGGTAGAACCGTAGGTGAGGGCGGTCGTCGTGACGATCCCAAGCCGAAAATGGCACTTCTCGGGCGGCGTCGTGAGAACCGGACAAGACAGTGGGTCGCTGCATGAGTGAGTCCGGTCGGAAAACGGCTTTCGACAACGGCGGCGGCGCACTGCTCTTCATATCTGTTTTCTGTGTGCTGAGTGCTCTTCCTTAGTTCAAAAATACTGCACGCACTCTGAAAATGAGAGCGCCACTGCCACCCACTGAGTGGATGTGCAACTACACTTTATTCCAGTCCGGCAAAAAAAAAAGAAAAAAGCATGTTCCCCGAGGACACATGCGCCCCCCCCTGGCATCGCTCTGCGCCCCCCCAGGGGGGCGCACCCCACTATTTGAGAAGTACTGTCCTAATCCAATTGTTAGGTGCCCAAAGATTCCCACCTCTACAACTGATTGCTGCAATTTAAGTGGAACTGCTTTACATCATATAATTCGGCGAGCAATTTCTTATATTTAGCATCGTTCTTTATATTTAGCATCATTCTGAATTTTATTGTATTGTATTGTAGTTTTATGAAATGTATAATAATAATGTTCCTTTTTATTGTTTTGTTTTCCTAATGAAGCTGAGTGTACTTACCCTGTGTGGAATGTTGTAAGTAATGTCCGTGAAAACATATTTAGCTGTGTCCATGCCTTCCAGAATCTTGTCCACAGACAGTACATCACTGATGGGCTTCCTTTCAGGTAAAACAGGCGGCATTTGCAAAAGATTCTGAGCCTTCTGTGTGGCCAACTTCACCGCCTGGAAGCACACCACCGTGACTGAGTAACACATCACTTATCACTTAAAATAAGGCTCATTGTGACTGAATGCACCTGCTCCAGCTGTTCATCAGTCATGAGTTTGTACACAGGCGGCTTCAGTTCTTGTTTAAGTGGTCGGAAAACCTTCTGCAAGTCCAGACCCGTTATCCTGGTGAGAATGTCCTGCACAACTGGATCTGTGAACTGGGGTTTTGCATTGTTTTGCACTGAGGAGAAGAATATGGGAACTATTACTTCACGCACTGACGAGACAAGGTGATCAGTTTCCTAAGATGGCCTAAAACGAGTAGGGTTTATTTTTAGCCGTCTTAAACATTATCAACGCAAAACTGCCCCTTTCAGTGAGATTTTCTGATAAGCAAGTAAAAATGTTGTAAAAAATATATGCAACACGAGGTAACGACTGCGTACACTTAACGACAGAGAATAAGGCAGAAGCAGCGGTCGGTGGTGCAAAATAATTTGTAGAAAAAATCGGAATGGGGATAATATCTACTTGCGACACAACACAAGGTCAGCTTGACATCGTTTATTAAATTACATGTAATAAAATACAGAGTAAATATATACATACCAGTGTCTTGGGGATCGCCGCAAAAAGTCCTAGTGCTACATTTAACTAGCCTGTTTTTGCTTCTTTGAACATTTTGCAACCAAGAGAATCCTCGAAGTAAGCCCCGTGCTCTGCCGAGCGCCGCCATAATTATTTCTTCTTCGTGCATTAGTCTTCTTCTTCGCTTAAGCCATGCGACGCAACAGATAGTTATTGTTACATCACTGCTACCCTCTGTTGTGGAGGAGAACAACCATTCCGCAGACAGAATCATGAAAAATATGCTTCAAAAGGAAATGATGAAGAAGTAAATAAAATGTAATATGAGAAAATAAAGAAATTCTCATAGGGGTTCCACTGGGCTGTAAGTAAAATTTGAGTTTTGGGACGTCTATTTCTGTTTATGACACTATGATCATTCAGTCATTTGGACGGTGCATTTACCTACTGTATTTTCATCATGTTTACTGTTTTATTTGTTTGTTTGTTTGTTTGATGGTTTGTTTGTTTGTTTGTTTGTTTGTTTGTTTGTTTGTTTGTTTGTTTTTAAGAGGAAACAAAGGAAAACTAAGGTCAAAAGTTATAGCACCGCGCCACCCCTGTTTGAAAATTGGTTTTAATTTCTATTTTAAAGCTCATGTAGTTCAACTCCAATTAATAGTTTGAAATGGACAAACTAAAACAATTGCTCACCTGCTGTAGGTTAAATCCATTTTAAATGCATTTGTGTAATATTATTATTGTTATTTTTACTGGTACCTCTACTTACGAAATTCATTGGATCTAGAAGTCGTTTGTTAACTTGAAAATTCTGTAATTCAGACGCGTTTTCCATGTAAATGCCTTAATCAATTCCAAGCCCCCCAAAATTCAGTCATGAATCTTTTAAAATAAGTTGTATCTTTTAAAAACATGTTACAATTGCACAATAGTCATCAAATCTCAGTTGTGCATAATGTAAAAAACCAATAATAAAGAATAAAAGTGAATACACTCACGTAAAGCTGTCGGAACACAAGGGGCAAATGAAGAGGACGCTGGTATACACACATACACATACAGTAGAGATCCCACTTAGCCAATTGGATGCCAGGAATGCTAGGCAATAGCCAATGGCAGAGCAGCTTATGTTACACTCAGTAAACTCCGGGAGCCTCGAGTACCAGCTTTACTGTATTTTTGCCTTTTGTATCCTGAAATTTCTTTCTTAACAAGAGGCAATAATGACCGTTGAGGCATGCCTTAACCTAAAAAATCTGTATGTAAAGACGTTCCTAAATAGAGGTATCACTGCATTATTATTATCATCATTAGTATTTTTTTTTTTTTTACTTTAACCCCACCAAACTGGTTATTTTGGAAACTGGAAAAAAGAATTAACACAAAGCAAGTGTCACACATTTATTGAAACTTGTCAAGGATATTTTACTTCCATTTTACTGTTTTAAGAAAAAGATATGAACTAATATGAATATTGGTGTATGGGGTTAGATAATTCCAATAGTCATCATCTCTGTTTGTGTTAAATTAACTCAGCGTTAATAAATAACTAACACAGTTTAATTTACATCAACGTTTTGAAATAGAAAAGAAAACGATATACGCCGAAAAACAAACATAAAACACTGATTGAACCCAAAAATGTTTACTTTATCCACAAGATGGCAGTATGATGTCACAAGAGAGCGTAAAGCCCATATATTTGAACGTTTAATCAGTTGCCTCGTCCCCAGCGTTCCCCAACCTACAGTGAGAGCCACTTTTCACATTATGCATTCCAAAAATCTCACCCCATATGACCCCCCCAAATAAAATCGCTAAAATATAAGTAATGTGGTAATAACAATTTCGTCCCATTTTATCGACAAATTTACATATACTCAGTGTGACGCCCAGGCTTGATTAAATTACAGCAGGTGGTGAATACACATTTATTCAATGAATGAATGAATGAACTTCAGGGAACACCATTTAATCGTTCTGCCTGTCACTGCGTGCTTATGCCATCAACAACAGTGACATCAAATGAACAGCAAATATTCATTTGTAATTAATACATATAAATTTTCTGGCATTCCGTAAGATCTTCCATGGTTCTTAAAACATTACTGGAGGTTAAGATCAGCATTTCAGCAACGAACACAATACATATTTGTGTTTTACTAAGATTTGTTATTTTGTTCTTTTGCCTTGGGAAAAAAAAAATCTCAATTTAAAAAATATATATTTAAATTTTTTAATGAATGTAATAAATACAGCTTATAGACAAGTTTCTGAGGTACTTCCGCTTTACTTCCGCATTTCTGCTCGCAACTTCCGTTTTACACTTTCTCTAACCAAAATAACAGCAGAACCTGAGTGGCATCACTCATCAAAATCCCTCAAAAAAGGCAATTTGGAAATACCACATTAATCTGCCATCATCACAACATGGGAGGACAACATGTTCATGAAGGCAGATGTGGAACCAAGCGCGTGCCACCACAAAGACCGGGTGTTAATGTAGCCATGTTGCCATTGTGTTATGGCAGGTACGTTTTTCCTATTCCTGCATTTTCATGTGTCCAGTGCTCAAAAAATACTAAAGTTGAAATCTTACGAATGAAACAACTTGTTGTGATTCATATTGTAAATTACGATGATGATTGTAATTATGATGATCTTTAATATTATTTACTAAAACTATTCTACTGCTGTGGCTGCAACACATGCTATCTGCTTCTTATCGGTGTGTGTAGGATGGCACAATAATGTAAACGCATAAATGCTAGCCAGATGAACAATACCTTGTAGTATTTCCTTGTAACAACAAAATCTGTGTCAGCCCTTCTGCATTCGGCAACTGTAATATTATTTATTATTTTGCCTCATTTTGGTCACTCAAGTGGCCGGTGTATCAATCTACACCTCATGTTAACACAAGCTGCACAGAGTGTTAGAATTTTGTTCACAAACGATCAACAAAGAGATAAGAACAAATGCACAACGCAGACAGTCCCAGAGCTTCATCTGCATTGTGCCGAATCCATTTTAGAAGATTCCGTGGGTTCATCTGATTTGATTTTGTAGTTTGTCTACACACTGCTTACTTCAACCTCACTTCATGTTGTTCTGCATGTCTAAAACGGAAGTCCGTAGCACAAAATGTCAAAGATGGCGTTGCCCATGTTTCGCTCAGGAAACTTGTCTATAATATTGAATTTACTCAACATTGAATAAAAAACAAAATTTCTCAAGAATTTTGTTTCTCTAAAAATAATACCTAATCTTCATTACTTCACAGACCTTGACACATATATATTAATGTGACAGTTTGTACAGTATGTAATATGGGTACAGATCCCTCTATTTTTTCCCTATAATTTATCTATGAGGATGCAATTAAATGAATCAGTATTGTACATTGTTAATCTGGTTAAAAAACAAGAGCAACAAGAAGAAAACAATAAACAAACATAAGTCCCACAGACAGACAAACTGACTTTGGGGTCATATGATTACTTGTCTTCTTCCGTCAACAGTGTGACAGCTGCATACATCTGTTAGTGTAGTAGAGGCCTATTGCAGGTCATTCAACACATCATTGCACTGGGGTCTGTGCCTGCATCACTATCACAAACTATTCACCTATTAACCACACAAAACCACATATTCATCTGACACATTAACATATACTTCTAAAGAGGGATAAAAAATACAGGGATCTGTACGGGCAATATACAAACACTTGGTTGTAAATTTTAGTATAAGTCAAAGCAATGTAGGTGGCTGAGTCGGCAGATGTTGTGAAAGAAAAGATTCATCAAAAGCGGTGTGACAATCAAGAGTGAATTTGCAAGTACAATATGCTGCATAAGATGCTGCACAACGAGAAGGACACACTGCATGTTTCAACGCTACCAATGACAGTAATTTTTCCCTTTAATTTCAAATTCACAGAATATGCTTTCTCTAAACTATTTAATTCCAACGGATATGAAATACTTTGTAAATAAAAATAAAAAATAAAAAGCATACCTTCATGATGCATGTGTACAAATGCACCAACTTATAGTTGTGTTGAATGAATAAACTATTGGCATTGCATTTGAATATGTACAAGTTGCAAAGAAAAAATGCAAAAAGCAATCATATGCCCACAGCTTTAACGTTCACTGTTGTGTATTTGTCCACCAAGTTTAAAAGAAATGGTTGTGAACTTGCCTGACAGGCGCAATTCTTTCTTTTTATTTTCAGATAGCAAAATACTTAGCGAGACAAAATACACCTGACTATTTCAAGAGAACTTGTAATTAGACTGTGTTAACATTTCAGGGCTTTGGTACATTTTTTCGATCAAAATTTAAGTTATGGATACTTTTCAATATGTGTGGCATTTTTGCACATCATAAAAGCACACTTTCTTTATTTGTGTCTACCAACTTACAAGTGTTTAGGTACGTCTGTGAAAAATATTTACGGTGTCTCCAGTTTTAAGAAAGTAAAATCTGAATTCTGTGATCTTGTGGTTAAGCTCCCACATTGTGAACTACACTGTAATTTATTTACAATTTGCAATAAATGTCTTCACTAAAAAAAAATTAACCACCATTTGCATCAGATCGTCCCTATCGACCACAGGACAGAGTAGTTTGACTGTTTCATCATGCATGACACAATGAATGAGTTGTATTCTGATGGTACCAGCATGTTCATTGACACTGAATATAACATTTGACATGATAAACTAATAATTCTGAGAAAGAAGGCAGACTGTTGCTGTTGATTCATTAATGGTGTTTTGCCATTCGTACAAATTGCTTTGAGAAATTCTGCTTTGTAAATGCTGAGGATGATTTCAGAACTGTACCAACTGGCTGAGTTTTTTTTTTTTTTTTTTTTTTTTGATAATTCATTTTATAAAATATTGATTGACAATGTGCACAAATGTTAATAAATACCAAAAACAAAAAGAACTGGTCACACCAGACGTAGCAAGAAGCTATTCTATATTCCATCTGTAGTCCAGATGTAAAATTAAAACGACTGAAACGATACACTTTGAATTCTTATGAAGTGAATTAAAACAGGGTGAGACAAAACTAATATGACTTGTATATATGTATATCTTCTATGTATGTATATGTCATCAAGCAACATTTTAAAATGAGAATTTTTCACATTTTAGTCGTCTCTATCTAATGCTGTCTAAAATCTATTCACAAAAATAAACGCCAATAGCAAACAAAAACCATATTAACTCAAAATATATCATATGTCAATATTTTGCAAGAAAAAGGGGACCATAACACAATAAGACTTCTGTTATGACAGGTTTATAAACCATGATTTTTTGAAAATCATTAAAAAACTAAATAACAATAAATAAATAACATTCAACTTTTGGCGTTATGACTTAGCTCCAAAAGCACCACTAAGGCACATGATTTTAATGTAATTTTACACCAAAAATATTATAAAATGAATACAGAGATAGATTTGTCTTTGAACATGCTTTAAAAGAAGAAATCATTTCTATAAGCTTGCAAATTCTTAACAAAAGTATAAAGTGTCGCTGCAACCCCTTGCATTTATTTCAAACAAACCTTAAGCAAGTGTCCTCATATCTGATTTTTATACGAACTAGATAAAACTATTGGCTGTTTATTGACTCTTTTGAATCTTTTTCTATATTTTATATACATAGTCACGCACGCTGCAACACAGAGGGAGGGTGCATGTGTGTGTGTGGGGGGGGGGGTGCGTGTGTGTCAACAGTACTGTGAGAAGCAGGAAGCTGAGAGGTGAAACCTGAGTGTTGAAGAGAGACTGGATGGGGGTCTGGGGAACATAGAAGGAAGGCAGTGGGATGGTAGGTGGGCAGGCAGCCGAGTTAGCGGTGGTGGTGGTAGCAGGGCATTGACTTGCCTCCTTTGTTTATTTAGCTTTCTTCATGTTGAACAGAGAACAGGTTCAGAGAGGGGTGAAACGGAAAGGTGTCGTGTGTATGGGGAGCGTGAGTGTGTGTGAAAGAGTGCGGGGGGAGGGGGGCAGATTGGATGAGAAAATTTTGCATATGATGCCAAATGGTACTGAGCATATGAACTGGTTTTAAACTAGTCCTTCAAAATTACCCCCAAATTTAGATTTCTGAAGTGCTCAAATGTTTTGCTATATTTCGGGATGAGACTACAGAATTTACTCAAAACAACACAGTGCTCTTCCATACAAACAATAAAGTAGGAACTGCCATGTGCAATGTGAAATTAACATTGTCTTGTAAGTTTGACACTCTAGGGAAGTGTATGTGGTGAAATCCCTTCCCTGTTTAAAATACAGATTTTAAAAATAGACAATTAAGCATTTGTAGGTGCATCTTAAAAAACAATAACAAAAAAACAACAAGAAAAACAACAACGCCAATATCGTGAGAAGTTCAATATGTTTTGTCAGACATTTTAGATAGTGAAGCTGTTTTTTTTTTTTGTTTTTGTTTTTTTGTATAAATTAATTACACCGACTGAATTATTCAAATGTTGTTTCTACCAATTTTGGTGGTTATGATATACAAATAATCCATCCATCGATTATCTGCACTGCTTCTCCTCCTGGTAGTCGTGAGGGTGCTGAATCAATCCCAGCAACTATTGGCAGGAGGCAGGGCACACCATGAAATGGTTGCTATCCAATCACGGGGTACAATTGGCAAACTTCCATTAACACCTAGTAGACAATTTTTAATGTTCATTTAACCTGCTATGCATGTTTTGGGGTTGAGGGAAGGAGTACAATGGATGCATACCATTTTTATGTGGAAGAGCATTTGATTAAACTCTCATTTAAGTTTGTCATCGGTTGACGTGTGGTCACACCAAGGGACTGTGGCAGTGAGCAGTGATAAAGTCTTGCTTCTGTCACCATACGTAGTGTGGGTTGTGAGTTAAAAAGTGTGAGGGTGTGTGCCCATGCACCTGCATGTGAGAAGTTGTGGCTTGGGAGTGAACACTCAAGGCCAGTGTTATTCCCAACCTCCTCCTCCCCCATACAGGAGGAAGGATGGGGATGGGGAAGGAGCAGACTGAAGGCTAGAGGAGGCACAATGATAGCAGCAGTGAGGGGGAGAGTGGGGTGATAGTATGGGTGGACTAGGGGGCACAGTGACATTACTGTACAGTACATCTGGCTTCCAAAAGATCCCTCTGAAGCCATTTTAAAATTAGGATGACTGTGTGTGACTTTATACTGGCAAACCAGAGCCCTAGCGAGGTAAGTTTTCATATTGAAAAATAAGTGACACAGAATTGGATTCTCAGAAAAATCATGCACTAGCAGTGGCAACAGAGGGATTGAAACTGAATTAGCGTTTTACTCTGTAGTGTTCGGGTAATTGATTATAAATTTTGTTCCCTTAATATTTTGCACCAGATTGTGTTATCAGGATGCCTTACTTGATATATACAGTACTATTAGACAAAGTATCAAGTAGTTGGTAAGTAACATTCCCTATTTGAAGTGTTGTTTGCCTTGAGAATAAGATCTTAATTCTGGAAGTAATCCATCAACTGTCTAAATGCTGCTTACTTAAACAGCGTTTCGACATTAGCAAACATGGTGCAGGGCGGTCTCCAAGTGTCATTATCACAGAACATATGTCCCTTGCCAAATTTACATTATCTTACCTGTTTCTCCTACTGTCATGTAGAGCTGTGTTTTTTAACCTTTTCCTAGTCATGGCACGTTTTTACATCGGAAAAAATCTCGTGGCACATCACGAACCAAAAATGTCTCAAAATTACTTTCTGCACAGTATACTTAATTATAAAATAATTTCTCAGAATTTATACTTACTCAGTGTGAAACTTGAGCCCGTTTGGATGAACACAAAGCCGATATCCTGGCAGGAATCTTTTTCAACAGCTCTAAGTCTCTCTCTGTTTTTTATTTTTTCATAGCAGTTAGGCTTGAAAAGCTCTGAATTATCATACAAAGGAACTTTAGCAATGTCTTTAACTGCATCAGGGCCGAGCATCTCGCTGACAATGGCTTTGCAGGTAGGTAGTATTAAAGACTCTGCCACAGTGTGTGACCTTTTGGATTTGGCAACAAGGTAACTGGCTTTGAGGGCTTTCTCATTTGCCTTTTTTGTTTTTCTTCCCCCCCAAAAAAATGCCTGTTTCTCTGTGTTTTCACGAAGGCGAACAAAATCGTCCATTGACTTGTTTTGAAGCGACGGGTGTTTCGTTTGTAGATGACATTTATGCTTGCTTGGCACCATGGCGCTGTTGGATAGCATTAAAGAACTGCTCGAATTTCTAGCCATCAGCCACCTTGCTGTCCTCGACAATGTGCTGGAATAAAACACAGGCGGAGGATTGTTGGTCATCACATATGGATAAATTGGAAAGGACGCTTCGTGTATATCGACACTTGACGAGTCTAATGAAATGATGTGCAGTAGACGTAATGGGGTCCACATTGACGCGGACAGCAAGGTGGCTGAAGGCTAGAAATCCGAGCAGTTCTTGAATGCGACACCAGCAATACCTCGCTCATCTGCACACAACCAAGAACTTTCTACCTATTCCTTCTTTCCAATGAAAAAAAAAAGTGACATTTTTTGCGGCACACCTGACGATCTCTCATGGCACTGGTGTGCCGCGGCAAACCGGTTGAAAAACACTAATGTAGAGGACGAGCGGCACCAACAAAGGTGATGGCCTTACACTGATCTTAAAAGGAATGTGAGAAGCATGCTTATTGGTCCAGAAGAGTCAGTGGTGGTGACCGCCATGAGAGGTGCATCCTGCACTTTCCCTGTGATACATGCTTTAATGTGTAAGGTCTAAAACACCCCTTCATTTGGCACAGGTCTACATTTGCTTAGCACACCAAAATAAGGTCCAACTGTGTGTGGTTAGCAAGCCTGCATCACAGTTGTGTCCTGTGTTGGAAACTTAATTCATGCAGGCATCAATGTCTGGAAATTCCATGTTCTGCGTGTGCTTTTGTGGATATTCATTGGAATCTCTGGTTTCCTCCTACATTCCCAAACATGTACTGTATATTGGTTATTGAAAGGCACTAACATATCCATATGTGAATGTCAGATGAGACAAAGCTTCCGATCAGACCCTTTGAGGACAATGGACGATGAATGGACTTTCACTTGTTTTTTGCATTTCTACTTTCAAGGTACTGCATAATGTAACACATTGCATATATAGTAATATATTTAACAGGGTTGCTGACTTTGGCATAGACGGCATGTGCTCGATTTCCCACTCAGTGGCAGTGGGATTCTGAGCGCGAATGCTTGTCTGTCTCTTTGCGTGTTACCTATGACTTACTGGGGACCATTTTAGGGTGTAGTCAGCCTTTTCTCCAGCACCCTGCAAGTCTGACAAGGATACGTGTGTTATTTTATATATTTTATTTTGTTTATTCATTCATTTAGGGCAGTTGCATTCATATGGACTCGCATGCAGTCAGTGTTGTTTTCATCATCAGTGACGATAACGAACAATTTTTTCATGACGACGTTACGGTGACGAGCTAAAAACGTAGCTTGGGAACTTAGAACATAATAAGACGAATGCCAGTTTTCGTCTGATGAGATGACAACGAGATGAAAATGCATCATACTGTAGTTTCTGTCTTATGTTCACATTGCATGACATTTTCATATTGTACATGGCGTATGTCAGCTTGCATTGTAGCAGTGTTTGGGTCGTGTCACTCATGTGAGATGTGCTGCGCTCTGGCTTACTCTCCTCACCGGAGTTTAGGATGTGTTTCAAGCGAGGCTGCGCTCCATCGTGCTTGTTTGGAAACACATGGTAAGATTTGTTTTCTTATAACCAAAAGCCAACCAAGGAGTGGCTTTGTAAAAAGCATAATAAGTTTCTGGAGGGGCCTAACCAGTGTCCAGAAATTCGTGTTCCTCAGTGACAGTCCAGAAACCTGATTAATCTAAAGAAGATCTGTGTGGAGCAGTGGTGCAAAATCCCTGCTGCAGTCTGTCCAAAACTGGTGAAAAGTTACAGGAAACGTTTGACTTCTGTAATTGTAATCAAAGGCTACTGTACCAAATATTAACATTGAATTTCTCAGGCGCTCAAATAATTATTTGTAGAACTATAATACAAATAATTTGTTAAAAATTGTTTTATATTTCTTTGTGAAGTCCTTCATCAGAATCAATACAATGTGGTTTCTGGATTTCTTTTGAAAGTGTCACAGTGACAAGCACCTACCATGAAAATTTCAAACCCGCACATTATTTCGAAGTGGGAGGACTCGCAAAATCACTGAGTGTTCAAATACTTACTTTCCTCTCTGTATGTGCTAGTGTGTCTATGTTCATTCGGATTTGTTGGAAACCTTTGTTTATTTTTTTGGACAAAAACTTTTGAAAAATACAGATGAAAACATTTGGAGTAACAACTGACTAAAACTAGATTAAGTTTGTACAAGATTTAATCAACTAAAAATAGACAAAAACCAATACATTTTGAAATGACTAAAATATGACTAGTAAAGAAGCATTTTTGTCCAAAAGACTAAGACAAAAACGTAAAAGGGCTGCCAAAAACAACATTGCATGCAATTCATCCCTTTTCAACTGGTTTGCATTACAATTAACAAAACAAACAAAACAAATGGTTCAAAAGGAGTAGGATGAAGACAACTTATTAAATCCCATCCCAGTTCTCGTTCATACTACCCATAAATATGTATTTTCCTGCAATTTATAATATGTAGAAAATTGATTAATGGATTAAAATATTTTACAATATAAATAGTTTGACCTTGGAACAAATTAGTAATTCTTATGATGCAAAATCATGATTTAAACATATTGGAACCCTAACAGCATCCGCTAAATGGAATGTTATCAATATTAAATTTCACCACATTTGTAATAAAACTTTGGCATGAACAAGCACACACTAACACAACCTTTTTCTCACCCATGTTGCAAGTTGAAAATCACACCATCATGGACAAACACATAAGAAAGACCTCAGCGTTGCCTTTGTTTCCAACTAAACTCACAACTGGCCGAGTTACCATGTTTGCATGCAACAGGAGAGGCTGTCTGCCAGCCCAACGCCCCTCCCTACTGCTAACTTTGTTATTTTTATAATTTAAGATTGCGCTGACCAAGGGATGAAGTGACAGGAGGAGCGTGGCACTGATAAGGAAGCTAATACTCTGTTTTCTAAGAGGCTAAAGGTCACATTTGCTCCACTGGGGATGCTTGGGATGTTTTGAGAGACCGTAATTATTAGGAGGGATAACGATGCCACTAATGTATAATACATTTTGTACTGGCATAAACATTCTAAAAACAAGGTGGAAAGAATTTTAGAACAGAAGCCTTGTCCCATTAGAGGAAATGCAGCACGCAGTGCACGCACAGATACACGCACACCCGTGTTCGCGCGCACACCCATGCACACACACACAAACCTACACAGACATTCTAGCTCTTAATTAGGCTGTTGATTGAGCCAGTCTCTATGTTTAGCCAGAGGGCCCCAGATTCACATCCTGTCACTAGAAGGGGAACTAATGGAAGAAAAAGTGATTTATAACTGTCATGATTGTCACGGCAGAATTACGCACAATATGGAGGATGCTGCGGTGCTGATGCAGAGAAGGAAACAGAATTACACGCGAGATGCTAAAAGCGATTGTTGTTGCCATTTGGCAGGGAATGTTCCTCAACAGTATGTTTGTTCCTTCATGTGAAGACAATTAACCATCTACCCAGTAAACTGCAATTGAACAAAAGAGATTGGAAGGAAATATTTATGTTTGATTAAAGAATTATTCTATTGAACATCAGTTCATATTTGCCCAAAAATAAATAAATAAATAAATGAAGATATACAGTATATACTGTATATTTCTATATATCTTTCTTTCCCAGATGCCTTGATGTTACCTTCACAGTAATCATAATTATGATTAGTGTGTGGAGAGTGTGGATCATCAACATTAATTCCACAGATACCAACAAGAGGTTGCAATGGTCCACCGGTTGAAGTTATTTTCCTATATAATCTATAAATTGAATAAATAAATTCATAAATGTTTATTTTTTTAAATTGTAAAAAAAAAAATGTATATATGTAGTTAATAGATTAAAACTCACCAATTGCATATCACAATTCAATTTCAACTACTATGATTTTTTTTTTAAGAATTTGCTTCCAAGAATGACATCTTATAAATTGAATAAATGCATTATACTTTGTGTAGAAAAAAGGACTTAATATGGATTTACGTTTTCTCTGCCTACAGCATTTAATTAACTTTTCACAAATGATGCATGCATGTTATACACGGCATACTGTATGCCAATGTGATGGAGTCAATCAAATTTATTATCAACATCAGCAATTATTTTGTCACTTGTATGCGTAGCATGATAGCTGTAAAAGAGCATAGTTATGGATGAGGAAGCTGTAATTATGTTTTTGTCAAAACCCATCTTCAAAAATATTCCATGGATTTAGGAAGATAACATAACAAATATTTTTATGAAAATTTTAAATACTATTTGGGCCACCTAAGCCATCCCATACTGCTCATATCATAGTGCTTTCTCTAGCCTTCTGTCTGCTGTCATTTAGACAGAATATAATATGCTATACTGTCTGCTGTCATTTAAACAGAATATAATATGCTATACTGTAAAATGATTAGGGGGAATAGAGTAAAAAAAATACATAACCACATACCTTATGTGGGTTCTGATTGAATAAACATAGGTAGTAAAATAACTGTAATATTTATTATGGACATGAATGTCAAATTAGTTTTTTTGTCTTTTAAATACTTTCAACGGGTAGTTTTACATGTGGGGAAGAATTATATAACATATCAATATTTTTATTTTTACAAATGAGAACTAAGGGAGCACAAATTTAAATTGTTTTTTGTAATTTGCCTAATCTGCACGGAGTCAAATCTTGACATTCAGGCTGGGTCAGTCTGGAAAAACAGGATTTAAGCACTAGAAGATTGGCGAAGTATTCATCCAAAAATGATTTCAGAAGCTTTTTGATGGCTAAAAAAACCTGTCTGGGTGAACTAAAACTTGCAAAGGACATTTAACCAAAAATGATCTCTATGTACAATACTGTACATAGTCTTAATGTATAATGTATAATTGTAAATGTATGCATTTAGGTTGCATTGAATTATTTGCAGAAAAATCATAACAAAACAAAATATAACATTTAACATGTAAAAGGGACAGACAACACGTACTGTATAATAAATTAGTTTCATTTGAAAGACGGTTGCGTGTTGAGTGGTATTTAAGATATGCGAATCGCGAGTTTATTCGAAATCTGATAATGGAGAAAATAATGTTTAAACACAAAAAAAATGACATGACTATCAAGTGCCGCCATTCTGTGATATTTTGTATACCCACTCACATAAATATTGATAGAGTCGAACGCAAGTGCATGAGGCGATGTGTATTATTGACAGGGGTGCACGATATCCATATTTTGAAACCGATATCAATAATTTCCTGCTCCTCAAAGCAGATACTGATATCGACAACTGATTATAAATATATAATTCTTAAATGTAAATTCAGTGTTTGAACCCCTGGAGGTTAAAAAAACTAGTGGATTCAACATAGAGATTTGCCTTTGACCTAACAAGATTTGTCCTGATGACATGAACATTATTATAATGAACAAAACAAAGACAAGAACTGTCGCGACTTCAAATAAAGAGCCAATTTTTTTTTTTTCCAATCAATATAATTTGAGTCGATCACAATCAGTTAGTCAATGTCATTGAAGAGGTGTTCCATGAACAATGAGCACTGAACTAAAACATAAACCCAACATGTATTGTGCCTTGTCATCAAATAAAAACACTTGGTGCCAGAGGAGAGGAGACTTGTAGTCTTGGTCCATTAAACAACTTAACCTGGCAATTACGGGACAGCAAGCCTATGAATAATCAAAAGGCCTGTCAATAAGTTGTACTATGTACTTGTACTGTAACATTTGCTAATTGCCATAGTAAGGTTCATCACTCAATGATAGAAAAATAAGGCCTCTAGAACAGTAACAAAACTTTGCATAAGCCAAGGATTCAAGCAAAGAAATACTTACAGGTAAATGTTAATAATTTTTTACGTGGCTTATTAAGATGTGTTGTAGCTCGACAACTTTTCCCCTCCTCGTGGAACTTAGGCTTTGCATGTGTTACAAATTGCAAGTGAGCGTTCTTCACCAACAATTAAAGCAAAAATCCCAAACAACCGACGCCATGCTTGTTGTTTACTAGCCAGCCTTGCTGCACACTGCCGTCATTTAAGCGTTACGCCACAGAAAGGGAGCGCTCGATTTGTTGTAAAACTCCCTCTTCCCAAACCACAAACAGTCACTGATACGTTATACTGGCAAAACAGGAGTGGAAACAAACGCACACATCCCAATACGCCAACACAGTGCCAAAAATATTATACATAAATTATCGGTCCTATCAATAATGTTATTGGATTTATTGTTATGACGTCATAATTCCTATTATCGGACCGATAATTATCGGACCAAAAATTATCGTGTATCTGTAATTATTGATGTCATCAGGAAGGACTGATAATCTGGGATACTTACATATGATTGGCTAAAATAGTACCGGCATTGAAAAACTTTCTGTCTGGACTAATGGTGGCCGATTCCTCAAAATACTGACTTTTATTTAACCTTTAACCTAAAATTCTATGTTTTTCAATTCATTAAACAAGATTTTATTTCCTCTGGGATGCACATGATAAAGGTGTTGCCTGTCATTTAAACATCTATAGTCTTTCATTCCTTGAAAAAGATTGGTTAAAACAGTAAAGTCAATTAAAACCCCCAAATAAATATGTCATTCATGCATATGCCAATGAGTCTCTAGATCAGGTCGGTTATAACGCTTTTAATATTTTGGTCAACTATAAATGGTAGGTACTCACGGAACCCAAAGGATCAAAAAGCTTCCAAAAAGAAGGCAAATTCATTTTTGTAAACTTAGAAATACTGAAATGGATTTTATAGCACACAATTTCATCAATTGGCAGCTTGAATTGTTGTATTGTGTCCAGTTGTGCAACTGACTTGAATCTGTCCAACAGTGCAGTATCTGTGGGCCAGCAAAATGCTTCGCGAGTGGGAGGTTTCATATGTTTGATGTTGCTGACAGTTGCCTCCTCTCCTCGTTTCGCCTCAGATCAGTGGCCCGGGCGTGCGTGGGCCGAGCCGGTTGAGATGACCGCTGCAGTGACGGTCACTGTACAGGCCATCCTTGGTCACATGAAGTGGGTCACGTGACACAGTGGGGCAGTTGATACTGATGTTGGCCTTGCCTCTTCATGTGGTGGGAAAACACTGCAACAGATGGCTTCAGAAGATCCCAGAAACATCTGCAATGTCCACCACTGGTGAGAATCTTCCCCCCTGTTGCTTAAGAACATATCCCTGTGATAACAGAATTGGTTAACAATACAGAAAGAGCATCTTATTTATTCTTTTTTTTTTTAAAGACTAATGTGTCATATTTCGTTGTGAAGCCCTTCATCGGAATCAATACTCTTGATGCACAGAGGGAATTTATTTGTAAAGGTGGCAGGGTTATTTCTAATCTTAAATGTGATCTTAAAGATTGCATGAGCGTGTGTGCGTGTGCGTGTATGCATGCTTGCACCCCAAGGAACACTCCATACCCTTTGACATATTGTTAAATTGAAGAATGTTTGAAGTATGATGCAACATCAGCTGCTCTCACTTAGCTTTGAGCTGCTTTCCTTTGAAAAGTCCTCTCCAGTCTCAAGTTACGATGGAGACAGCACTAGAACCACACTGTGTGTGCGTGTGTTTGGGTGAGTGTGTGTGGGGTGGGGGTGGGGGGTTGAGAATGGGAAGAAGAAATCTGTTTTAAATGGTGTGTTAATGTGGCTGATCAAATGACATGCAAACGTTATATGATCTATTTGACCATTTCAGATGCGTGTCTATAAAACGAAGAGTGGAAGTCAAAATTTCAAGATCCAAGATGCGGTACAGATAAGAGCCATAAAAGTTTTGGAAATTTCTTGCTCAGTTTACTGCACTGCTGAGGGAGGGCCTGCTGTTACTGTTATGAATAATATCCAGTTGTGTAATGTGCACTTGATTGTGTGATGGGGATGTTTGCATTGGTGGGTTGAAGCAGTCATTGGACATTGTGGTGGAAAGCATTTCGGCTCTTTAGGGTTCTATTTGTTTCCATTTGCAGGAGGGTGTTTGACTGAACCTCTTCCGCTTCTTATCATGATGTCAAGTAAAGAATAACCTTTTGTTAAGCGCAGTCTGATAGAAAGTGACCCCAGATGCACATCTGTCATTCTTTCTGGAGAAGTTGTTACCTGGATCACCTCTGTTGTTGGCCTTCCTCCATTTGAAAAGTTTCCTTTGTTGCTCTGCCAATTTTTGAGCACAAGCGACAATGTCTGGTATTTGAGGTTTTGGAAGGGTTTTAGTATGAGCAGGGAAGTTATAACTGGATTATTAGACAGACAGAAGACATTTTTAAAAAATTCACACAATCATCATTTAATGAATTTCTTATGGCACTCAAACTCACCTCCCAGGCACATCAGTCACTATATAACAAGCATGATGATTTGAATTGTCTTTGGCCTCTCACCCTGAATTCTTTGCCCTGTCTTTCAACTCAATGTACTGGCTCAGTGCCTCTTGCTGTTAGCGTTTGGCCAATGTAGATAAAAGTTCTGTATTATAGGAAAAGGAAGTGGCACGCTTTGAGTTTGTTTATCATTCAACTTAATGGATTCCAACTTACGCTTGCATGTGTGAAGGTCCACTTCCCTTAACCGTCGGTCCAGCGGAGGTAGACACGCGTGGCCAGGCATGATGTCTGGGGACAGGATGGGCACCAGCATATATGCCCACATTGCGGGGGGCCCTGTTGCTCTGATGCTTTGGCATAAGTGCACAATGGAAGGATGTGTGCTATTGTTTTAACTTGTAGGGGTGCGAGAGCTACCAGAGGCAAACGTCATGGTCATGTCATGTGATTATGCCGATGACTGACCGTGCAGTAAAAGCTGACTAGGTGGGAGTGGAAACTAGTCTTGAAACATGAAGTTTAACTTTCCACTACTATCTATAAGTAGAGTTTATCAGTAGTGGAATTAGGACAATATATTGTTACAATAATGTAAATGTGTTAGATTAGAAAAATTGCTTGTACTGTAAATCCTGTTGAATTTAATGTGAGGAGTAAATTACCATGTTTAAAATGACTACATTATATGTTTAACATTGATAAGGCAAGAATGGAATTTGGGATGGCACGTATTAAGAAATGTGCAATGACCAATCAGATACCTCAATCTCAGGGCCCCAGCCAATCAGGTCGTGGCACTTCAGACCACTGTGGGACCACTAAACTCCATGCAGAAGCAAGATCATGAACCTTTCACCCCAGGAGATCTGTGGTTCCTTGTCTGCTTCCATAAATTGATTTTTTTTTCTGTCTTGGAAAAGTATGTCTCCCTAGTAATTGTATTTTGCCTCATGCCAAAGAACTGCTTCCTCCCTCACCAAGATGATTTCTCTCTTTTTCTGTCCCTGTCTGTCTCCATTAATTCCTCCTTTGTGGCAGTGATGGGTAAGGAGCAGGAGCAAGAATTTTTGTGTCTATGAGTGCTGTTTGGTTAGACAGAGTCATATAACACGGCTAAGGTGTATTCACATGTGTCTGAACATTAGCCCAGTGATGGCTATTTACATTAAAGAGCCCTGAGCGGGCAGCACTGGGCCTCTGAGCACTCCATGGTTACATTAAGTGAAATAGAATCAGTCTAACTCGCACCACTCAACACGTTACGTCTCTGTCTTCTATTCCATCCTAACAATTTGGCTGCCTCTTTCTCTCAATCATCTTTCCATGAACAGAGCCATTGCAAAATCATGTGGTCTGCAAGGTCCTTTAATACTTTTTCAATTACCTTGCTGCACCTTTTGGCAAATGATGATGTTAGCACTATTAGGACCAGATATGTCCAGCAGTTCAGGCCATTATAAACAGATTAAACATTGTCAGCTCCATTCTCTATTTCGCCTATACTCATTGGGGATAATGGTGACTTGCAGACTTGCAGAACAGCAGTTTATAGCAGATGGGGAGTGAGGCAGGTTTACACCCTGAACTGGTTTGCTGCCTATCACAGGGCAGATACATTATTAACAAATAATCATGAACATTTATTAACAGGACAATTTGGTTTCCGCAATTAAACATTTTTGCAAAAGAAAACAAACAACACAATTTAAGATTAAAACCGTGAGAAAGAAGCGAACATGGAGTGCATCTCCATGCATAAGTGCATAATAACAGTACAGTTGTATTTTTGTGAGTGCTTGTACTTTTGTCAAATCCGAAAGTATGTTGCCAAGTTGGAAAAGTCAAGTGTTAAAAGTGCAAAAAAGACCTTTTGAATATAACATTCCAGTGACAAGCCAAGCATCATTATTTGCATTGATGTCAATTTTGCCTGATGTTGTAAAATGACAATTTAAAAGATTCAGCTGCTTGAAAGTTGCACCTGAAAGTGTCATATAAACCCAGAGTGATATGTAAAAAATATTTTTCAAAAGACCAGCATATAAAACTCAACAGTCAAAATGTTATTATGGTTTCCCTCAGAGAGGCTTTATGAGTATAAACAAACACTATAAATACAGACTCGTCCAATCAATTTTATTACATATTACAAAAATACAACAAATTGAATGAACAATTTTTGAAATAAAAAGGTGAAGGAGTTTATTTAATATAAAATACAATTTCAAAACAGTAAGTAGATATGCATAATTTGATTTAATTGTTGTTGTGTTTTGTGATGGGCTTACAAAAAGAAATCATTATCTCTCTCACATTATCTCTCCACTAGCCCATTGATCATTAAAAATGCAAATGAAACATCGTTGGAGCATTTGAACACATTGTGTTAAACCTTTTTACTTTGTTATTATAATTTTATTTTAAAGTATTTTTCTTCGTTTGTCTGGGTTTTGCACTACAACATTAGAAAAGGAGAAAGCATGCCATAGCAAAAATTTGCTACTCATCTGTTGCTTACTCACGTCTCGTGAGATGAATTTGATCATCTCACTGTTATCTGAGTTTCTGAGTTTGTGCTCCTAAGGGTACCGTTAGTGATGAGTCAAAATGAGCAAAGACATCATTGAGACAAAGGAGATTGATTTGAGAAAACCAGATTTGAGCAATATTTGAGAAAAGAAATTCTCTTAATTAAAAACGGAGTTATATTTGTACAGCACATTTCAGGCACTCACTTTCATACAATAGCCTTATCTACCTGCTGGTGACGCAACAACGTGGGGTTCAGTGTCTTGCTCAAGGACACTTAAATGAACTCATCAGGACAGAGAGTTGAACTCACAACCTCTGGGTTGGAGAACGACTTATCTACCACTGAGCCACAAATGGTCTTAGATACACTGTGCTTGATGTGACGCGGCACATCAGTGGAAAGCAACTTCAGAAAGAGTGCAGCAGCGATTAAGAACATTTAATATATTTTGGTTCATTTAATAATTTATATATTTCTTTGATATTTCAAAAAAAAAAAAAAAAACCTTCCAATTCGCAGATATGTTGCCTGTGAGCCAGTAGTTTTAGCGAGACATCGTCAGCCACCGTGTTGCCCTTTTTTGATCACGTCATCAGACAAGAGGACTAAGGTTCTTCACACTCTTTTGTGGTAAACTTTTGGTCTTCGAAACCAAAAATTGATAATGCATTTGTAGCGGCCGATAGTTTTCATCGCCGAATTTTCGGTCACATCTCTAATTTTTACATTGAACGAGATGAACCAAATGAACCATATGTTATTTAATTATCTGACAAATTATAATATTTTCTCGGATTATGACAAGAGATGAACTGAGATGTGATTGGACATGTCAGAGCAGACACTACTCTTTCTTACAATGAAAGAATCTTGAAAATTTTTTGCAGACTGGAAGGAGATCAAATTGAGAAATATTTATGACTGGCACAAAATAAGGTCGTAAGATCAGTAAAATAGGCAGCTTTGATGCAAGTTGAAGAAATAAATTACTTTGCTCATCCATATCTTTTACTGAGACATTACTGAGATTGTGACTCCAAGTAAGGAGAGTAAAATTGAGACGCATTTCAGCTCGACACAAGTACTCATAGTTGTCTCTTGGTGAGATCTTGAAAGGAGACAACTGTCAGACTTTATTGAAAAATCGTGCAAGTAAAACTATACTCAAGACCTTCTCATGTAATGCTCACTATGAGACTTACTTCTCATGAGACAAATTTGAGAAACCTGAGAAAACCACTCTGGTCTCTATTATTGCTGGATCATTTCTCAGATATGTAAATGAGATATGAACAAGATCTCATCTTCAATTTTGCTTTGCTATAGGATGACTCACACCTAAAATGTGTACAATATATCCCAATCGTATGTGGAGATAAATCTCATGCTCTAAATTAGGGCTGCCAAATAAGTCGTATTCTCATGATCCTAATTGTTAATTGTCTTCATTTATAGTGCGCATATACTTTAAACACCTAAAGGTAGAAGCTAGTGTTAGTCACGAGAGGGAAAAATCACCAAGATAATCAATGTTCATTCAGCTCTCAAAATAATCACTTGTGGCGATTTGATTACTCCACTAATCAACAGAAGGTCAGCAGCCAAATTAGCATTTCTAACATTTTAAGTGTTGCAGATCATGTTTAAGTTAAATCTCATTTTCTCATATAGCGAAAACTTACAGTTTGGTTTCTGCTTGTTTATACCTCTTGAAACTATCATATAGGGAATTTGTGTGGTTTTGGATTTGCCCAGTATTTTTCAGCCAACTTACCATGCACACAAATGTACCTCTATGTTCACCATTAAACACAGACACACACGCTCGCACACACCCCTACACGCACACACTTAGTTTTACCATGACTAATACCGTACATCTTGGCACGCACAAGCTGGGCTCAAAGGTCAGTTGTATGTCAATAAACAGAGGAGCAAGTGATTGGCTTCACTCTGCCTGAAAGCATTACTGTATTCCTCTTTGACAGTTTTAAAGCCATGCTTCCAGCCCTGAAATGATCAACTAGTGTATAGGCATAATTAGCAATGTGTCAGAGAAAGCAATTAAACCAAATAATCATAATTGTTGTAAGAAATTATTATTATACTATGAACCTACTCAACCTGTTTCAAGCAAGGTAACAGTTCACTTCAGAGTCCCCTGACTGTAGTAGATCTTAATAGGTTTCAGGGTAAGTTTGCATTTGTCCCCTGATGTGAGTAAAACTGGGCTGAGTCCTGACTTTGACCCTCTTGAGATCAATTTCTTGCCTTTTTATCCAACTGGTGGCTTTACCCACAGCTTGCTCCCCAAAGACAGGTATTGTGTTTCTCTCTGAGCGTTACACTGTGCTTGACCCCGCATACATAGAAAACATGTTAGATAACGGACCCAACTAGCCGCTTTGGTCAAGTCGCAGCGTTTGATCAGAAAATCCTTTGTGTGCTCTCCTAGGTGGAAATCTGATTAGTAGCCGTGGTAACGAAGCGACGGGATCCATAAGGCTTTACTTCAATCACATTTGACAGGGTGAGTTTTTGTGCTCAGCTTCACCATCGCCACAGTGTCTAATGGCCTTGTTGGAGTTTTAGATAAAGTACATGTGCGCCTAGTTCAATGCACAGCCAAAGGTAGGAAACAACGTCGGATTATGTACTGATAACTTGCATAATCACCAAATACAGTGATCCCTCGCTACTTCGTGCTTCAAACCTCTTGCCCTCAGTCCATCGCAGATTTTTTTTCAATGGCGTACCGCACGCAGGCTATTTTTAGACCGTGACGTTGCATCGTAAAGCGGAAGTAAAGCCGAAGTGGGACATTATAGACCCGCCCTCGCATAGACCCAACGTAAAAAGTGCTACTTTTCGCCGATAATCTTTCAAAAACGAACATGCCGATCACGCATTGCTTTTTTGGAACTTGTAGAAACGACTCTAGACATTACGACCATGAAGGATGTTTTCTTCATACGTTCCCGGAAACCAAAAACTCGGGAGGAAAAAATGTGAAAACTGAATCAACTTGCGCGGACTTTAACACCAGCTCGGCGAATCCATTCACGTTTCATATGCAGTAAACATTATGTTGGGTTGACATGGTCTTTCAGAGGACAAAGAGGTAAGCCATTTTTATATTTTTACTTTATTTTTTTAGCGTAACGTTGTGCCGTACTGCTTCTGTCTGACAATGAATGACCTGAAAAAAATTACAATGGTATCTGACTGCCACTGTTACAGTTTCTGTATATATATATATAAAACAACTTTAATAAGGGGGAAGTGTAAATAAATTATAGGATTAAGATGTGTTATCAATGAAAACATTAAAAGTGTTCGTTGGCTGTCACTGAGTAGCATTTGCGATCGCTACACAAAGCTAACTAAATTACCCCCAAGAACGGTAAGAGACGTAGACAACCAGAGGATATATCAGAAAGACAGGGCTGATTGTAAAGGATAGCTTGTTGAAACCGGAGAATGTCATTGTCAGTCGCGTCGATAAAAAAAAAAGCTAAAGCTATGCTTAGGTCGGCTCGTTTTTTTCGTCTTTTTCAGCCTTCGAAACTAAAGCCATCTCTTTAACTGAACATTTTTATGTTCTTCCACATCTATGCCAGTCAATTTGGCACCAGGCACATCGTTTTCGGAGAGAATTGGTAGGTTTAGCGCTGTAAACATCTCCTTCGTACACGATTTCCATTCATTTCCTATTAGGGACAAACGGTGGCTTGTCCTTGCTTTAGCAACAGTAGCTAATGCCATGAATATTAATGAGCGGAAGTGACGTGTTGCTTGCGTTACGCCATTAAAAAAATACAGATGAGCTGTCCCTAGTCAATCGCTTAGTCTCACTTTACCTCCCTCCCTCCCTCCTTTCCTCCCTGCTCTTTGTTGTTCAGGCAATGCACGGAATTGCTTATGCCACAGATCCCTGGAAGCCTCAGCATTAAAGGGCTGCATGCGTCAATCACCATTCAACTTGTTAAACAGTTGCTTTGGCAACTCATTGTGTGTAAGTGAGGAGATGCAGCAGATTTGAGTGGATTTACTTAATTAAGCATTTAATAAAGACAAGCATTTTCATACTTTATTATGGTTTAAAGATATTTTGGTGTGAGAGTAACATGTTTAAAACTAATAATTATTACATTTGAAGTGCTTAAAAAATGTTTATTGAAATATACATACACATAAAAGGATTTATTTTTGTTTTAATTATACTTTAAAGGAAAAAAGTGGGAAAAAAGTCTTATATGTATCTCCTTCCAATGCTAAATCTGAATAAATACATTGAACTCATGGAAAAACAATTTTTTTTTTTTTTTTGGGTGGGGAGCGCTACTTTGCGGTTTTTAACTTATCACGCCGGTTTCTGGTCTCCATTTACTGTGAAAAACGAGGGATCACTGTAGTTATTATCATTCTTACATACTCTGGAAGCTCACATTTTTGCAATAGTGTTAGATGTGTGGCTATCAAATATCAAACAATTTGAATTTCTTAAAGTTTCCTTATGAAGTGAGGAAAAGAGCAAGGCCAAACTAGTACTGTGTCCAGGAAACTCAGCAACCTGAAGACTGTAAGTGGATTCCAGTAGTCAGGAATGTCCAAGCATAACAAACATGTCATCCCCGTTTGATTTAATTCATGTTGCTAGCTGGTGCCGTGATGTGTATATTTTTATTAATTAAGCCTTGTAACATCTTCTACACCACACTTTCTCACAATTTACTTTAAATCTATTAAAGTTTCAAACAGTTAACTTTGTCATATCCATAAAACAATAAATTAGCCTTGTGGAAGAAGTGAATAGGAGAGCTTTTTAAGAACTGAGCTGTAGCCATTTTTTTTTTTTTTTTTTTTTTAAACAGTCATTCAATTAATTATTACAGTTCTCTGAACTTTTTGGTGTGTAATTTCTTGTTTATTTTTACATTTGTAATAAGTTTATTTGACACAAAGACTCACTACTTCCAAGCAATCAGAATTCTCCATGTGGTTCTGAGTCTATTTTCACCCCAAAAGGTCATAGATATTGATATCAAGGCCGGACATTTTATACCAAAACACCTCATCCTCTCTCTGTGTGTGCTCCCCATGAGATATTGAACAAAAGGGAATCATTGTGTGACCATCAAAAACCAAGCATGCCGATAATTTCCCAGACATCTGTGAAAAATGTAACCTTTCCGTTGCTCTCATGATGTCAGTTGGCTGTTGTGTTCAGCGGGGGATTGGGCTAAAACGCTTGTGAAGAAGCCAAGGTAAACCGTTCCAAATGGAGTACGGCACGGGAAAAGGGACACCATTGCAACAAAAGGAGTTAGATATGCATCATTGGTTCTGCGCACCGGCCCCAGCTTGAGCCAATTATTGGTGTCATCTTGATCCAATTTAGGAGTGAGGGAAGGGTTGGAGTGGTGTGAGGGTGCAAACGTTGGTCAGTTAACCTGATCTGACTAAGAAGTAAGTCGAGCCCACAACCACTGTCACTCCATAAACACACAAGTACAAGTTCTTTAGTTCATTTTGGAGTGGCTGCATGCTGCTATCTCCATCAGTTTCCTCTTTTGACTGAGCTAGGATTTAAAAGGAAATCCCTGAATATTCTATCAAACCAAATATGGACTACTAAAGAAATTCCTTCAGACACACTCAATAGTCTTAACAAGTAGAGTAAAAGCTATGATTACTGACTGGCAGTTGGTGCTATATTTAAAATTTTTCCCAATTGCACAACACGGTCTGTAATTAGGTCTATTTTTTAAAATGATGTTCTTCATTATAAAAATGTTTATTAAAATTTAGAATACATGTATGTTCCCTCTTTATAAAAAAAAAAAAAAAAAAAGCTGTAAAAACCACATGATCATATAGACACCACCAAATATATTCGTACAGTGAGAGCTATTCTCTTATTAACTTTATATATGTATCTATTTATTGGTTTATTTACTCATGGACAAGGTTAATTTTTGATTGGCAAATTTTTTAGGTTTGTACATACAATGGGATTTGGCCCTGATGAGGTTAATAGCATTAACCAAAACAAATAAGCACAGAGGCTAAGGAGGAGACTGAATGGATTAATGACTAGAACAAACAACCACTGAAAAAGGCTTCAGTAAAAGCCCATTGGAGGAAAACAATGTCACAGTTTATGTGAAATATCCACAGATTTGGGGCTGTTCTGGTAAGTCAAATGAACAACTGAAACAAAACTGTGTTAATGTTAATATATTATCGGTATATTGTGTCTGTTCCAATATATTTGCTCCTCTAAAAAAAGTGGTTTGGTGACAAATGAAGCCAAGTTGTTTGTCAGATGTAGAAACGTGGCAATAAATGCTGATAAGTATGTCGATCTCTACTTTCACATTTTTCCATTAATGTCAAACTTAAAGGTTGTATTTGTATTTACCTAAAACAATTGACATCATTATTCAAGTGCTACTCATATCAGTAGAATAATAAAGGCTTGCATTAAACGATATATGGCGGAAAACACAGACAAGACTGAAAAAGCTGTTTCTGTTATCGCACTCCCCTTTAAAAGAAACTGCTGTATTTTAAGCCAAAACAACTGTTGTGTTTGATAGAACAATATGTCTATATGCTGCCATAGCAGATTCATGGCGCATTAAGCCCCCGAACTATTTTTAATTTGTCCGTTTTACCCTGAAAACCCCTTTGCGCAACCGCTTTTGCGGTAGCCATAAAAAGAAGAGAAGTAATTATATTTATTATTCAAAATGTCTGTCGTTTTTAGCTTAGAATCATTAATTGATGTCTCATATTTCATTTAAAAAAAAAAGAAAACCACTTTAAAAAATTATTCACTCACATACTTTAAACTTTTAAGCAAATTATGTCACAATAAAAAAAAATGGCCTCTGTAAGAAAGTCACGGATATGTACCTCATAACTTTCGCTTAATTGTATTTTTTTTGTTACTGTCGCATTTTCTCCGATATGTTAGATGATAAATAATCGATCCGAACAAAGAAAAATTGAAAAAAAAAGTTTAAAAGGGTAAATACAGTATATGAAAATGAACATCTTGACCACTCCTTGATGTCTGCGATTTCTGCATCGCGACCCTTGTTATACTGTATTACCATGTTTCACCCATAAAATCCCCATAAAATCCAGCTGTGGACATTCACAGCTGTATCTTGACACTCAGTGATACATGCTACATGGAGTTTTTGGATCGAAACAAGGTAAGTACGCAATAATATCTTGTTAAAGTCATGGCGTCTGTAATTCTGCGCTCGCATGCTCTCACCCCCAGATAGGGTTATGCTGTTTAAAAAAAACTTTTAAAAAATGCGAGTTTTAAGCTTTCCAATGATGTATCAGACATGCATATCGGACAATTTTCAAATTTGGCCAAATTGGGGGTCTCAGAGCGGAATTTAAAGGCACCTGAGTGTTTTCCGCCATTTACAATTGGCTATTTTGTTTGAACTAAAGCCAGGTCATGCCCCTAATTATGTTAAAATGCTGTGATTACAAGCTCCATGTTTTTACTGAAAATATTTACAGATTTTCAAGCAATGTTTCCTCTTGTGTCAGGTGAAAAATGATTTTCCCAGGGGTGAGGGGGGTCCAAGAAGTATATAAAATTCTTACATTTTGATCGTTTTTTAAATCTTATGTAAATTCATTTACAATGTTTGTTTTCTTTTTCCTGAATTTTAGTGGTGTATCAACTCTTTACAGCTTCAAAGTGCACTGTATTATATATTAGTTACTGTTCTATATATTTTTCAGTCAATTCAAGTTAAGATGAGTGTATAAATGTTTTGATGCCAATCCAATTATTTTTCAGTTCCTGACCAAGTGGCTCTTTGATGTTGTGCCAACCCTTAAATCTAGTGTGTTTGCATCTTACAGGATGGTAGCGAATTATTTCGAGTTTGCTCTAGTTTTTCCAATTAGAAATGACCCCCATCCACTGTTGACCTTGGATCAGCTTTCCATTTATTATTATTATTAGGTTATTAACACAAACCCTTGAACGTATCTTTTGAAAGTCTAAAACAAATTCAATTAGGGCTCTTTACTCGCACCAGTGCAGACATACCTATCGCCGTCTAACTCCTGTCTGCTCCATATTACCTCTGACACTGAAGTCACCGACAGAACCTGGATCTGAAAGCTTATATGGCCCTGCACGCTGGACAAAGCGGGGGGGTGCCGGGTTTGCAGCACATTACCCCTTTATTGAATTAATTATGATAACGATCATAACCTTTAACGTCGGGAATGGCAAGCGTTTTATTTTTTTTCCCCCGAAGTGGATTGCTCGGAGCAATTCCTTCGAGAACAACAGAGGAGGAGTTATTGGATCTGTCAGGCATGAACTCTACGGCATTGTAACCAGCTCCAAAAGGTAAACCGAGGTTGGGCGCAGTTCGCTCTGCTGATCCCAATATGCCGGCAACATGGGGAAATTTGTACAACATACTGAACAAATAAGAGCGAGGAGCGCGTCAACTGGTGAGGCCTTGTTTTGATGGTGCCGCAGTTCAACGGCTTGCAGGGTCATGTGGGGTTATCCTGAGGTCTCATGCCATATACACTTCCAGTCAAATTCAATGCAGTGTGTCATTATATTTTAAAGCTGCTTCCCCATTGAATGGACACTTCCTGGCCTCTTACGCTCAGTGCCCTTGTGTTTCAGTCTTTCTATTCTTGCCCTTGGGGCACAAATGAGCAACAAATTAAGCACTGCTGAGGTATGGTCAATATTCATATAACAGACAAGTTGAGGAACATAATCATTAACATCAATAATAGTTAACAGTGCAGTGACAGCATTATTGGGGGGTGTATGTTGAACCAACACCACGCTAGCGGGATTGCTTTTTTTTTTTTTTTTTTTTTTTTTTTTTTTTGATGAGGGAACAGCACTTCGAGTGAGTAGTTTTTGTAAAAGAGTCAAGAATAGAGATTGGCTGCATTTATCTTGCCAAGCTTCAAAAATTTGAGGCTGTTTAGAGAGCAAACAAAACATGCAATTCATTTTCATAACCATGATATTTTGACAACTGAAAACACAATATTAAAGGTGGTTCTCAATGTGAAAGTTACACACTTTAAAATTATTTTAAAAAACACTAGATAGGTGACTAGTGACCAGCAAGGTTATTGCTGCATGTGTAATGCTCAAGACCGCACACCCTTTTCCATGCATACGTCTAAATGAAGACCGGTGCGAGTCTGTGCCAACAAAGGGGCATTTTAGACCATGTTTTGGTCATTTCCTAGAGACGCACTTTGAAAAGGGGGCGAGATGCACCGGCAAGCTTCTTCCTATTCCCTTTAACAGCGACATCTGTCAGCACAGCACATCTCTACCTGACGGAAGGAGAACCATGGTTTGCTCAGTGGAAGGTTGACACGGAATGGAGACGTACGAGCAGACCTTTTGGCACACCAAATGAGCAATTTGCATTCATTTTGTCAGGGCACTTGGAGACCGCTCACTGAAGCTATTTCAACTTACTCATGCTGCCTTCACGTTCACTGGGAAAGGTGATCCTCACCACTTGTTAATTGGTAATTATGAGTGTGTCCTATTAATATGCTATGTTGTAGCAAAAAAAATAAAACAAAAACAAGGCTCTCATGGACTAATTTTGGTTTGTTGCATGGATAAAACTGTTTTAGAAGATGTTAAAAAAAGTTTAAAAATGACGATTTTTTTTTCTTTGCAATTTTCAATAAATTAGCATCAATACTATTGTCCCACTCATAAGATAGTGGAGCAAAGCAGAGGTCAAACCAACAGGCAAATTGATGACAAATCTTTTGAAAGTTATAGTTTCTTACAGGTCACAACTCCCCTCTCTCTCTCTCTCTCTCTCTCTCTCTCTCTCTCTCTCTCTCTCTCTCTCTCTCTCTCTCTCTCTCTCTCTCTCTCTCTCTCTCTCTCTCTCTCTCTCTCTCTCTCTCTTTTGAAAGGTAAGATGACATCTCAACTCAAAAACTCAGGTATCAAAATGATTTCTCAGTGTTCAAGTAGAAAATACAACTTGAGGGAGTGTTGAATTGCAATGTTGGAATTTTTTGACTATTTACCAAAAATACAACACACACACACACACACACAATTATCAAAAATAAAACCGTTCAATGTAGAAAATAAAAATAAACTTTTTAAACTCATCAGTGTTTTTTCTAATTTCACAGTGTGTTGAATAAACATTCCTTTGGCAGTGTGGATGTGGAGTTTGGGTAGAGAAGCCGAACCCTGAACTGCAGAGAAAAGTCTCTTTCTTCCACTCTCAAAAACTTATTGGTTAGTTATCTCACCATCTTTGGCCCATCTGAACCTCTCCATTTTTTTTGGCTGCTACTTATCTTTACATCTATTTGTCTTTGCCTCATTTTTGTCTTTGTCTGCATATTCTGACTCTGTCCTTTTAACCCTTGAGAGTCGAAGGACGCGCCGGCGCGTCCTCAGCGCACGTCGTCTTTGAAGCGCCCTCACGTTTTAATTACGTCACCCACATGCCGTTGGTTGGTCTCGTTTTAAAGTGCGGAAGTTGCGGTTTACTCTCGTTATTATTTGAAGTCAATCGACCAACTAGAACGTGAGATATTGTCATTTAAGTTTTATAGTTTTATTGTCCTCTCAAAAAAACATTAAAACGCTGCATGGTTCATTTGTTTATGTCTATATTTCCATCATTTCTAGTCCTTTTTCAAAACGGAAGCTCCATGAAAAAAACACAAATCAAACGAACCCTTTCGAAGTCACAGTGGAAGCACAAAATGCGTTTTTTTTTTTTTTTATAAATATAACTGCGGTGCGAGGTTCAACCGAACGAGAGGGAGGAGGAGTGTTCTGAAGCAGTGAGGTGGCGAGCGACGGCCAGTTGGATACTGCTGGATCGAGCAGCGACTTTGTGTGACTTTGACAATGAACGGAAAACTAAATTTAGCGCAAGCAATTGTGCTTCTGATCAACTTGAGGAAGAGGATGGTCCAAATTCGTCATCATCGTCTTCTTCGGAAGAGTCCTCGAGTGAAGATAGTGACGGATTTGAACACGTGGGTGACGCCATCGACGAGCAGAGGTAAACCAACTCACTCTTTTTTTTCATGCTGAAAACGTTTCTTTTGAAAGTTTCTTTTGATATTGCAAGACAAAGTTAATTTTGATGCAATATAAGTGTGTGTTTGTGTATATAATAATAAAATGTGCATATCAGATCAAAGTCGTACGTGCACTGTGGGTATCCCAGGCAGGAATTTATAATTTGTGGTGTTCTTCTTTCTATATGAAGATTAGGGATGTAGCACATATTCAGCTATGGTATTCTTTCTATTGTCATACATATAGATTTCCATTATTATTTATTGCTGTATATATTTTTATTTTATACTTTATTATTTTCATAAATACTGACTTATTTTCATGTACATTTATAGTGACAATGAAAGCAAAGTGAAATGAAAATGGAAGGGTGGAAAGAGGACCGACACCCCATGGAAGTGTGAGCTGTGTGATGTAGCCGTGTCTAATTCCAGGACGAAACTGCTTTTCGGAGTGGCATGACTGAAAAAAATTTAACTTGTTTATTGTAAATATTTTTGAAAATGCTTTTTTCCCCCCAATGTTATATATATATTTTTTTCCCACATCAATCTTCTCAATTTGTGTATATAAATGTGTGTTCAAGAAGCTTGATTGTGTGTACATAGTTTTCATCAGGCGATTGGCCGCAATACCTAAACTCATAAAGAGATGGCCTCTAAACACTTTTTGTGTTAGATGGTATATATTTTTTCACTGTTCTTCACTGTTAGGTCTGCTGTATATAACCTGTTTTGACTGGAGCATGTATAAAGGCAAAAAACGCCTATGGCTATACCTGTTGTTTATGTTGAATTGTCAAATATAAGACTATTTATTCTAAATTTTTTGGGTTGAATGTTCATCCTAACATGTTGAATAAATATTACAAAGTTTCAAAACGGTTCGTTACGCATGTTTGGTTGTCAATTGGACATCAATATTAAAAATTTTGACAAAACGATTTTGGAATTTTTGGTCTTTTTGGGCCCAAAATGATGATTTATAATTGATCAGTGAAGGAAACAACAATTTGGACATGAAGTTCAAGGTGTCACAAAAAAAGGGACCAAACCAGGCCATCGTAAACAATTCTTTCTTTGAAATATAAAGGCAACTTCAAAGGCATGCAAAATCAGACAAAATAGGCCCAGACCTTAAAGGGTTAACCAAAAATAAGCCCTCTATTTTTTTTAAAATTCATTTCATTTTTAGACTGTACAGTGATCTCTCGCTACTTCGCGCTTCAAAATTCGCACCCTCAGTCCATCGCTGATTTTTTTTTTTTTTGGGGGGGGGGTTAAAATAAAGAAAAAATGTAGTATTTTATTTTAAAATGTTAAGATAAATGCATGTATAAATGTATAAATCATGGTTTTCTTTTATATATACAGTATCCCATTTATATCAGAATTATTTCATGTGCTGTGCTTTAAAAGCATTTATAAAAATATACACATACTGTACATATCAGGGTTTTGTTATATTTTGTTGTATTATAAAGTTAGAGCTAAAAACATTTCTTTCCAATGCTGTTAAATCTGAATAAATACATTGAAAACACACACACAAAAACACTTGTTTTTTAATGTGAATAAGCTCCAACTCTTCGCGGATTTTTGATTTTCACTGGGAGGAGCTTCCCCATTAACCACGCAAAAAACAAGGGATCACTGTAAAACTATTTGAAAGGAATGATTAAACCTTATATTTATACAAATTTAAACTGTATTTCCTTATTATATTACTGTGCTGTAAATTATTTGTGCCATTTTTCTTACTTGTTACATTAATGTTTGTTGTGCCACAGTACAGTAAATGTTTCCGATAGAGATAGGAGCTTCGGGTGATTCCCTCTATTTATTTGTTGTTTGTTTTGACATCCTGCCCTTACTCTTTTTCTTCATCTCCAAGAGGCTAGCAGACTCTTTATCTGGTAGCTACAGTAACTTTACACACAGGAAAAGGACAGCTTTGCTTCTCCCAATCTAAGCACCACCACTTTAAGTTGACAAAATATTTATTTTTTTACCCTGCTCATTCTTCTGTCAACTCCTCCTCAGGAACACTGCCGCAAAGCAGCAAATAGGTATCACTCAGCCAGAGAAACTGTACAACACAAAACAAATACAGATATTTTCATTAATATAAACAGTGGAATTCATTTCCATAATATGATTGTTACACTCTAAAACTCACTATGAAAAAAAAAAAAAAAAAACTTGAAAAACACTTAAAAACACATGAAAAAGTAAAGAGGAACTATAACGCTGTCTCAATACGCATATACATTTGATATATTTATAGTTTTTATTCACAAGTATGAAATTTATTTATTTATTTGTTTATTTATTTATTTATTTATTTTTACCTATTCCGTTCAGTCCATTAAAAGGTATGTCCAGCACAAGGTGGAAGTATCCCTTTTAGACAGGGGTGTGGGCAGATTTTTGTCCCAACCGATCCAACTCAGACTGTTTAAGCAATGAGGTTAAACAAGCAGCATCTGACTGCATTCTCTACAGTTTATACTGTCTTGCATTGCAGAAATGTATTTAATCTATCAATTCTAATAACAGTACTGTAATTCTGTCAATTTGAACTTTTAGCATCAGTAATATCACATATTATGTATTCCTCTTAAAGGGTAAGGGCTAAACCCTTACCCTTTAAGAGGAATACATTCCCCAAAAATAACATCCTCATGAGCACCATGAGTTGAATACATCACATGCTATTAATGGCTGCTGTTGTCAAATTTTGACTGCTTCCCTCTCATGTACTTTGAGATGGTAGTATCTCCCTCACTCAAATCCGTTGCGTCAATGCGTAATTAAAGTAACAACAAAATGCAACTATGGCCTTTTTGCTTTAGACCATTTCCATCTAAATGTTGCCTTAGTTTGTACCCAGATAAAGTTTGTATTAGCACATTTGGGGCCACCAGTTTATGTTTAAATTCCCCCTTTAAACAACAAGCTATAATGTGCTTGTGATACTCATTGGATTGCAGCATCACCCCGTAAATTGTGCTGTTGTATTCTACGCTCATTCCTAATCGTTTTGACACCAATCACAACTATTTTCATACCAGTTTGAAAATTGTTTGGATTTTGATTAAGTATCAATGAACATTTTTTAGTAAATGCATTATGAAGTTTCAGTTCAATTAATTTATTATTAACAGTGTTGGGCACGTTACTTTAAAAAAGAAATTAGCTATATTTACTCACTACTTCTTCCGAAAAGTAACTGAGTAACTGAATTACTCTATAGTAAAAGTAACTAGTTACCAGGGAAAGTAATTATTTCTGTTACTTTAAAAAGAAGTCGTATGTCAAACAATTTGAAATTTTCTGAGCAACATTCGTGTCAGTTGAATAGAGAAGAACAGACAGGTAGTTGTGTTATAGAACCTTGTGATATTTATTGCACCTCACCAGCAACAGATTTATCCTACACTTGAAGTGCAACAAAAATAAACAGTAAACAATATAATAAAATAGCAATCAGCAGTAAAAAATATAAAGTGAGTTTAATCAATTAAATCTAACTCTCACAACCTGAGACAACTGGTCAAGTAGACATAGCCTACTGTACTTCAAATGGTAAATGGTGTTATACTTATATAGCGCTTAAGTATTTTGACTTGAAATATTGTTTATATCTCCACTTCGTAAAGGACAAATTTTCCTCTGAATGCTCTGCCATCATATCCCTCTGCATCTGTTTTGTGTGTGTGTGTTTGCCGCACGCGCTGTTCCGGTTTGTGTGTGAAAACACCGGCTCTGATTGGCTTACCATGATACATGACTCTAACCCTCAGCCAATCACAATCACTTCCATCACATCTATCCAGGTGGTGCATTCAGGTGGCCTCGTCCCCCTACTCCTCCCGTCACCCTCAAAGCGTCTGCCGTCCTCAAGATGGAAGCAGCATTCTTGCTGGCTGACAGTGGGGGATGGGAACGAGGCTAGCATTCAGGTGTAGCAAAAACAGAAACGTTAGCAAGCTTTGGAAAGCATTGTCTAATTGAATGAGCAGAGAGAAACAGCCTGGAGTCATAAAAAGTACGTGCTGTAATATTCTGATACAGAATTATCCGAGGCACCCTAAAGTGCACACGGCGCCAATATTGGTTTGCTCACATGATGCGGGAGTGAGTTAGAGACACGGCCTGCCAAGAGCCGTACGTTTGCGTTAATGTTGAAGTTATATGTGCTATTAAAGAAACAGAGTGCCAGCACGTTCTGTGTGATATATCTTTGCTAAGAAAAAGCACAAAACAAAACACGTGCGCTATTCTCGAACCTGAACACACCCCAAGTCTTGGATGACAAATAAACAGAGCAGAGTAGACTCGCTACGGTTGGTAGTTTCTTCAATTTATTCAGAGTAAGTAACACACCGTTTTTGACCATCAGTAACGGTAATGGCATTGTAACGGCGGAAAAAATAATGAGTTAGATTACCCCGTTACTGAAGAAAATAACGCCGGCGTTATTCCCAACACTGATTATTAAAACGTATCTTCTTCTAAATGGCTATTAATTCATAAAATGCTAATTAAACGGAGAAATTGATATTGGTCCCCAAGGCTTGACATGTACTCTCCTCCAGAATACAGTGGTACCTCAACATATGATAGCTTCGACACACTATCTTTTCGATATCCGACGTAAAATTTGATTCGCCGTTTGTTTCTATATCCGACGACTTGCTCCAAATATGACGATTTTGACAGCGCCGCAGTTCCTTTGTTTTTCTGCAAGACGGACGCAGGGCGGAGTTTCTTGTGAGGGAAATCAATATGGGTTCCAAGAATGTTAGTGCAGGTGGTTAAAAAAAGGTGAGGCTTACCATTGAAATGAAGATGGAAATGATAGAAAAATATGAGCGTGGTGTGCGCGTCCATGAACTGGTTCGATAATACGGCCGTAGACGGTCGATGATCTCGGTGGTCCTCCTCCGTTCACCAGTCGTTATAACGTAAGGCAACAATTATTATTATTGTAACATTGCCTAAGAAATCGCCAGCTTGGTGTGGTTTTTAATCATTTATTTCAGAACTTGTGCAACACAACATGCCTACTCTCCGCTGCAGCTGAACCCTACAACAGAACATGAAAAGTCAAAGTAAAAAGTACAAAGCAAAAATACATCTGCCCCATTAGAACCTTATTCGTTGCATTATTGCAGGTATTATTATTGTCCTTACTATTATTAGATTCATTTTTCCCAGACAATTGTTTTAGGTTGTTTTATTTACCTGACATGTTTAACACCTGTCATTTCAGACATTTTTTTACTATTGTTGTATTATTATTATTATACCAATTTTTATTCATAATGTATTTCTTTTGCTCTGTATAATTGGTATTTGCAATAGTACCAGCAGTATTTACTAAGGATTTATTGTAGGTTTTCAGGCTGTGGAACGAATTCATGGGATTATAATGTATTCTTATGGTTAAATCCTGCTCGACATACCGCCATTTTGACTTACAAACAAAGCCCTGGAACGAATTAACTTCGTATGTAGTAGTACCACTGTATATGTATTGAATTTCATAGCGATGCAATGCGTATTAACTAAAAAAATGCAATGCCGTTGTTTTCCATTGCTTGAGTACTGATTAATCAGTTAATATTTGAAACAATGAGTTAAGTACCACATTGAACAAATTTATTTGAACCATTTATGGACTGACCTTTTACTAGTTCACATCGTAAATGAACTTTCACGATACGTTTCGCTGCTAATTAACTCATTCACTCCGAGCCATTTTCACCGGTGCAAGGCCCTTCGCTTCCGGCCATTTTACTGGATTTTTCACTGATTTTGCAAGGCCCACAGATAATTCTGTTCTATTGCTATATAAACATGGAACCCACCAAAAGACAGATTAGACTCTCTTCTATCGGCAGAAAAAAAAGTTAGTTCATATCTTTGTCCATTCTTTAGAAATAAGCATTAGAAAATAGTTTGAGCAATTTTCCAATTTCTGATGAAAAAACAGAAATTGAGCTTATTGTGAAAGCATATATTTCAAACATACAGTGCCCTCCATAATTATTGGCACCCCTGGTTGAGATGTGTTTTTTAGCTTCTAATATTTTTTTTAATTCAAATAATATGGGACCTTAATGGGAAAAAAAAGAGAAAAATCCAACCTTCAATACAAGTGCATTTATTCAGTGGGGAAAAAATGCCACAAAAAGAAATAATTATTTGACATCAAATGATGTGTGTCACAATTATTAGCACCCCTGGTGTTAATACTTTGTACAATCCCCCTTTGCCAACAAAACAAGGTCTGGGGACTGAGATGGCCGTGGGAGGAGCTTGATTTTGTGTCTGGTGAACCATTTCTGTGTAGATTTGGCCATATGTTTTGGGTCATTGTCTTGCTGAAAGACCCAGTGACGACCCATCTTCAGCTTTCGGGCAGAGGGCAACAGATTTTGATTTAAAATGTCCTGGTATTTCAAAGCATTCGTGATGCCATACACCCTAACAAGGTTCCCAGGGCCTTTGGAAGCGAAACAGCCCCACAGCATCACTGACCCACCCCCATACTTCACAGTGGGTATGAGGTGCTTTTCAGCATGCGCATCTTTCATGGCACGCCAGACCCACTTAGAGTGTTTGGCTCCAAAAAGCTCAATCATGGTCTCATCTGACCAAAGCACACGCTCCCAGGCTTCAACTGGCACACGGTCGCAGGCTTTCTTTATGTGGGATTTTTTCCCCCACTGAATCAATGCACTTGTATTGAAGGTTGGATTTTTCTCTTTTTTTCCATTAAGGTCCCATATTATTTGAATTTAAAAATATATATATTAGAAGCTAAAAAACACATCTTAACCAGGGGTGCCAATAATTATGGAGGGCACTGTAACTTTGACTTTAACACAGCTATTTTTTTGCTTTAGTTACATCCCAAACATCTGAATATTGTTTTCCTTTTACAAAATAACATGAACAAGACAAATAGAGCTTTTGATAGCAAAGTAACAATTTATTTACACATAACTAACTGAGATGACGCTGTTGTGGCTGGGACAGCCGGGGTAAACTTTTCTCTCATCGGCGCCTGTCTCCGGAAGATGGATTTTTTTGCGTCTCTGCGGGGTCTGCTAGGCAAGCAGCACGGACTCAACGACATCGTCCGCTGCATTGGTGGTCCCGGTCGTTCTGCTTGGTCGTCCAGCTCCTGGCATTCTGGGCGTCCTCTCGGTTGTTCTGCTCGGTCGTCCGCCGCCTGGCATCCTTCCGCCGGCGCCCCGGCCATGTGGCCCTGTCGTTCGTTGCCGTTGATTCGGGTTGCGGGTCTTACCAAATGCACTACTGCTCTCCAATGGCCAGTTTTATTGCTTTAAAATGGATTTTCACCTTTTTGCTTTGGAGCTCAGTTGAATCAGAACCCAGAGATGTCTCTTATGAAAAAAAAATGTAAAAGACGTATAAATACGTCTTTAAGACACTAAACAATTAAAAATAGAATGTATTTATACATTTTTGGGAGCAAATGAGTTAACAAAAAAAAAAGGATATTTTTTGACCTGATGGCATCTCAGTAGGTGGAAACAAATGGAGACCAGAAACTTGTCTGCAACTGAACCTTTCAAATGTGGATTGCTTTGTGTGTTGCTTACTGTGAATAACACTGCTAAAGTACAACCAATTAAATACAACTAGTAGTATTAAGAGATTATTTTTCTAATCTACTCTAAACAAGAATAAACCTTTTGGAGTAATATATGCAGTAGATAGATTCTAGTTGTGCTGCAATTAAATCTGTTCAATTACTGCAAGGCGGGAAATATACTGCTACAGTATTGGCAGTTACGATGGAACGGAATATTATATACTTAATTTAAGACATAACGATGCAATTAATAGTCATCCAAAAGTAAATGTGCTTATAATACAGTAGTCTCATATACTACATAATATATTGCACCTAATGTTGTACATAAATACGGAGTGGAAGCAATCCTGTGTCATAGTATTACAACGGTAGACTTTTGATCTTCAAGAGATAAAATACCAAGATTTAATCACATCCCTGCCACTACCATCCCACCGCCTGGGCCCTCCTCATACTACCACAGGATTTGGGAGCCTCTCACGCATACCAGCATTGCTAAGATTGTCCTACCACTGAACCCAGTCCCACCTCCCATATGACTCAAATGAATGGACACACACACACGAGCCCCCCGACAGAAGAGGAACCCGCAAGTTCACACACGCGTCATTATCATAAAAATCATGCTTCAGAGTGGCTCATATCCTGCTTGGCTTACATACCCACACCCAAACACACATACCAACTATATTTATATATACTATTCCAACCTCTGCAATCATATTAATCCACATCATTTGATTACACATGCACTTTCACCGGAGCCTGTGAGCATGTACTGTATGTGTCTGAAGAATAAAGTAGGGAGGTAATAGGAGTGCCTCTTCACTATATGACGACACATGTAGGAACACAGCAGTACGAAGGACAACCACAAGATCATCTTGTAATGATTGACACTAATGGTCTGTGTGAAAAGCATGATAGTTTTCGATTATAAAACCAGGCCGATCCATTTCATGCTGCCTGTTTTACTCTCACATTCATACATTTTCACTCTGTGAAATGTATCTATGTATATATGTAGAAAGAAAATATATGTATATGAGAGAAGAATGTCTGTATAAGAGTGAATATATATGTATGCGAGAGGAGAATATATATATATATTTATATATATATATATATATATATATATATATATATATATATATATATATATATATATATATATATATATATATATATATATATATATATATATATATATATATATATATATATATATATATATATATATATATATGTGTATATATATGGCGGAAAACACAGACAAGACTGAAAAAGCAGTTTGTGCTCTTGCACTCCTCTTTAAAAGAAACTGCTGTTTTTTAAGCCAAAACAACTGTTGTGTTTGATAGAACAATATATCTATATGCTGCCATAGCAGATTCATGGCGCATTAAGCCCTCGAATTATTTTTAATTCGTTCGTTTTACCCTAGAAACCCCCATTTACAGTCGTTGCGCAACCGCTTATATTTCAACCCAGCCATAAAACAAAAATAGTTAATTATATTTATTTTTCAAAATGTCATTTTTAGCTTAGAATCATTATTGATGTCTAATATTTCGTTTAAAAAAAATAAAAAAAATAAAAAATATTCACTCGGATATTTTAAACTTTTAGACAAATTACGTCCCAATGAAAAAAATTGTGTCTGTAAAAAAGTCACGGATATCTACCTCATAACTAACGCTTAATTGTATTTTTTTTTTTTTGTTACTGTCGCATTTTCTCTGATGTGTTAAATGTTAAATAATCGATCCAAACAAAGAAAAATTGGAAAAAAAAAAAAAAAACGTTTAAAAGGGTAAATATATGAAAAACAAAATCTCGACCATTCCTTGATGTCTGCGATTTTTGCATCGCGACCCTCGTTATATTACCATGTTTCACCCACAAAATTCCAAAGAAATTCAGCTGTGGCCATCCACAGCTGTGTTTTGACACTCAGTGATACTGTACATGCTACATGGAGTTTTTGGATTGAAACAAGGTAAGTATGCGATAATATCCCGTTAAAGACATGGCGCCTGTAATTCTGCTCTCGCGTGCGCTCTCCTCCAGATAGGGTTTTGCTCTTTAAAAACCTTTTTTTTTTTTTTTTTTAAATGCCCTCCTGTTCAAAATATTTCTTCCCCCAGAAAATTAATATTTTAAGCTTTCCAATGATGTATCACACATGCATATCGGACAATTTCGAAATTTGGCCAAATTGGGGGTGTCATAGCGGAACTTCATATGTATATATACATATATATATATATATATTTATATATATATATATATATATATATATATTTTTTTTTTAGGCAGGACACCTATATATATATATATATATATATATATATATATATATATATATATATATATATATATATATATATATATATATATATGCAGTGGGGCAAATAAGTATTTAGTCAACCGCCAATTGTGCAAGTTCTCCTCCTTGAAAAGATTAGAGAGGCGTGTAATTATCAACATGGGTAAACCTCAACCATGAGAGACAGAATGTGGAAAAAAAAAAACAGAAAATCACATTGTTTGATTTTTAAAGTATTTATTTGCAAATCATGGTGGAAAATAAGTATTTGGTCTATACAAAAAGTTCATCTCAATACTTTGTTATGTACCCTTTGTTGGCAATAACGGAGGCAAAGCGTTTTCTGTAACTCTTCACAAGCTTTTCACACACTGTTGCTGGTATTTTGGCCCATTCCTCCATGCAGATCTCCTCTAGAGCAGTGCTGTTATGGGGCTGTCGTTGGGCAACACAGACTTTCAACTCCCTCCCCACCCCGTGGCGTCAAAATGATAACAAGAACAAGGAGCAAAAATCCCTAAACCACAGGGGGGTACCGAGTGAATGACCTACAGAAAGCTGGGACCACAGTAACAAAGGGTACTATGAGTAACACAATGCGCCTCCAGGGACTCAAATCCTGCACTGCCAGACGTGTCCCCCTGCTGAAGACAGTACACGTCCAGGCCCGTCTGCGGTTCGCTTGAGAGCATTTGGATGATCCAGAAGAGGATTGGGAGAATGGGTTATCGTCAGATGAAGCCAAAATAGAACTTTTCGGTAGAAACACAGGTTCTCTTGTTTGGAGGAAAAAGAATACTGAATTGCACCATACCCACTGTGAAGCAAGGGGGTGGAAACATCATGCTTTGGGGCTGTTTTTCTGCAAAGGGACCAGGACGACTGATCTGTGTAAAGGAAAGAATGAATGGGGCCATATATTGAGAGATTTTGAGTGAAAATCTCCTTCCATCAGCAAGGGCATTGAAGATGAGACGTGGCTGGGTCTTTCAGCATGACAATGATCCCAAATGTTTGGGATCATTCTGGGTTTTTTTTTTTTTTCATTCTGTCTCTCATGGTTGAGGTTTAACCATGTTGACAATTACAGGCCTCTCTAATATTTTAAAGTGGGAGTCAACCACTAAATGTGCAAGTGCACAATTAGTGGTTGACTAAATACTTATTTGCCCCAACATGGGTAAACCTCAACAATGAGAGACAGAATGTGGGGAAAAAAACAGTATATCACATTGTTTGATTTTTAAAGAATTTATTTGCAAATCATGGTGGAAAATAAGTATTTGGTCAATACCAAAAGTTCATCTCAATACTTTGTCATGTACCCTTTGTTGGCAATAACGGAGGCAAAGCGTTTTCTGTAACTCTTCAGAAGCTTTTCACACACTGTTGCTGGTATTTTGGCCCATTCCTCCATGCAGATCTCCTCTAGAGCAGTGATGTTATGGGGCTGTCGTTGGGCAACACAGACTTTCAACTCCCTCCGCAGATTTTCTATGGGGTTGAGATCTAGAGACTGGCTAGGTCACTCCAGGACGTTGAAATGCTTCTCACGAAGCCACTCCTTTTTTGCCCTGGCTGTGTGTTTGGGATCATTTTCATGCTGAAAGACTCAGCCACGTCCTATCTTCAATGCCCTTGCTGATAAAAGGAGATTTTCACTCAAAATCTCTCGATACATTGCCCCATTCATTCTTTCCTTTACACCATGGGTTTCCAAACCTGTCCTCAAGGGCCGCTGTGGGTCCTGGTTTTTGTTCCTACCAATCGAGCACAGACAGTTTAACCAATGAAGTTGGTGCTAAAACAAGCAGCACCTGACTGCAATCAACTGATTACACTTGTGAGACACCAGATTGGTGAAAAGATGTCGTCCTGTTGTGTAGGAATGAAATCCAGCACACACTGCGGCCCTTTGTGGAACAGTTTGGACACCACTGCTTTACACAGAGAAACAGCCCCAAAGCATGATGTTTCCACCCCCATGCTTCACAGTGGGTAAGGTGTTCTTCGGATGCAATTCAGTATTCTTTCTCCTCCAAACACGAGAACCTGTGTTTCTACCAAAAGGTTCTATTTTGGTTTCATCTAACCATAACACATTCTCCCAGTCCTCTTCTGGATCATCCAAATGCTCTCTAGCGAACCACAGACGGGCCTGGGTGTGTACTGGCTTCAGCAGGGGGACACGTCTGGCAGTGCGGGATTTGAGTCCCTGGCGGCGCATTGTGTTACTGATAGTAGCCTTTGTTACTGTAGTTCCAGCTCTCTGTAGGTCATTCACTCGGTCCCCCCGTGTGGTTTTGGGATTTTTGTTCACCGTTCTTGTTATCATTTTGACGCCACGGGGTGAGATCTTGCATGCAGCCCCAGGAGATTATCAGTGGTATTGTATGTCTTCCATTTTCTAATAATTACTCCCACAGTTGATTTCTTTACACCAAGCGTTTTACCTATTGCAGATTCGTTCTTCACAGCCTGGTGCAGGTCTACAATTTTGTCTCTGGTGTCCTTCAACAGCTCTTTGGTCTTGGCTATAGTGGAGTTTGGAGTGTGACTGACTGAGATTGTGGACAGGTGTCTTTTTTACCGATAATGAGTTAAAACAGGTGTCAATAATACAAGTAACGAGTGGAGCCTCGTTAGACCTTGTTAGACCTTGTTAGAAAAAGTTAGACCTCTTTGACAGCCGGAAATCTTGTTTGTAGGTGACCAATTTTCCACTCTAATTTGGAAATAAATTATTTAAAAATCAAATAATGTGATTTGCAGTTTTTTTTCCACATTCTGTCTCTCATAGTTAAGGTTTACCCATGTTGACAATTACAGGCCTCTCTAATCTTTTCAAGTTGGAGAACTTGCACAATTGGTGGTTGACTAAATACTTATTTGCCCCACTGTGTACATATAGTATATATATATATATATATATATATACAGTGGGGAGAACAAGTATTTGATACACTGCCAATGGGTTTTCCCATTGTTAGTGTATCTCCCCACTGTGTATATATATATATATATATATATATATATATATACATATACATATACACACACACATATACTGTATATTTGTATAGATAGACAGACCGACCGACATATATATATATATATATATATATATATATATATACACACATGTATATAGTTTTTTTTTTTTTTTTTTAATGTCAATTGTATAATCTCTGAAGAATGCAAACAAACACACTCACGCAGACTGTTACATAAGAGCTACAATTAGCAGCGACTGCCTGGAGGCAGTGAGTCACAGTAATAGGTGCTTGTTGATGCTTTGTAAATTTTGCTAATAGAAAGAATAAACATGCCTAACCTTTTAATTGAGTGATGACATGATGATGATGGAGATATTGTTAAGCACTCAGTGTGGAGCCAAAGTCCTTGAGCCCTCTTCTTTCATTTCACTCCCCATTCCTCTCATCCATTCATCCTGTTCCTGTGTGTGAGTTTGAAAGGTTTATATTAGACCTCTTGCAAGGGAAAAACAAGGAAGACAAAGAAAAACTGTAATTTGCACTGTTGCATTTCTAGTGTTTCCGAATTTTTTTTACTGTTATAGTATTGCACTTCAAAGCTTGCCTTCATGTTGTAATCTAATGATGTTTGCTCAGAAAATTAGGATCCTGATTATTTTGCACCAAATGTAAAAAATAAAGGTCAAAATAAAGTTCAGAAGTACTACAGTACAGTATGTTAAACAACACCATACCGTAGAGGGTTTTTTGATGTTTTAGAATTGGCAGTTGTAAAATTAAAAGAGTAAATTATTTAATATTAATGAATGGGGTTAAAGGGAACAGAGCATTAATGAATGAATGAATTAATGAATGAATGACTAATCATACCATATGCAACTGCTCACTACAGTGAAATGTCACAATGTATCCATGGAAAAACAATTATTCATGCTTGTTGAACTTATTTTTAAACAAAACAAAATGCAGAAATGACAAAAAGGCACTACTTCAGTAAGAACACTTGTCTCATTTTAATTCTCACTACCGTGAAATAAAATGTTCACGCCTTTCGTATTTGTCAGCTTTCGCATGGCAGTATTCCCATCCTATGTGATATGATGGAAAAAAGGAAAAATGGATGAACAAATGGGATTTTTTTTTTAAATAAATTGAAAAAGAGTATTATGGTACACAAATTTCCCAGTTTTGCTTCCAAGACAAAATGTTTATGCCACTGGTATCGAGCAACTGATATTCTTGCCTTTTGTCTGTGAACAATTACTGTCAGCACCACATATGTTGATTGATGATCCAGATTGGTTGACTTCGACTTCCTCTTGTGCCCTTCTTTCTTCATGTTGCGAGATCTCCTGTCAGAGCGCTGCCATTAACAATCTATGTGATGGAGCACTGTCTTTCATTCTCTAACCTCCCACAAACCCATTTTTTCTTCACTTCCCTCTGGATCTCTATGAAGCATGTAACCATTTTCGATACTACTTGTGTACAAAGTACAGTACTTTAGGTCTTTGGTGAAGTGGAGCCTGTTCTATCCGACTTTGAGCATATCAGGAATAGTCACCAGTCAATCATACTGTATCTACATACTGAAAAGAACAATGTTTCTACTCATGAACAATTTAGAGCAAGGGTCCACAAACTTTTTTTCTTTGGGGCCATATCTTTGCTCCTGACTGTGAGGGTCAGGTAGGCTGTATGCCTGTATGGTCTAAAATTGTATGACTCAGATCAAAATCACCACCAGCAGGCCTCATGTGTAGTAGAAATTATTTGCCCGGCACCGGCACCCACAATGCTAGATCAATACATTTGTTACAAGTGGTTGGCAAAAGTGGTAAATCCTTCACTTTTGTTTTATTTGGAAATACCAAAGATGTTCTATTATTTATTTTCTAATGACAATAATATCAATTGTAAGAAATATTAAGGTATGAAACTGTCAACAGAAAGAACTTCTGGTGATAGACACTGGGATAGAATATTCAAATATTACAAACTGATTATTGTTATTAATAACAATAATAATATTAAGAATTGCATTGATACAAATTTAGTCTAGCAATTCATAAAGGTCTGGGAAATAGGAAAAATGGGGCTAAAAACGGACTAAAATAAATTAAAAATATATATGATTTTTTTTTCTTTCTTCAAATTTACATGAGTAGTCGATCAACTAGCCAGCTTGTATTTCTATCTGGGTGAGCTTTGTGAACTACACATATTGTATTTCTTCCTTATGAACATAGAATCCAGGTTTCCCAAAAATTTTGGGTGCATATGGTAGCATGCATTACGTGACAAAAATTATTATTTGAATTAATCCAGGCAACGTGGCCTTACTCGGCGAATATGATCAACATTTCAGGAAATAAAACCTAATAATCACAGGCTAAGAATAGACTGGGTAAGGGAGAACGATATTAAAAAATCAATAAACTAAGAGAATACAGATAGTTACGATGTACCCGACTCACGTGATTTCGACATTACGACACTGCAGTCTCGTCCACTGTTTTGTGTCCGATGTTTTTTTTTTTTTTTTTTTTTCAGTCTTATAAACATTATCTTATTGTAACTCTTATTTCTTTTATTTTATTTTATTAATATGACTGTTCTACTCTTTGGTGAAATGTGTATTTGATTATAATGATGACTTTTGTTTTGTAATGCATGCTTTTATTTTGGCGGAGGAAGCGTAGAGCAGGAAGTGCTATCGCACGCGAGTAGGAGTGCAAGTATATACGACGACAAACGTGTGCGCAAACATGAGGAAGAGCTCGCTGTCTAGCTTAGCTCCAACATATTGGCAAGGACAGTTCAATGTTCAATAAAAATATTTTTGGACAGTTATTTTGAGATATCGGGGGTATTTAGGGGCACTAAAGGGTTAACTCCGACTTAGGCAGAAACTCAGGTTATGTTGCCAGCATAGGGACGGAACTCGTTCGTAACCCAGGGACTACCTGTAGTTGGGCCAAATGGCACTCAGACAAAAAGTGAAATGGAATTGCAAGTCTTTGTTGTTTATACTTTGCTAAGTTGGAAGTTTCCAATAAATGTACAGGGTCAGGCAAAATGATCTGAACCATTTGTAGGTTTAATAAAAGCCAAAAAAAAATGTTTTTATTGTTGAAAGGCACATACTGTACAATGCCATTTTGTTTCATTAGGTTTTAAAAATCAAATCATTCAAATGGGATCTGTTATTATTTTGTTATTATTAATTAATTAATTATTAAATAACTCCTGCTGCAACATTTTCTGGAGTTATGGCAGTGTGAGGCAGGCCGGTTGATTTTCATTTCAATGCAGATCCAGTAGCTCTGAAGTTGGTAACCCATAACAAGATTGTGGTTTGTGCTGGTACAGGATCGTCATATCTACGAAGTGCAAACGGAGCGCTCGTTGGTTGCAGTTACAGATTTGTTTGTGTTAATAAACGTTTCCACAATGAAAGCGCGATGCTCACTAGTCCAAATCATGGCATCAACTGAACAAGAAACGAAAAACAATGACATTATAGAGAAACAAAACAAAATGCCATTACAGTATTTGAAAAAATGGCATTGTATGTACTTCACAAATATAAAAACACGTTTTTGTTCCTTTACTTTATTTGGCTTTTATTATTTTATTATTTTTATATTATACCTACAAATGCGCCACATCATGTTGCCTGACCCTGTAATTCCCAACGTAGTCAATATGAGGCAACAAAAACAGTTTTGTACAAACATGTCAAAAACTTTTAAATTGTTAAGTTCTTTCGCTTAAAATGTGTCAAATTAATTGTTGAGATGTAATATGTAAGTAGTGTTGTGTGTGTGTCACTGGAGAGGTTTGCAGCCGAATGTGAAGTGATTGGGATGAGAATCTCCAAATCTGAGACCATGGCCCTAAGCTATTAAAAGGTGGATTGCCCTTTGCAGGTATCTTTCTCTTTGTAGAGAAGAAGCTGTGCCAAAAGGTAAAGCTCGCTAGTTTACATTCAATCACCTGTGTGGTCATGAGCTGTGGGCCGTGACTGAAAGTATGAGAGCCCAGATACAAGCAGACAAAATTAGTTTCTTTAGAGATGGAGGGAGAAGCTCGTCATCCGTGAGGGATTCAGAGTAGAGCTGCTGCTCCTCTGTATCAAGAGGAGCTTCTTGAGGTTGCTCAGGTATGTGTTTAGGCCTCCTGGATTTCTCCCTGGTGAGGTGTTCCAGGCATGTACCATTGGGAGGAGGCCCCGGGGTTGACCCAGTACACACTGGGAGCCTATGTCTCCCGGCTGGCCTTGGAATGCCTCAGGATCCCCTGGAGGAACTTGACAAAGTCTTTGGGGAGGGGAAGTGTAGGCAACAGCTGCTGCCCCCACGACCCGGTATCAAATAAGCGGAAAAAGTTGGATGGATGGAAGTTGTGTTGCAAAGTCTCCAAAGAAGACATGAAAGATTCACATTTAATTTTATTTTATTAGGGACTCGGATGGATGGATGGATGGATGGATGGATGGATGGATGGATGGATGGATGGATGGATGGATGGATGGATGGATAGATGGATGGATGGATGGATGGATGGATGGATGGATGGATGGATGGATGGATGGATGGATGGATGGATGGATGGATGGATGGATGGATGGATGGATGGATGGATGGATGGATGGATGGATGGATGGATGGATGGATGGATGGATGGATGGATGGATGGATGGATGGATGGATGGATGGATGGATGGATGGAATACAATTTGCCAATACTTTTGAAGTTCCACGATGGGTATGGAAACGTGTGAATATAACTGCACATTTGAGCAGTCATTTGTTTTTTTTGTTTTTGTTTTTTTAACAATAAGTATTTTTTTTTTCTCCTCAATTTTATTGTATCGCACTGTCCTGCCTTTAATTTATTATTATGTACTAAATGTTTCTATGTTGTGAAGAACTTTGACTAAGGTGTATATTTTAAAAAATGAATTGATTTGAGTAAGTAAACGCTAAAAAATGTATTGAATCCACCTGATTTAACTGAGATTGTAATAGATTACAAGCTGATGTTGATATTGCATTGACATTGCCAACCCCTTCAAACTAATCAGCAGGCTTCTCTACCTTCTCTTTAAATATTGGTGGATTTCTTTGTGGTGCTTGTCCACCACTTGACAGGTTGACGTGCCCATGGTAGGAGGAAGTACAAGCAGATTATGGTTTGAAGTTGGTAAGGGAGATTTGTGCTATTAAATTAGTATGTGGAGCCTTTGTGAAATTTAGGGATTGATGGACTTTTAAAGATCAAAATCAACAAATGTACCTTGGGGATTTCATAGTTTGCGTGCAAAATTTCAATTTACCAAACAATGATAATCATTACGGGCTCTAAAAGCTTCAGCCAACTGGTGACCTTGACCTAAGCATCCTCCTACTCATGGTATACCGTTTTCATCTGAGACACAAGAATGCAACTAAACATGTCACAAAGCTGAACAGGCGTACGCAGAGGTCAACAAAATACTCCCCCTACAGCATTTTTACAGATTTAAACAACTTCACATGCATAACCATTTTGGAATTTGAGCTTATACCCACAAAATGAGACCGCAGCATAAAACATGACAGATTGTCCCCCTTGGAACACAGCCATTATTTTCATGTCACTGTTCCTTCTTTATTTCTGTTTCAAATTTCTGCTGTACATTGATATACAAATTAGATGCATACAAATGTTGGATTGACAGTTTCTCACTCAAGCTTCCTCTTCACACATTTACCAAAACAGCTGTTCAATGACTAGTTCTTTCACCTTTAAACAACCACCTTAAGTGAAACGAATATGTAGGAGGTTCCAGAACCCCAGGGAACCAATAGCAAGTCAAAACTGAAAGGCTGGAAGGGTGGGTGGTTGTCAGTCTATTAGCGAGCCACAGAGGAATTCTCTGTGAAACAGAGACCAGGAGACTGACAGAGACGCCACACAGCTGCGTCGTTACATTGTCACTGACATGTAGACCTCCATGCAAGCAGTTTTCTAATGACATTCAGCAATTTAACAATTCAGTTTAAACCAATATATGTTGTGTTTGATAGAACAATATGTCTATATGCTGCCATAGCAGACTCATGGCGCATCACGTCCCCGAACTATTTTTAATTTGTCTGTTTTACGCTGGAAACCCCCGTTTACAGACGTCGCGAAACCACTTTTGTTTCAACCCAGCCATAAAAAGAAGATAAGTAATCATATTTATTATCTGAAATGTCTGTCATTTATAGCTTAGAATCATTAACTGATGTCTATTATTTTGGTTAAAAGAAGAAAAAAAGACTAAAAAATTATTCACTAGCATATTTTAAACTTTTAAACAAATGACGTCACAATGAAAAAATTAGCACATGTAAAAAAGTCACGGATATCTACCTCATAACTATCGCTTAATTGTATTTTTTTCATTACTGTCGCATTTTCCCCAACATTTTAGATGATAAATAATCAATCTAAGCAAAGAAAAATTGAAAAAAAAAAAAAAACGTTTAAAAGGGTAAATATATGAAAAAGATCATCTCGACCACTCCTTGATGTCTGCGATTTCTTCATCGCAACCCTTGTTTATGACCATGTTTCACCCATAAAATCCCCCCAAAATCCGGCTGTGGCCCTTCACACATGTGTTTTCACACTCAGTGATACACGCTACATGGAGTTTTGTGATCGAAACAAGGTAGGTACACGATAATATCTCGTTAAAATCGTGGCGTCTTTAATTCTGTTCTCGCGTACTATGGCCTCCAGTTAAGGTTTTGCTGTTTAATTTTTTTTTTTTTAAATGCCCTCCTGTTCAAAATTTTTCATCCTCCAGAAAATTGAGATTTTAAGTTTTCCAATGATATATCGCACATGCATATCGGACAATTTTGAAATTTGGCCAAATTGGGGGTCTCAGAGTGGAACTTCAAGTCACCTGAGTGTTTTCCGTCATATACTGAATTACATCTAACCGTTTTTACCGATGCATTGCCTTTGAAAAATTCATAATAAAGCCTGTCAATGAGCAGACATGTTACTCTTTTGGAGAGATTTGATACTTAAATGTTTATCACAAACAAAAAAAATCAATTAATCCCTGCTAGAAGATCAAAGGTGATCATTTGGTCAGAAAAGCAGTGATGTCATGGCATTATCGACAACATTTCAGCTAAATGACCATTATATTTATATTCTTTTTTATCACATTTATTTCATTTTTTTGCAGGATATGTTAAATAGGATCTTTACCACTACCACTAGAAAAAGACAGTCATTGCACCTGCCTGAAAATAAAAATTGAGTATACCAGTAAGATTGGAGGGTGAGATGGTGGGGGTATGGGTGTGTGTGGGGGTGGATGTGTGTGTGGGGGTGTTTGTGTGCGTGTGGGTGTGTGGGTTGGTTGGTGTGTGCACTCGATTTAGATCCTGAGATCTGACTGTATTCCACATGCTGTACTTAGTGTTGACCATGGCCCCAAAGGTGCAGACACAGTTGGAGAGAGGAGAAGAACATCCTGAATATATGCCTGAGGTGCTTGGATAGTAAACTGTGTGTGTGCGGGCATTCGGGTGCGAGCGTGTAGCTGTGAGAATGTGTTAGATTTAAAAAAAAAAAAAAAAAAAAAAGCGTATTCTTTTACCTCAGTCAAATGATTTTCATTCGTTCAGCGTGTGAACTGAAGCAACACTGACTCAGCGCTACAATGCAGCTGTGGCATTTGTTCATTTCATAATCTTTGCCAAATAAATTATTTACATTTATTCATTCAATCGACATGTCAATTTAACTATTCCACTGTGACACATTTTAGAGCACGGGTTCTAAATTCAAGTTTCCTTTTAATGGAGACAACAGGACAACAAGAAAAACATGAAAGTCTTTCAAGGAAACTCCAACCTTGAAACTATTAACAGTCCCAGCAGTGGAGTAAAAAAGTGTGGAAAGGAAATATACAGTCAAGCTCAGTTTGCTTCACATTGATAGAAAATATACCCAAGGATCATCTCTATTACATATTCAAAATGTTGTGAGCCAAATACAGTATACTGGCAAGATTTGGCCATCAGCCCTGAGTTTGACACGATTTACAATTACGTGTCATCTATTCACTAATTGTGCTTTTGCCTTGCTTGAGGAATAGAGAAAGACGCTTTCAACAACAGATGTGCGCCACTGACTGTAATGATTCCATCACTCTAATTGATGTAAATTGTCTTGTATTACATAATGTGTAACTTTGTTATGTGGGAGAGTCAAAAAATAGGGAATAGGAGACGCTAGCAGGATTCTCAACATTTTTCCAGCCTGCACTATCAATGTGAGAAGAGAATTCCATCACACACCAAAAAGCTCTGTGAATATGTGCAACCCCCACTATTTCCCACATTGATGAATTGGCTGCTGTTGCATGCCCAGAATGTGGATGTTTCCTTATTTGGCAAGGTTGCGCGAACTTTACCTTCACCCACCCCATATCCATGTACTCTTGTGTTCTAACATCAATACTAGGTGCCATTTCTTTTTTTAAGGTCTGTTACAGGGGCGTCACTAGACGTAAGACAATACTGGGGCGCAGCGGGGCACTGGCGAGCGAGTAAAAATGTTTTCAGCACTTATCTACCATAAATAGTCAGAAATAGTGATTTAAACTATACATGTTACATGTTAATACATGTTTTGGTAAAAAAAAAAAAGGAGTGTTTTCAATATTCATCCATCAGTGTTGAAAATCAAAATTGGGACATCCCTTTTGGTTGACAATTCACCTCTGCTCATGCTCATCAACTTCCATCTCTCCTTCGCATCTCCATGCACTCTGCTGCTCGACTTTGTCTGAACAAAAATGGGGCTTTATCACTGTAACTCTTATGCGATTAAGCAGTGTTTCTCAACTGGTAGGTCCTAAAAGCGGTTTGTGTTGCCTAGGTGGGTTACCTAACTTACCTCTGTCATTCCTCCTTGCAGATTTATCCTTGCAGTGAGCAAATAACTTTCTAATACCCATTTGCAAGAGTAATGCCATTTGAGTCAAATATCTTGTTACAGATTATAGGAGCTGCAGTAACAAATAAAATGCTTGTAAAACAGTTGGAAATTATGATCAACACACATACAAAATTTTTAGTGGTAACGATATATCCCAAAGATAGGCAATTAATTCATGCAGATTGATTCTATTCATTTTGGTCATATAAACAAATAGCAATAAATAGCATCAATATTGACAACCCAGTTCAAATACCATATATCATATTAACACAATATTAGACAAAGCGCTTGAGTGAGAGCCTCTCACTCAAATCGCATTTAATTGTCATTTTATTCATAGCCAGTTAGCTAATAGAAAGCATCTAATCTGCTACCTCAATTTGCGACCAGAGTAGTTTACTGCAGTTACCTGCCTGATACACAAAGAGTAAAGCTGGACCATTTGAATTCACAATTCATGGGAATAGGCAACCAAAGATACAGTAAAAACGAACAACAAGGATGGGCAGTTTTGTAGCCTGGAACTCCAGACTCACCGCTGTTCCAGCGATTAAGTCTGGCGACCGTCCAGCGGATCAAATTGCCAGGGCGGAGCTAGCCACAGCAAACAGACAGCAAAGTGGACCAATCAGCGACGGGCGGACGTGACGTTGGTAAAGCGACAAGAAACCAGCGCGAGCGGAGAATGGAGAAGTTTATTCATCATGGCTAGCGCGAGACAGACTGTTGTCAATGACTTGTGTCGATCAGACCCGGCTGCAGAAAGACATTTTGGGGGGGAGGGGGGGCATTACATTTTTGGGGGGAGGGGGGGCACACTTCTTCAACGTTTAGCCTGAACAGTGGCGTTATTAACTGTACATTACTACATCAGTGCACTGAAATATTTTCTGTCACTGAAGTCACGTGGTAGTTCATCGTAAAATCTCTAAGACAAACAAAAACATACCTGTGTCAACCTGAGGCCATAGGCAATCTTACAAATAGTGACGTATGCCCTTATAAATTGGTGAATAATCTTACAGCGTTGTATATAGCGTGCAATATGAAACAAAAATAAAACTCAATTTTTAAAATAATATGAATTTATTGGTAATATTGTAACATATAACCTGGTGCAATCAAAGAATCAATATCATCAGCTACATCATGATTACTAAAATGCTAACAGTGACTTTTGTTATAATTGTAGGTAAAACTTTTGGCAATTTCTATCATGTCTTGATGGCTGCTCTTCATAGCACTTCAGCTCGCAATTCAGTTTGACTTGAAGGTAGTTAGACTTACTGATGCAATCTTTGAGTCTTTTGAGTCTTTTGTTAATTCTGAGAAGTGATCAGCAATAGTTGCAGGCAAATTCTGTTCGGCAACAAATTGGCAGAATTAAATCTCGGCTCTCGTCACTTTTCATTCTGCAGACTTCATCTTTATGACCAGTGTTGTTAATCTTAAATTTAAAAAGTACCAGTAATTAATTAGTTACAAATGACTTTCCCCCAAAAAGTAATTGAGTTAGTAACTCAGTTTCCTGAAGGTAAGAGTAATTAGTTACTTGGCAAAGTAACTGGTGTACCTTTCATGTTTTGTTTTTTTTTTTTTAAATTAAAAAATAAAATAAAATAAATAAAACAGTAACCTTTACTATGTTTGGAAATCGTTTAATGTTTAAGTTTTTAACTGTTTCATCATTTAAAGATAGATTCAAGTCAAGATTTTGCTGATTTAGGAGTATTTTAGATAAAAAGCTACTTAAGTTCGCGAGGAAGGTTCACAACAACAGAGCCTTTCTGAGAAGTCTACTGCTTCAAAATGGCGGCTATTAACGCGGCTGTCTGTCATTCCCAGTGTTGTTAATTTTACTTTAAAAAAGTAATTAATTACAGTTACAAATTACTTCTCCCAAAAAGTAATTGAGTTAGTAACTCAGTTACCTGAATTTAAGAGTAACTAGTTACTTGGCAAAGTAACTAGTGATAATTTTCATGTTTTGTTTTGTTTTTTTCTCAAAAAAAAAAAAAAAAAAAAAGGTCACATAATGTGAAGTTTAAAGGGTTTTGGGACAATTGGCCCTAGCCCAATTCTTTACCCTCCACTTAACTAGACACAAGGGTATTGCGATAACTAGATAGTAACCTTTGCTATGTGTGGAAGTCATTTAAAGTTGTGAATCAACCGTTAAAGTTGTTAAAACTGCTCCCGCTATTGCATTAGTTCCCTTCTGTCTACTTTCAACATGTGTAAGTTTTAAAACTGTTTCATCATCTAAAGATAGATTTAAGTCAAGATTTTGCCGATTTAGGACCATTTTAGATAAATAAAAAAAAAAAGTAGGTTCGCTCGGAAGGATCTCTACAACAGAGCCTTCCTGAGAGGTCTACTGCTTTAAGATGGCGTCTGTTTACTAACGCATGTAGTCCTTAAACATGTTGCCAATGCAGCCCTTTCCAACATTTCCATCTAGTTCTATAATATGTGATATCTACCGTATCATGTGGGCGTAGTTTGTAGGCTACAGTCAGGTACTATTGGAGCCACCTAGCATTGCGTTTGCAACTGCGTCTTCCCCACTCCTGTCTGCTCTCTCGTCTCCGTGAGTCCGTCTCTCTGACTTTTTTTATTCAACCAACTTAGTAACGCATAGTAATGCACGCCTTTCCCACCTCAGTAACAGTAACGGCGTTGCCAAGATGAGAAAAGTAATTAATTAGATTACTCACTACTGAAAAAAATAACGCCGTTAGTAACGCCATTATATTGCAACGCTTTTATTAACAACACTGGTCATTCCGCATGTAGTTCTATAAGCATTTGATATCTAGGCGAAGATTGTAGGCTGTCGGCTACAGTCAGGAAATATTGGAGCCACCTAGCCTAGCATCACGTTTACTACAGCTTTACAACACTCTTCTCTCTCAGTGTCTCTGACTTTTCTGGCGGCATTCAACCAACGTAGTACTGCATCGTAACGCACATTGTTTCATTGCCGAAATGATGACAAAATCCGAACGGAGAAAGAAAAACATACAGATTTTGAACATACTGCGTACACATTTAAAAATCAGTGCTCACTTGTACAAATTACGCCGAAACTGTACAACTTGACAGTTATGCGAAAACAATGGTGCAGTTCTGTGTGCATTTATTTAACTAAAGTGCTTCAGCGTGAACATAACATATGCAGTGATAAACATGAGCACCTAATGGCCGACTACTTATCCCACCCCCCTTATCTGTGATTGGCTAGAAATTGCCTTCATTCGCTGCTCAGATTGGTTGAATTGAATGACGACAGATCAAGATAGGATGAATAGAGGGTCCGTCTTCTCCGTGTGTGTTTTTGTAGAAGATTAAAAAAAAATAAAAAATACACAGTACAGTCTAATCGACCTAGGGCGGGCACAGCAGTCTCTCAGGGTGGGCCCGGCCCCCTCGAATCTGATTTGACGGATGATTTCGTTTGCTTCGAGAGGCCATTAAGGAGCTGGGTCCCAGACTATTCTCACAGTGTTTGAAAATTACAGGGAGAACAGTCTGGCCGTGCCAGGCAAGGGTAGTTTATCTGTCACTAACCTGCAAAGCAGGTGGAAAGATTTAATTTGCACTGTCGGCTGTATGATTGGCTCACGCACTGTAATATTGCTGCTGCATTCACGTGTTGCTGGAGAAATCGAAAAAAAAAAGTCTTTATTGCATAGTGTCACTCAACTTTTGATGTATCGTTGTGGCATTAAAATACTACTACTCTTCATTGTAGCAACCATGTTTTTATCTCACATTACGACTTTACAACACATCAGAACAATTTTCCAACTTTGGAAGTCAGATCTCCTGACACACATGAAAGCGGCATATCTCCAGAAGGTGCTTCGCAGAAGTGTCAACTCATCTGCCTATCACAGCCAAACTTATGTACATAAATTACCATATTAAAAAGCCATGTGCAGATTATGTATGTGGAGTAAATAGAGTAATATGACCTTATTGAATAGCAGTGTTGTTAATAACGGCGTTAGACTATAACAGCGTTACTAACGGCGTTATTTTCTTCAGTAGTGAGTAATCTAATTAATTACTTTTCTCATCTTGGCAACGCCGTTACCGTTACTGAGGCGGGAAAGCCGTGCGTTACTATCTTTTACGATCTTGGTTGACTGACGCAAGAAAAGTCTGAAAAAGACGGACTCACTGAGACGAGAGAGCAGAGCTAGAGTGGGGAGGAGGCAAGGGAGTGTGACACCGTTGCAAACGTGATGCTACTATGCTAGGTGGCTCCAATAATACCTGACTCTAGCCGATAGCCTACAAACTATGCCCACATGATGCTTCGGTAGATATCACAAATATGCAGAACTAGATGCAAATGACAGACACAGCGGCAATAGCAACACGTATAATAAAGAACTCAATGCGTTAGTAAACAGTCGCCATCTTAAAGCAGTAGACCTCTCAGGAGGGTTCTGTTGTAGAGAACCTTCCTAGCGAACTTGAGTAACTTTTTGTCTAAAATGCTCCTAAATCGGCAAAACTTAACTTAAATCTATCTTTAAATGATGAAGCAGTTTTAAAACTTACACATGACGAAAATAGACAGAAGGGAACTAATGCAATAACAGGAGCAATTTTAAAAACTTTAACGGTTGATTCACAACATTAAATGACTTCCAATATCCGCAATACCCATGTGTCTAGTTAAGTTTAGGGTAACGAATTGGGCTAGGGCCAATTGTCCCAAAAACCTTTTAAACTTCACATTGTGTGACCTGTTTATTTTTATTTTTTTATTTTTTTTTTTGAGAATTTAAAAAAAAAAAAAAAAGAAAATTATTACTTTGCCAAGTAACTAATTACTCTTACATTCAGGTAACTGAGTTACTAACGCAATTACTTTTTGGGAAAAGTAATTTGTAACTGTAATTAATTACTTTTTTAAAGTAAGATTAACAACACTGTTAAATAGGCACATTCTGTTGATAATGCTATGTAGACTTCAAATTCCAAAGTTTTTTTTTTTTTTTTTTTTTTAGCCGGTGAAATTCATACTGGGGCACTGATGATAAATACTGGGGTATGTGCCCCATTGAAATATGTCTGGTGATGCCCATCCTCTGTCCTCTGTAAGTATATATACTTGTAAAGGATTTCCTCCTCCTGTGATTTGTCTTTTTCAGCGACATTATCAGCGCCAAAAACAAACACACAACATGCGCACTGGTTATATATATACAAGTGTGGGAAGGTAGGTGGGAATTTGATTGGCAAGCAGTAGAAAGAAAAGGAAGTGAAGCTGACAGAACACTCAGGTGGTGTTAACTTATGAATGACAGGTAGGCTGCGCCCTTGCTGACAGGCATGGATAAACTGTTAACACTTTCTTGGCTTGACTCTTGAGGTGGGATGTTTCCAAACATAGTTTTGTGCTTTTGCCACGTTGTCTTTACTTTGTCAATTAAAAAAAAAAAACACAAAAAAAAACTATTATCACAAACAACAGTAACTGTTTGCCTTTTAACACACTTACATTTCAATTTATCTGTTTCTGTCGCACTTTGCCCACGCTTGATTGCACACCTCCTTTCGCCCCCTACTCAGTCTGCTCTGTTGAGTGCTATCTTGCATCTGGTGTCTTCTGTCTTCTCCTGTTTCTCTAGAGTGTTTCTGCTGATCCCTGCAGTTCCCCAGGGTGTGTGTGGGTGTATGTGCATGTAAAACCAGGTGTCTGCTCTTTGGGCTGTGTCTATCAATTGTGTTACGGGAGCAGGGATTGGTGTAAGTGGTGCGTGTGTTCATGTGTGTGTGGGTGGAGTGGGGCACGGAGGGGGGGGGGGGTGGATTTGTGTGTTCTACTATGGGTGTGGGTGGAAGCGAGCAGAAGCTGCCAGGGCAGTGTGACCAGGAGGGTCTGGGAGAAATTCCCTACATTCTCATGGATACGCCTGGGATAAAAGGTCTCTAATGCTGTTATGCACCTGGTGAGAAAGAGACCGAAAGACAGACAGAGACAGATAGACAGACTGACTGACTGTCAGGCAGACAGACAGACAAATAGTCAACACACACACAGTTACATAGTGGCGCGCACATACACACTGACAGGCACACCAATTAACCTGAGGTGTAAAACAACACCATGAAGTACAAAGGTCAAATCGTAAAATTGAACTAGAGGACCACCCCCTCTCACTCCACCAAGTGGGGATTTGATAACTAACCTTTTATTTACATATATTATAGTGCATCCCAACAAAGAACTTTGTAACTATAAATGGAAAATAAACTCTAGCATTTTCTAATAAAAGAAGAATTTTCAGGCTGTATGTCAGAAACAGAAAGATGCTCTCACTTTTATTAGGTGTTTATTCTATTATTATTTATTTATTTATCTCCTTAAATCATTAATCATTATAGACCAACATACAAACAACCATAAGAGGAGTAACTCCCATGGGCTAGCAACATTTTTCCAGCATTAAAAGAAATATAAATTTAATAATTTAAAAAATAAATAAATAAAATACTGCAGGCCTTCTTGTCACACAGTCAAATGGTGCTCAAAAAATGATTTTAACATGAGTGAAAGTGTGCTGGTAAAACTGTTTGTGCAATCTTGACAGTCTGTCGTCTGTCATCATGGGTCATCAAGAGCACTAAGAAAATAATCACAGACTTTGGCTCAGTGTGAGGAGGGGGGGCTGTCATAGCAGACAAAACATTGTGGAGCTTACAAGGTGAGAAATACATCTATACAGTACATTATATTCTAACTACAAACCTGTCATGATAAGAACATGGTGATGTCCTCTTTTTCATTTTTGCACTATTTTGTTCTTAGCGTCAATTGGACAAACTACACTTTATTTGATCTTTCAGCGGATGTCTGACTTAAAATTGTGGAATCCAGAACTGTGTAATTTAACTGTGTAATATTAAGAAGAGAATGTTGGTTTTGAATCAGCCATAAAAACATTCCAGAGCCATTGATCCACTGTCATTAACTTCATAGTACAAGCTGACTTCAAGCGTGTGCTTTTGATAGAGCAAGTGTTTGCTTGTACCTCCCTTCCCTCTTGCTCTTTTGTTATTCCTGCCTTCAATCTCCTCTTCTTTGACTCCCCCTAAGCGTTTGCATGTGCATGTGAATTTCCCTACATGCTTCTTCATGTCTGTGTATGCACGTGCAGGTGTGTTTTTGCATGGGTGTGTGTGCATGTGTGTCTTGTATGACCCTCACAGAGAAGGGGTGAGAGCCTTCCCAGACATCAAAGACCAGGTAGCTGTCAAGAAGAGGGGCTGATAAGTCAAGTTGGGTGACAATAGACCTCAATGCACACCTGGACTGCATGGAAACGCAGTGACTTGGAGAGAGCTGACACTCTCACCCACGCACCCCACACACACATACACATGCATCC